>NW_016812390.1:252748-276812 GCF_001698545.2 Rhinopithecus bieti | reverse complement strand
GAGGTCAGGAGATCGAGACCATCCTGGCTAATACGGTGAAACCCCGTCTCTACTAAAAAATACAAAAAACTAGCCGGGCGACGAGGCGGGCGCCTGTAGTCCCAGCTACTCGGGAGGCTGAGACAGGAGAATGGCGTGAACCCGGGAGGCGGAGCTTGCAGTGAGCTGAGAGCCGGCCACAGCACTCCAGCCTGGACCGCAGAGCAAAACTCCGTCTCAAAAAAAATAAATAAATAAATAAATAAAAATAAAAAAATAAATAAATAAAAGTGTAAAGAGATGTTCGACCTCACTCTTAATAATACAAATGTGGAATAAACTACAACGAAATACTCTTTTTTTAAACTTTTATACTTTTTATCACTTAGTGATAAAGATCAAAACATTTGAAGCTGTGATCTGTTATTTGTCTTTTGCCTATGTTTCTATAGAATTATGCAATTTTTACTGATTTGGAGGAGCTCTGTGCATATAAGGAAATTAGCTCTTGTGATAAGCATTGAAAATATATTTGTTGAGTGTCTTACTTTTCTTATGATTTTGTATCGATTTTTCTGAAGTCTTTTGTTTAAATCTTTTATCTCATGGTGTGTATGTTTTGTGTCATTTCAGAAGGTCTTCTCCACTCCAAGGTTTAAAAAATCATTTCCCATCTTTTCTTCTAAAACTTTAATTTTTAGAAAAACAATGTAGTTATTTTTTATCCATCTGGACTTTTATGTAAGAAATGGGGTAAAGATCCACCTTATTTTTTCCCTAGATAATTTCTCAGTTGTCCTTTAAGATTTATTTAATAGGCCGGGCGCGGTGGCTCAAGCCTGTAATCCCAGCGCTTTGGGAGGCCGAGACGGGTGGATCACGAGGTCAGGAGATCGAGACCATCCTGGCTAACACGGTGAAACCCCGTCTCTACTAAAAAATGCAAAAAACTAGCCGGGCGAGATGGCGGGCGCCTGTAGTCCCAGCTACTCGGGAGGCTGAGGCAGGAGAATGGCGTGAACCCGGGAGGCGGAGGTTGCAGTGAGCTGAGATCCGGCCACTGCACTCCAGCCTGGGCAACAGAGCGAGACTCCATCTCAAAAAAAAAAAAAGATTTATTTAATAATCTCTCTTTTCCTGGGGAGTTTTATTTTCAAGGTATGAAACCATATTCACAATGAGGGAAAAAAAATAAAACAATCAAATTACACATTTTAAAACCTGATTGTTATCACAGATATAAAAGATTGAGAAAATTACAGTTTTTTGTTTTTTGTTTGTTTGTTATGAGATGGAGTTTTGTTCTGTTGCCCAGGCTGGAGTGCAGTGGTGCCATCTCGGCTCACTGCAACCTCTGCCTCCCAGGTTCAAGCTGTTCTCCTGCCTCAGCCTCCTGAGTAGCTGAGATTACAGGTGCCCTCCACTACACCCGGCTAATTTTTGTACTTTTAGTAGAGACGGGGTTTCACCATGTTGGCCAGACTGGTCTTGAACTCCTGACCTCATGATCCACCCACCTCGGCCTCCCAAAGTGCTGGGATTACAGGCTTGAGCCACCATGCCCGCTGACACAACCTTTTTATTAACTGCCTTATGTTTCTCTAAAGCATTTTGCTCCAGAGAGCTCCCCCCATTTTAAATGTACTGCGCAATAAAAGTAAACATCCAGTAAAATTCACTTTTTCTTTGTTGTACAGTTCTAAGTTTAGACAAATGCATAGACTTGTGTAATCAGCCACCACATTCAAGATAGAGAATAGTCCTTTCACCTCCATATATTCTCTCATGCTACTATTTTGTAGGCAAACCCTGCCCTCACCCCAATCCCTGGCACCTACTTCTCTGTTTTCTACAAGTACCCATGTGCTGAGAATTTCTGGTGACTGTTTTTAGGGTTTTGTTTTGTTTTGTTTTGTTTTGTTTTTGAGACAGAGTCTCATTCTGTTGCCCAGGCTGGAGTACAGTGGCGCCATCTCTTCCCACTGCAAACTCCGCCTCCTAGGTTCAAGTGATTCTCTTGCTCCAGCCTCCCGAGTAGCTGGGATTACAGGCATGTATCACCAGGACTGACTAATTTTTGGATTTTTAGTAGAGACGGGGTTTCACCATGTTGGCCAGGCTGGTGTTGAACTCCTGACCTCAGGTTATCTGCCCGCCTCGGCCTCCCAAAGTGCTGGGATTACAGGTGTGAGCCACCGCGCCTGGCCAACTGGTAACTGAATTGAGTCAAGTGGGAACTGTTGCCTGAGGACATTGCTGCCTTTTTTTTTTTTTTTTTTTTTTTTTGCGACGGAGTCTCGCTCTGTTGCCCAGGCTGGAGTGCAGTGGCATGATCTCGGCTCACTGCAAGCTCTGCCTCCCAGATTCATGCCATTCTCTTGCCTCAGACTCCCAAGTAGCTGGGACTACAGGCACCCGCCACCACGCCCGGCTAATTTTTTGTATTTTTAGTAGAGACGGGGTTTCACTGTGTTAGCTAGGATGGTCTCAATTTCATGATCCACCTCGTGATCCACCCGCCTCGGCCTCCTAAAGTGCTGGAATTACAGGCGTGAGCCACTGCGCCCAGCTGGAGGAGGACATTGCTTCTTAACTGGCAGGAACTTGCTCTGCACCCTGGAATATATTCTGAAAGCTGGGAGTAGTCAGAGGCCTCAAACAAATAATCATAAGAGCTAACATTTCCTGAGCGCTTACTACATAACAGGTACTGCCAAGGGCATTTCAAGTGTTATCTCACTTTTCACAGTAGTTCCATAAGGTAAATCTATCATCCCCATTTTACAGATGAGGCCACTGAGGCTAAAGTACTTTGCGCAAGATCATAGAACCAGGAAAGAGTGGAGCCAAGATTTGGACCCAGGCTGGCCAATTGCTGTGCGCATGCTCCTTACCCCTCTACTATATTGCCTTCCCTCCAGAGGAGAGGTTACCTGTCTCTGCCACCCCCAGCCTGGAAATGTGACCGGCACCCACGTTGGCTCTCACATCGTCATATTCTCTCCTAATGCAACTTCTTGTTTGGGAAATAGATATTGCTGAAGCCGGGATGATTCAGGAGGGGCTTCTGTGATGGGCAGGGTGGAGGACTATGCTGGGGAGGGGTGCTGGGAGATCGCCGTCTGTTTCTGTCTTGCTGACAACATTTTTCCCCTCTCTGCACTGGACAGAGCCTCCTCTGTTCCTCTCCATCTGACTTCCTGCTTCCTCCTCTGGCTTTGGAGTGCCTGGCTCCTCTGACTACCTCTTCTTAAGCCCCAATCTCTTCTCTCTCTCACTCCGCTTGGTAAGAGGAACAAGGGTTCTGGGGTCTGGGCAAAGGGAAACATCTCCTGGTTCTAGCAAATGGGCCCCGTGAGGGTTGGGTGCACCCCTGAAAAGGTAAATCCACCCTGGGGAGCTCTACCAGAGGCATTACCACTCCCTAGGAGGGCATCTGGAAGAGGCAGTTATTTTCTTAAAACTTAAATTATAGTAAGCATACAGAATAGCGCACAGATCATGAACTTGATTCCCACAGGGTGAATACACTCATGTAACCAGTATCAGATCAGGAGATAGAATATTCCCAGCATCCCGTGTAACCAGTACCAGATTAAGAAATAAAACATTCCCAGCAGCCCAGAGGTTCCTCTCCAGGCTCTCTTCTAGTCACCGTCCCTAGTAGAGGGCTGGGGCATTTTTGTTTGTTACAATCACTTCTGGGTTCTACTGGCATTGAGTTGGCAGAGTCTAGGAATGCTAAGTGTCTGCAATGCATGGGACAGTCCTACAGTATAAAGAACTGTCCTGCCCAGATGTACTGTTGAGAAATACTGTACCTGCTGGGTCTGACCAGTGATGGGCTGCAGTGTGGCAAAGGCCTGGGGAACAGGGGTGCAGCTGTGTCTGTGGGTCAGAGTGAGGAAGGGCCTTCACTGCGATTCTGTTGCCACCCTCAGGCCTCCGGAATGCTCCCCGCTGCTGGGCAGTGATCCAGCCCCTGCTGTGTGCTGTATACATGCCCAAGTGTGAGAATGACCGGGTGGAGCTGCCCAGCCGTACCCTCTGCCAGGCCACCAGAGGCCCCTGTGCCATCGTGGAGAGGGAGCGGGGCTGGCCTGACTTCCTGCGCTGTACTCCTGACCGCTTCCCTGAAGGCTGCACAGTGAGTGCTCTGTGAGACAAGGTCCAGGCTCTCTGGGCTGGGCAGGACCGGGTATAGGGCAGGGTCCAGTGGGGAGCAGGGGAGCCCAGAGCTTTGTCTCCTGGAGACCCTGAGCCTACAGCCATGGGGTCAGCAAGCCACAAACTCAAACTGCAGTTCACTGGCTGGACCCGTCTATTACGGATTCTCTATTTATCAGTGATCACATGTTCAGCAAAATGTTTTGAGCAGTGGCTGTGTTGGGTGTTGTGGTGTTATGGGCATCACAGATGACGGGAGCCTATCAGGAAGTCTCTCGTCTATGTTGGGAGTCAAGGCATGAGCATGTGAAACAGCTAGAGCCACCAAGACAGGGGACGTGAGCTAGTTCTGAGTGGTGCAGGAGAGATCTTCAATGAAAATAATAACAGTAATAATTATAGTAATAATACTAATTAGTCCTGTTTACTATATGCCAAATACCATTATAATAAGCTCACGCCTGTAATCCCAGCACTTTGGGAGGCCGAGGCGGGCAGATCACCTGAAGTCAGGAGTTCCAGACCAGCCTGGCCAACATGGTGAAACCCTGTCTCTACTAAAAATACAAACATAAGTCTGATGTCGTGGCGCCTGTAGTCCCAGCTACTTGGGAGGCTGAGACACGAGAATCGCTTGAACCCGGGAGGTGGAAGTTGCAGTGAGCTGAGATCATGCCACTGAACTCCAGCCTGGGCTGCAGAGTAAGACTCTGTCTCAAAACAAACAAACAAACAAACTGGCCGGACACAGTGGCTCACGCCTGTAATGCCACCACTTTGGAAAGCCGAGGCAGGTGGATCACTTGATGAGGTCAGAAGTTCAAGACCAGCCTGACCAACAGGGTGAAACTCCGTCTCTACTAAAAATACGAAAAATTAGCTGGATGTGGTGGTGGGCACCTGTAATCCCAGCTACTTGGGAGGCTGAAGCAGGAGCATCACTTGAACCCGGGAGGCAGAGGTTGCAGTGAGCTGAGATTGTGCCATTGCACTCCAGCCTGGGTGACAGAGCGAGACTCTGTCTCTCTCTCTATAAAAAATATATGTTTATTCTTTTAACCCTTAAACCATACCATGAGGTAAGTACTACCATCTTAGAAATGGGGAAACTGGCTGGGCGCGGTGGCTCACGCCTGTAATCCCAGCATTTTGGGAGGCCGAGGCGGGCAGATCACCTGAAGTCAGGAGTTCCAGACCAGCCTGGCCAACCTGGTGAAACCCCGTCTCTACTAAAAATACAAAAATTAGCCAGGTGTGGTGGTAGGTGCCTGTAGTCCCAGCTACTCGGGAGGCTGAGGCAGGAGAATTGCTTGAACCCGGGAGGCAGAGGTTGCAGTGAGCCGAGATTGCGCCACTGCCCTCCAGGCTGGGTGACAGAGCGAGACTGTCTCAAAAAAAAACAAAGAAAAAAAAGAAAGAAGTGAGGAAACTGAAGTACAGAGAGGCCAAATAATTTGCCAAGCCAGTCCTGGGATTCAGGTCCCAGAAGTGTATCTCCAGCCACCCTGCCATGCTACCTGGATACCTTTCCCTAAACGAGAGGCTCGCCCCTGAGCTGCCTTGACACCATCTTTTCCCATCCCTGGTGCCAGAATGAGGTGCAGAACATCAAGTTCAACAGTTCAGGCCAGTGCGAAGTGCCCTTGGTTCGGACAGACAACCCCAAGAGCTGGTACGAGGACGTGGAGGGCTGCGGCATCCAGTGCCAGAATCCGCTCTTCACCGAGGCTGAGCACCAGGACATGCACAGCTACATCGCGGCCTTTGGGGCCGTCACAGGCCTCTGCACGCTCTTCACCCTGGTCAGCCGCGGGAGGGCATGCCCGGGATGCCCTCTGCCTGGAACACGGGAAAAGAGCCAGAGGGAAGGGGGGCAAAGGGGTCTTGGTGGGGGTCCCCAGGGAAGGGTCATGATCAGAAGGGTCCGGGGCTCAGTTAAGGGTGTCTGTGTCAGCAGAATAACCCTAACCTCGCAGAATGGCCCACTTCTCTCTTCCAGGCCACATTCGTGGCTGACTGGCGGAACTCGAATCGCTACCCTGCTGTTATTCTCTTCTACGTCAATGCATGCTTCTTTGTGGGCAGCATTGGCTGGCTGGCCCAGTTCATGGATGGTGCCCGCCGGGAGATCGTCTGCCGTGCAGATGGCACCATGAGGCTTGGGGAGCCCACGTAGGTGTCTTGGGGACCCAGAAGTGAAGGTGCAGGGAGAAAGGCTGAAGTGTGCATTTACCCCAAAAGGGGCAGGTGCGTGTAAAACCGAGATCCAGAGCAGGATCTGGCTCTGCCTTACTGCATACTGCATGCAAGGTGTCCAGTGTTAGGATCTTAGTTTCAGAATCAGGACCTTCATGGTTTGCATCTGCTCAAAGGGGCGGCTCCTAGAGCCTCCTCAGATCTGATCTGGGTCCTGTCTGCAAGCCTTGCCTGACTTCTGGGAACCTCTAGACCTCAGCAGTTGAGGGTCTGGGCACAGGGTGGGGAGACCAGGTGGAGGGAGGATGGAGTGACCACCTCAAGTGACACCTCACCTCTCTGCACAGCTCCAATGAGACTCTGTCCTGTGTCATCATCTTTGTCATCGTGTACTATGCCCTGATGGCTGGCGTGGTTTGGTTTGTGGTTCTCACCTATGCCTGGCACACTTCCTTCAAAGCCCTGGGCACTACCTACCAGCCTCTCTCGGGCAAGACCTCCTACTTCCACCTGCTCACCTGGTCACTCCCCTTTGTCCTCACTGTGGCAATCCTTGCTGTGGCGCAGGTATAGTGACTGGTAGGGATGGGAGTTCTGGATAGGGTGAGTTTGAGGGAGGGGGCCAGTAACCCACCTTCCCTCCCGCCCCTTCCTGCCGCAGGTGGATGGGGACTCTGTGAGTGGCATCTGTTTTGTGGGCTACAAGAACTACCGATACCGTGCGGGCTTCGTGCTGGCCCCAATCGGCCTGGTGCTCATCGTGGGAGGCTACTTCCTCATCCGAGGTGAGTGAAGACCAGACCAGGACCAGCTGGGTAACAAGATGTGCTGGGCACCTGCTGTGTGTGATTGGGAGCCGAGAGCTGCCAACACAGCTGCCCCCATGCTGAGACCCCAGCTAGTTGCTACAGGGCCTTCACACAGTAGAAGGTGACCCTCTAGGCAGACAAAACACTGTGGGCACTTCTTGCAGGACAGCACCTTTGTGCTGGCCAGAAAAATCCATCCCTCTCTCCAGGGCCTTGGCCCAGGGCTCACAGCTTGTTTTTTTGTTGTTGTTGTTGTTTATTTTTGTTTTTGAGATAGAGTCTGGCTCTGTTGCCCAGGCTGGAGTGCAGTGGCACAATCTTGGCTCACTGCAACCTTTGCCTCCTGGGTTCAAGCTATTCTCCTGCCTCAGCCTCCCCCATAGCTGAAATCACAGGCATGCACCACCACGTCTGGCTAATTTTTGTGTTTTTAGTAGAGACGGGGTTTCACCATGTTGGCCAGGCTGGTCTTGAACTCCTGACCTAAAGTGATCCACCCACCTCGGCCTCCCAAAGTGCCGGGATTATAGGCGTGAGTCACCATGCCCAGCCTCACAGCTTGTTAGGTGGAGTTGGGCCAGGATCCAGCCCCAGTCAGCGCCTGGCCAGTGCACTTGTGTGATGAACACCCTGAGTAATCTACTCTGCACACTTGGCCCAACCTGGGTCCTTTGGTTATCCGTGTGCACATTATTAAATTAATGATATGTACTGTCAATCTTCTGAAGCTTGGTTTTCATCTTCTTTCTGCCCCTGGCACACACAGCTCTCAGCATGCATGAAATTAGTGGTCCCTGACTTTCCTGTCTCGTACTGCCGTCCCACAGTAAGCCTCAGCATCTATTTAGCTCATTGTTGTTGGGTTTCCTTTGTGAACCTCAGTTTCCTTACCCTGAACTGCCAGCCTTCTGTTCAGTCGCCTCTTTCCCCTCTTTTTGACTTCTGATTTGTGCTTCATTATCATGCTGTCCTGGTGTGGTAATCACTAGCCACATGTGTTGAAACTAGTCCAGGCTGAGTGCGGCAGCTCACTCCTGTAATCGTAGTACTTTGGGAGGCTGAGACGGACGGATCACTTGAGCTCAGGAGTTCAAGACCAGCCTGAACAACATAGTGAGACCCCATTTCTACAAAAAATACAAAATTTGCCTGGGCAGGGTGGCACATGCCTGTGGTTCCAGCTGTGTGAGAGGCTGAGGTGGGAGGCTTGCTTGAGCCCAGGAGGTTGAGGCTGCAGTAAGCCATGATATGCCACTGCACTCCAGCCTGGGTGACAGAGTGAGACCCTGTCTCAAAGAAAACAAGACAACAATGAAAAGAAACGAGTCCAAATTGAGGTGTGTTGCAAAATGTGAAATACACACTGTATTAAAAAAAACTTAGCAGGGCCGGGCGCGGTGGCTCAAGCCTGTAATCCCAGCACTTTGGGAGGCCGAGATGGGCGGATCATGAGGTCAGGAGATTGAGACCATCCTGGCTAACACGGTGAAACCCCGTCTCTACTAAAACATACAAAAAAATTAGCCAGGCGAGGTGGTGGGCGCCTGTAGTCCCAGCTACTCGGGAGGCTGAGGCAGGAGAATGGCGTGAACCTGGGAGGCGGAGCTTGCAGTGAGCTGAGATCCGGCCACAGCACTCCAGCCTGGGCGGCAGAGCGAGACTCCGTCTCAAAAAAAAAAAAAAAAAAAAACTTGGCAGGAAAAAAATGTAAAATATCTCATTAATAATGTGTTACATGGATTATGTGTTGAAATGATTTTTATTTTGAATATATTGGGTTTGTAAAATATATTGATACTAATTTTGCTTGTTTCTTTTAACTTTTTTTAAGTGGCCACTAGAAAATTGCCATATGTATGTGGATCACATATTTCTATGGGAAGGTCGGCATGGTGGCTCACACCTGTAATCCCAGCACTTTGGGAGGCCGAGGTGGGCAGATCACCTGAGTTCAGGAGTTCAAGACCATCCTGGCCAACATGGTGAAACCCCATCTTTACAAAAATACAAAAATTAGCCAGCATGATGGTGGGTGCCTGTGATCCCAGGTGCTTGGGAGGCTGAGGCAGGAGAATTGCTTGAACCCGGGAGGCGGAGTTTGCAATGAGCTGAGATCGCGCCATTGCACTCCAGCCTGGGAGACAGGGTTCCGTCTAAAAAAAAAAAAAACAACAACTATATTGGATAGCGCTGTTCTTGAGTTTGTTGTATGCCTTTTCCATCAGAACAGCTTTGATCTGCCCCCTTCCTTAGGGGCAGCTAGGCCATGACCGAGGTTTCCTCTTCTCGTGTCTGTCTAGGCTCTGCCCTGGTCTTCCCAGTCCCTGGTAGACCTGCTACCAACTTCTCACCATTTCTCCAGTGTCTCTAGCTCCCCAGGCTTTCAGTCAGCACAGGGGCAATCAGACTTGGGACTCCAGAGCCTTAGGACCCTCCTCCCACTCACCCATCCTTCCCAGCAGGGCAGCCTCACCCCTGCTAATGTCTGAGGTCCCCCTTCTGTTCAGGAGTCATGACTCTGTTCTCCATCAAGAGCAACCACCCGGGGCTGCTGAGTGAGAAGGCTGCCAGCAAGATCAATGAGACCATGCTGCGCCTAGGTGAGTGGCCCCGGGGGACTTCGGTCTGAGGTCCTGGCCAGTCCAACACTGCACCCTCCTGGGGCTATGTGACCGGCAGGATGCAGTAAGTCAGTGGGACAAGTTAGCCATGGGGACAAGGACAAGGGGTGTGTGTAGGTGGTAGTGGTAGTGGCAGCTCAAAAGAAGGGGGCCTACTCGGGGGGAAGAATTCAAGTTCATGCCAGGACTGGTTCCTCCTGCCCACTACATCCCATGTGGGCCCTCCCATGGCTGCCTCAAGTGCCCTTCTTTATTTTAGAGGAAGCAGTTCTTGGACTGAGCCCAGGATGAGTTCACCCCAGGCCCAGCGGTCTTTGAGGCCTCAGTGGGGCAGACTCCCTCCTCCCCACTGCAGCTGCGGGACTGGGCTTGGTAACGTCCTGTCCTGCCCCTGTCCTCCACAGGCATTTTTGGCTTCCTGGCCTTTGGCTTTGTGCTCATTACCTTCAGCTGCCACTTCTACGACTTCTTCAACCAGGCTGAGTGGGAGCGCAGCTTCCGGGACTATGTGCTGTGAGTGAGGGGCATGGAGGCGGCAGTGTTGGGAGCCGGAGCCAAGGCCATAGGACACCCACCTGCACCCACTGGGCAGCAGGGATTTGCCAAGTCCCTGCTGCATACAGCAGATTCAACTGATGGTGTCTAGGTGCATAAGGCGCCAGTCTCTGCAGTTTCTCAAACATGGCAAACAACCTTCACATCCCTTCTCACCTCTGCCCTTCCCTCTCCACCCCCTTGGTTGCCTGGCTGGTGCATGTGTGACTGTTAAGCAGCCAGTTCAGCTTCGTGACTGACACTAAGTTGCCCTCTAATTCTTCGTGCTCTCCCGCAGAGCCTGTTGTAGATCTTGGCACAGGACTAGTTACCTCTCTATGATAGGTTAATGACTTGTTAATGTCGGCTAGTTTTGCCTGTGCTTTTTTGTGTCATAATGAGGATGGATTGGAGAGAGTAAGACATCTCTACTGCGGAGAGAAGCGCAGTGCCCACTGTTACAAGGACAGCCGCTAAAATGGATGCTAGTCCAAGCCCTGACTGTGTCAGGCTCTTCCTTAAAGGTTCCGGCCTCCAGTCTGGGATACTTTAAACCACAATGATGCCTCAGTCTCTGCCCCAGAGATTTGATTTAATTGTCTGGGGCGGGGCCCAGACATCAGTAGCTATTAAAAGCTGCCCAGTTGATTCTAATGAGCACCCAGGGTTGAGATCAGCGCTGTGGGGCTTAGCCCTTTCTAAAGGTTTTGGATTGGTTGTCTGAGTCTACCTAGTAGACTCAGAAAACCCCACCTGTAGTTCCAGCTACTTGGGAGGCTGATGCAGGAGATTGCCTGGGCCCAGGAATTGGAAGCTGCGGTGGGCTGTGATCGTGCCACCGCAGTCTAGCCTGGGTGACAGAGCAAGACCCTGTCTCAAAAAAAGAGAGAGAAAAAAGGAAAGCCTCACTTCTCTACGTCCCCTCACTGTAGGTGCCAGGCCAATGTGACCATCGGACTGCCCACCAAGAAGCCCATCCCTGACTGTGAGATCAAGAATCGCCCGAGCCTTCTGGTGGAGAAGATCAACCTGTTTGCCATGTTTGGAACTGGCATTGCCATGAGCACCTGGGTCTGGACCAAGGCCACGCTGCTCATCTGGAGGCGTACCTGGTGCAGGTGGGCGCGGCAGCCAGCCCCTCCTGCCCTGCCCGCCTCACCCTCAGCCTTGGGACCCCATCTTTAGGTTTTGTCAGGTCCTGCTTCTAGTGCAGCCTTGGTCAGTGGTTCACCACTGCCCCCTGGTGGCACCTCCTGTCCTTGGGTGGCCCAATGCCTGGGCCTGGGCCAAGTGCAGAGCCAGCTGTCATCATCTTTTAAGAGTGGAGTGATTGGAGGGCTGGGCTCACAGGAGCTCTGCATTCTGGCCCCACTTCTTTGCAGAGAAGGCCTCTACTCCTGAGTCCTTGAAGGACTTGAGGCCCTTGGGAGCCTCCTTCTCTGGAAAGAATGGCATCGCTGGCCCTTGCCAAGATTTGCTGGGAGGCGGCTGTTTCTTCACGCTCCTTCCCTATCCCTTCTACTCTCAGGTTGACTGGGCAGAGTGACGATGAGCCCAAGCGGATCAAGAAGAGCAAGATGATTGCCAAGGCCTTCTCCAAGCGGCATGAGCTCCTACAGAACCCGGGCCAGGAGCTGTCCTTCAGCATGCACACTGTGTCCCACGATGGGCCTGTGGGTGAGCCTCACCCCTCCTCCACCGGAGCCGCCTGGCCCCGCGCTGCCCATGTGCTATTCTCTCCCAGCCTGCTGGGGGCACATAGATTATTTGGAAGACTGACTGTGTGGAGCAAGGCACTCCCTCTGTCACTCACACACCCATTCTTCCCCAGGCCCCTCCCACCCTCTGGGGGGCTTCCCCTCTCTGTTTCTGCCCCTGGGTCTGCTTGCCAGTGCTTGGGTTCCAAGAAGACTCCTCTCCCTCTCCCTTCTCCTAAATTCTGCAGTTGCTATCCCTGGGCAAGAGTAAGTCAGGGTTCCAAGAACTGGATTTCTGGCCTCCAGTTAGGCCCTTTGGGGACCTGAGGCCCTTCTCTTCAGATTCTGAAGGGGTAGAGATCACCGTGGTCACAGGGTGAGCTTTCTCTGGTGAGCAGGAGGGACTGGCTGTGGGAAGGTGAATGGCACTGAGTATGGGAGGCACTGCCAGGGACTGGGGAGTCACTATTCCTTCTCCTTTCCTTCCTTCTATTCCCACAGCGGGCTTGGCCTTTGATCTCAATGAGCCCTCAGCTGATGTCTCCTCTGCCTGGGCCCAGCATGTCACCAAGATGGTGGCTCGGAGAGGAGCCATACTGCCCCAGGATATTTCTGTCACCCCTGTGGCAACTCCAGGTATGAGGGTTCAGGCTTCTGGAGGAAGACGGGGGGGCACAGAGGCTGGGGGCTTCTGGGACTGGAGTACAGGGGCTGTCAAAGGAGGAGGAAGAGGAAGGAAAGGCCCCAGAGGATCTGAAAGGTGGGGCTAAGGCTCTAAGAGTCTAGAGGCCTGGGCCCCAGAACTAACAGGGTAAGGGCTCCCAGGAGAGTGGGGGTGGCATGGACAGAGCCAGGGCCCCAAGCTCATGTTTTTTTCCCTCCTGTCAGTGCCCCCAGAGGAACAAGCCAACCTATGGCTGGTTGAGGCAGAGATCTCCCCAGAACTGCAGAAGCGCCTGGGCCGGAAGAAGAAGAGGAGGAAGAGGAAGAAGGAGGTGTGCCCGCTGGCGCCGCCCCCTGAGCTTCATCCTCCTGCCCCTGCGCCCAGTACGGTTCCTCGACTGCCTCAGCTGCCCCGGCAGAAATGCCTGGTGGCTGCAGGTGCATGGGGAGCTGGGGACTCTTGCCGACAGGGAGCGTGGACCCTGGTCTCCAACCCATTCTGCCCAGAGCCCAGTCCCCCTCAGGATCCATTTCTGCCTAGTGCACCAGCCCCCATGGCCTGGGCTCACGGCCACCGACAGGGCCTGGGGCCCATTCACTCCCGCACCAACCTGATGGAGGCAGAACTCATGGATGCAGACTCAGACTTCTGAGCCTGCAGAGCAGGACCTAGGACAGGAAAGAGAGGAACCAATACCTTCAAGGCTCTTCTTCCTCACCGAGCATGCTTCCCTAGGATCCCGTCTTCCAGAGAACCTGTGGGCTGACTGCCCTCCCAGGAGAGTTCTGGATATCTGGCTCAAAGCAGCAGGACTGTGGTAAAGAGCCTAACATCTCCACAGGGAGGCTTCACCCCAGGGACAGGGCCTGGAGCTCAGGGTCCTTGTTTCTGCCCCACCAGCTGCAGCCTGGTTGGCAGCATCTGCTCCATTGGGGCAGGGAGTATGCAGAGCTTGCAGTGGGGCAGGAATGGTGGAGGCAGAGGTGACAGTTCCCAGAGTGGGCTGTGGTGGCCAGGGAGGCAGCCTAGCCCATGTCTGGCCGATGAGGGCTGGCTGCTGTTTTCTGGGCTGATGGGTGCCCTTTCCTGGCAATCTCAGTCCAAAAGTGTTAATTTTTTCCTTACTCCTTTGTCTAAGTAGGGCCAGGGCTCCCTCTTCCTCTCCCAGGTGTTTGTGGGGCTGGAAGGGCCTGCTCCCATAGGGGCCATGTCGCCTCTTAATAGGTGGCCCTACCCCAAACCCATCTTTTGTTCTCCTGTATCCTCCTTCCCTTGTTCCTTTTCAGTTCAATTTCAGAGGTGCCAACCTCTTCACATTTCTTTTTTGTTGATGAGGACCCAGAGCTGCTGCACACACTCACCTCCAACCCCCTCCCCTCACTGCTGGGCCCCATCTCCACGGGAGAGACTGGTTCAGCTCTAGGGCCTCAGCCTGGAGTGGGATAGGAGAGGAGAGTAATGGGGCCTCTGAAAGATGTGTCATCTCTTCCTCACACCCATTCAGTGGGTGATGGGTCCTCTAGACTTAAGGGGCTCCCCTGGGAAGCTGCTGTAGCTTCAGCCAGGCAAGAAAGCTTCCTTCAACCTGCATAGTCGGTGGGTGAGATTCCCACCTTCCATAGCCTCCAACCATGTTCCCAAGGCCCCACTTTCAAGAATCAGACACCAGGAAGCCATAGATGCTGGCTGGGTTCCAGGTTATGGGGAGAAGAAATACAGTCAATAAAAGGTTTTTGTATAAACTCTTGGTGTGTTTTTTGTTTTGTTTGTTTTTTGTTTTTGAGACGGAGTCTTGCTCTGTCGCCCAGGCTGGAGTGCAGTGGCGCATCTCTGCTCACTGCAAGCTCCATCTCCCGGGTTCTCCATTCTCCTGCCTCAGCCTCCCAAGTAGGTGGGACTACAGGTGCCCGCCACCACGCCTGGCTGATTTTTTGTATTTTTTTTAGAAGAGACGGGGTTTCACCATGTTAGCCAGGATGGTCTTGATCTCCTGACCTCGTGATCTGCCCACCTCGGCTTCCCAAAGTGATGAGCCACCAAACTGGGACGCTCACAGCGTGTGCCCCTAGCGTTGCTTATATTTTTTTTGTATTTTGTATGTTATTGAGCGAGAGATATAAAAGTCTCACTCTACCCCCAGGCTAGAGTACAGTGGCGTGATATTGGCTCACTGCAACCTCTGTCTCCTGGGTTCAAGCAATTCTCCTGCCTCAGCCTCCCGAGTAGCTGGGATTACAGGTGCCTGCCACCACACCCAAGTAATTTTCTTATTTTTAGTAGAGAAGGGGTTTCACCATGTTGGCCAGGCTGGTCTCGAACTCCTGACCTTAAATGATCCGCCCACCTCGGGCTCCAAAGGGCCGAAATTACAGGCGTGAGCCACTGCGCCCAGCTAGTGCGTTCTTTCTTCTGTGGCTCCCGGTCCTGGCCTCCTTACCTTGTCTTGGTCCTGATCTTTTTTGTCTTCCACATCTTCCCAAGGCTGCTCAGAAAGGCCAAGAGCTTGGTGCTAATGTGGCCACGGCTGATGGTCAGATGTCCAGCTGATGGCGGCCTCATGTGCTGGCTGCCCGCCTGAGCCAGTTGGCTGTGTATGAACAAAAGCTCTTCTGTGATCACAGCTGCCTTGCTGAGCACTGATCACAAGATATTTGAGCACAGGCGTGCAGCTTCCCCTGGGGTGATGGTGTCTCGGGGTGGAAATGGGCAGGGCTCCTCGAGGCATTCCTGGACCCCATCTCTGGGGGCCTTTTTCTTCTGCTGGGGATGTCCATCAGGCTAGGCGCCTTCTGATCCACAGCTTCTTCCCCTGGCCAGTCAGGGAAGCCTGTTAGCCCCATTTCCTCCAACAAGATAATGCGTAGAAGACTGGGATCTGGGGTGCAAGGGCTCAGGATTATGAGAAGAGATCTGTGGAGCAAAGGGGCTGGTGCCCACAGACTTGGCGGGTATTGTGGAGTACAGACCAGGCTTGTTTGGGGAGTACTCTTTTTTATTGTTGAAATGGAGTCTCACTTTATCGCGCAGGTTGGAGTGCAGTGGCACAATCTCAGCTCATTGTAATCTCTGCCTCCTGGGTTCAAGTGTTTCTCCTGTCTCAGCCTCCCGAGTAGCTGAGATTACAGATGTGCGCCACCACGCCCAGCTAATTTTTGTGGGTTTTGTGTGTGTGTTTTTATTTTATTATTTATTTATTAATTATTATTATTATTATTGAGAATGAGTCTTGCTCTGTCACCCAGGCTGGAGTGCAGTGGCGTGATCTCGGCTCGCTGAAACCTCTGCCTCCCTGGTTCAAGCAATTCTCCCGCTTCAGCCCCCCAGGTAGCTGGGATTACAGGCGTGCAGCACCACACCCCACTAGTTTTTGTATTTTTAGTAGATACAAGGTTTCTCCATGTTGGCCAGGCTGGTCTCGAACTCCTGACCTCAGGTGATATGCCTGCCTTGGCCTCCTGAAGTGCTGGGATTACAGGTGTGAGCCACCACATCCAGCCTAATTTTTGTATTTTTAGTAGAGATGCGGTTTCACCATATTGTCCAGACTGGTCTCGAACTCTTGACCTCACGTGATCCACCCACCTTGGTCTCTCAAAGTGCTGGGATTACAGGTGTGAGCCACTGCACCCAGCCAGGAGTACCCTTCTAATGCTGCTCATGTGATGAAGACACCGCATTTTGACCATGGCCAGATTCCAGGAGACGGGGAAAGGGAATACTAACTCATGGATTGTATTCTAGTCACTTTACACGTGTATTAATAATAGCTAACTCTTGGCTGGGCACAGTGGCTCATGCCTGAAATCCCAGCACTTTGGGAGGCCAAGACAGGAGGGCTGCTTGAGCCCAGAGTTTGAAACCAGCCTGGGCAACAAAGTGAGACCCCCAACTCTACAAAAAATTTAAAAAATTAGTGGGGTGTGTGGTGGTGTGCCTGTAGTCCCAGTTCCTTGGGAGTCTGAGGTGGATCGCTTGAGCCCAGGAGCTGGAGGCTGCAGTGAGTTGTGATTACATCACTGTACTCTAGCCTGGGCAACACAGCAAGACTCTGTCTCAGAAAAAAAAAAAGTCAACTCTTAGTGGATGCTTGCTGGGTACTTCTCTAAGCACTTTGTATACATTAATTCATCAAATCTCACAGATTCAGACCTGTGAGGCTCTGTGAACACCCCTCAAGATATGGAGGCACAGAGAGGTTCAGTAGCTTGCCCAAGACCACACAGTAAGTGCAAATGCTGGCATTTCATTGGGCCCCCTGGCTCCAGTGGGCACTTAGCCATGGTGCTCCACTATCTGTTGTTTAATTCAGAGAATAACAAACCAATCAAAGGAGCTCATTTTATGTGTTAGGTTGGTGCAAAAGTAATTGCAGTATTTTCCATTTTTATTTTATTTTAATTATTTTGAGACAGAGTTTCGCTCTTGTTGCCCAGGCTGGAGTGCAATGGCATGATCTGGGTTCACTGCAACCTCCACCTCCAGTGTTCAAGTGATTCTCCTGCCTCAGCCTCTCGAGTAGCTGGGATTACAGGCATGTACCACCACACTTGGCTAATTTTGTATTTTTAGTAGAGAGAGGGTTTCTCCATGTTGGTCAGGCTGGTCTCGAACTCCTGACCTCAGGTGATCCACCCACCTCGGCCTCTCAAAGTGCTGGGATTACAGGCATGAGCCACCGCACCTGGCCAGTTTTTGCCATTTTAATTGGAAAATATAAGCTCAGTGAAGCAAAATGACTTACTTGCAACTTCACAGCTAGTGAGTGACAGACACTAGGTCTAGGCTCTTCCTGACTTCAGTGTCCAGGCTCTTTCCACTCTTAATCCTGCCTTTGATTTTTCTCTCTATCCAGGTTTCCCAGTTTGTGTTCCCTCTGGCCATGCCACATCCTTTTACACCTGCTCTTCTTGTTCATCCTGGCCGTTACGGCTTCCCTCAGCATTATTACAGCTATTTTTTAGCCTTTATCAACAACAGTATTTAAAATAATGAAAGTTATCAGTGCTGTTTAAGGATCTTTTCTGAAACAAAGGAGAGTGTTACAATATTCTTCTTTTCATCTCCAAAGACAGTTGACTACTAGTTTTCCTCCCTCCTTCTATCGTTTCTTTCTTTAGTGGGATTACTTGCATAAAGGATGGGAGATGGGGTGAAAGGGGAGTTCATTGTGGGCCTTAAAAGCTGAGAAATAGGCCAGGCACCGTGGTTCCCATCTGTAATCCCAGCATTTTGGGAGGCTGAGGCGAGAGAATCACTTGAGTCCAGGGGTTTGAGACCAGGCTGGCCAACATGGTGAAACTGTGTCTCTACAAAAAATAAATTAGCCAGACGTGGCGGTGCGTGCCTATAGTCCCAGCTACTCGGGATGCTGAGGTAGGAGGACTGCTTGAGCCTGCGAGGGTCCAGGCTGGCTGAGAATGTACCACTGCACTCCAGCCTGGCTGCTGGACTACAGCACTACCCTATCTCCAAAAAAAAAAAAAGTTGAGAAATGTGACTTTTGTGCAGAGACTCTGTGGCCACTAGGGGGCAATGTGAACCCACCTTTGTGAATGCAGATGTCCAGCACCATGGACACTCCCACAACCAAGAAATCTTCCAGTAATATCCCTATGGGAGCACGAGATCTCGGGACTGAACAACAGTAACCACCCTTCTACCAAAAGCTCCTGAGTGAGATCCCCAAAGAAATCCCTCAGGATCCAAGGGGAGCCTGGTTTGGGGGACTCCCAGTTTGGGGGACTCCCAGTTTGGGGGACTCCCTGCTAAGCTGTCACCCTGAGAACAGAGCTCTCCATGGATGCCCCTCATCACAGGCTCTGTCTGCCCTTAGCTGCCTCACTGGGCCTCTTACCATTCTTTCAAATTCAGCTGGCTTTGCCTCTGTTGGTTCCAGCTTCCTTAAAAGCACTCTGTCCACTGCTCCTCTTTGTTCCTCTGTCTGCTTTTTTTTTTTTTTTCGAGACAGGGTCTCACTCTGTTGCCCAGGCTGGAGTGCAGTGATGCAATCTCGGCTCGCTGCAGCCTCAACTTCCTGGGCTCAGGCGATGCTCCTGCCTCAGCGTCCCAAGGAGCTGGGACTACAGGTGCACATCACCATGCCAGGCTAGTTTTATCTTTTGTAGAGATGGGGTCTCACTATGTTGTCCAAGCTGGTCTCAAACTTGGTCTCGACCCAAGTGATCCTCCTGCCTTGGCCTCCCAAGGTGCTGAAATTGCAGGCATCAGCCACCATGTTCAGCCTCTGCCTGCTTTTTTATTTTTATTTTCAGAGACAGAATCTTGCTCTGCTGCCCAGGTTGGAGTGCAGTGGTACAATCATAGCTCACTACAGCCTCAAACTCCTGGGCTCAAAGGATGCTCCAGCCTCAGCCTCCCAAGTAGCTACAACTACAGGCATGTACCATCATGCTAGACACATTTTATTAAAAACACATTGGTTTTAGAGACAGGGTCTGGCCATGTTGCCTATGCTGGTCTTGAACTCCTGGCATTAAAGTGATCCTTTTGCCTTGGGCTCCCAAAGTGTGGAGATTGTAGGCATGAGCCACTGTGCCCAGCCTACTTTTGTATTTAAGAAATAGAAACGATATAGAAAAGTACAAAGAACAATCTAATAAACACTCATATTCCAACCACTCAGAATTATCAAATTTTTATCATTTTATATTTGTTTCAGATCTTTTTTTTTTTTTTAAAGAAAAGTATAACAGATTTAGCTAAAGTACCCTTTGACCAATACCCCATCCCACTCTCCCCACTGCTCAAAAGGAAAACAAGTCTTGGTGCAGTGGCTAGCACCTGTAATCACAGCACTTTGGGAGGCTGAGATGGGTGAATTGCTTGAGGTCAGGGGTTTGAGACCAACCTGGCCAACATGGTGAAACCCCATCTCTCCCAGAAATACAAAAATTGGCCGGATGTGGTGGCCCAGACCTGTAATCCCAGCTACTCAGGAGAATTGCTTGAGCCCAGGAGGCGGAGGTTGCAGTGAGCCGAGATCCCGCCATTGCACTCCAGCCCGGGCAACAGTGTGAGACTCCGTCTCAAAATAAATAAAATAAAATAAAACGGCCGGGCGCGGTGGCTCAAGCCTGTAATCCCAGCACTTTGGGAGGCCGAGACGGGTGGATCACGAGGTCAGGAGATCGAGACCATCCTGGCTAATAGGGTGAAACCCCGTCTCTACTAAAGAATACAAAAAACTAGCCGGGCGATGAGGCGGGCGCCTGTAGTCCCAGCTACTTGGGAGGCGGAGACAGGAGAATGGCCTGAACCTGGGAGGCGGAGCTTGCAGTGAGCTGAGATCCGGCCACTGCACTCCAGCCTGGGCGACCGAGCCAGACTCCGTCTCAAAAAAAATAAAAAATAAAAAATAAAATAAAATAAAATAAAACACAAAAAAACAGGCTGCGCATGGTGGCTCATGCCTGTAATCCTAGCACTTTGGGAGGCTGAGGCAGGTGGATGGCCTGAGCTCAGAAGTTCTAGACCAGCCTGGGCAACATGGTAAAACCCCATCTCTAGTAAAATACAAAAATAGCTGGGTATGGTGGTGGGTGCCTTTGGTCCCCGCTACTCGGGAGGCTGAGGCAGGAGAATTCCTTGAACCCAGGAGGCAGAGGTTTCAGTGAGCTGAGATTGCGCCACTACACTCCAGCCTGAGCAACAAGAGTGAAACTCCATCTCCAAAAAAAAAAAAAAAAAAAAAAAACCAACCAGAAGTTCGAGACCAGCCTGGGCAACATAGCAAGAGTCCTTCTCTACCAAAAACAATTTTTTAAAAAGTAGCCAGGTGTGGTGGTGCAAGCCTGTAGTTCCAGTTACTTGGGAGGTTGAGGTGGGAGGATTGCTTGAGCCCAGGAGGCAGAGGTTGCAGTCAGCTATGATTACGCCACTGCACTCTTGCCTGGGCAGCAAGAGTGAGACTCTGCCTTGAAACAAAAAAACCAAAGTTTTCTAAGTTTTCTTCATCTGTCTGGTGACTTTGGTTGTCTGTTCATACTTAAGAATGTGACACTAAATGGTTCACGGAAGCTCTGTGAACATTAGTATGGTCTTCAGGGCGGGTGATCTGGCTGGCTTATTTCCTTTGGAAACTCTCAATGTTAGTATCTTTGTTTTCTCTCTTGGATTGGTCAGATACCTCAGAGAAATTCTTCTTTATTGGTTGGGCGTGGTGGCTTAGGCTTGTAATCCCAGCAGTTTGGGAGGCCGAGGAGGGCGGATCACGAGGTCAGAAGATCGAGACCATCCTGGCTAACATGGTGAAACTCTGTCTCTACTAAAAATACAAAAATTAGCCAGGCATAGTGGCACACGCCTGTAGTCCCAGTTACTCGGGAGGCTGAGGCGGGAGAATTGCTTGAACCCGGGAGGCAGAGGTTGCAGTGAGCCGAGATCATGCCACTGCACTCTAGCCTGGGTGACGGAGCAAGACTCCATCTCAAAAAAAAAAAAAAGGAAATTCTTCTTTATACCAATGTCCTGCATGGAAGTTACGTTCCTGCTTGCCAGCATTCTGGAAGCTGAATGAGTCAGATGAAAGAAGACCTATAGTCCAAATATTTCATTAACTAGTTCATAAACTGGAGCTTAAGTGCCCTGTTTCTAGTACGTAATTTGATATTCAACTGTACCTGGTGTCCCTCAGCTACAAAGATGGCAGAAGCAGCAGGTATGTAGGGTTGGAGTTTAGAACAGGTTGAAGAGTGTGTCCTGGTGGTTGGCCCCAATCAGTCGTGGTGACTGGAATAAAACAGGGTATCAGTTTCATTCCAGTGCTCTAACTCCTTATATTTTATAACCACATCACACTGAAGAATTAATTCATCCCCTCAGTAATCAATTCTAGTGGCAGGTAGGCAGCTGCTGTCTATGAGCTCCAACACATGCCAGGTGGCTGTACTGCAGCTCCCTTGAGCATTAGGGGGAAGAATGAAATCAGTTACAGAGCTGCTAATCTCTGCCCCGACAGCTGGAGGATGAAGCTCTGGACTGGTTTCTTTTTAACAGGAAGGAAATTCTGAAAGCCAGAATGTGAAGAAAAAGCTTAAGAATCTCTTGTGTCTTGTGAGCTCTGTGGAAATGGCAGTGCTCAGATGCCTTCCAACACATAGTGTGAGGCACAAATTTGGAGATCAGGAAATGAGAGTCTCCATTCAAGGCAGGACAGCTTCACAGAGTGAACAGATTTCCAAAATAGTAGCATAGGAAAGAAGAAGATCGAGGCAGGTGATTTCTCCCTCCTCCTTCTTTTTTTCTTTTTTCTTTTTTTGAGACAGAGTCTCACTCTGTTGCCCATGCTGGAGTATAGTGGTGCAATCTTGGCTTACTGCAACCTCCACTTCCTAGGTTCAAACGATTCTCCTGCCTCAGCCTCCTGAGTAGCTGGAACTACAGGCAGAAGCCACCATGCCAGGCTAATTTCTGTATTTTTATTAGAGATGGGGTTTCACCATGTTGGCCAGGTTGGTCTTGAACTCCTGACCTCAAGTCATCCACCCGCCTCGGCCTCCCAAAGTGTTGGGATTACAGGTGTGAGCCACCATGCCCGGCCTCCTTCCTTCTCCTTGTCAGGCAAAACATAGTGACACCAAAGACTAGATGTCTAAATAGTAGCTGTCCAGTGGCTGCCTGGGTTGTTAGGGCTGTAAGTCTCTGAAATAGCTGTAAACTGTATGAACACCTTTGCTCCTGTTTCTCTGAGAATACAGAAGAAACTCCCCCCCATAACCTGTCGTGAGTCAACTGCATTTTCTTTTTATAAAGTTTTCTTTACATAAAATCTTATGGAACGTGTAATTTTGTCTCTTGCTTCTTAGCTTAATATTTTTATCATAAACATTTATTCTGAAAGCCAGACTGCCTTGATCTTCTTTCCTGTGCTATTACGATTTTGGAAATCTTCACTTTGTGAAGTTGTCCTGCCTTGGAGTCTCTCATTTCCTGATCGCCAAATTTGTGCCTCACACTATGTGTCGGAAGGCATCTGAGCACGACCATTTCTACAGAGCTCACAAGTGTACCAGACACAAGAGCTTCTTAGCTTTCTCTTCACATTTTGGCTTTCAGAGTAAAGAATGATAAAGGGAAACCCTTATTATTAAAAATGTATTGGCAAACAATTTTCTTTCTTTCTTCCTTTTTTTTTTTTCTGGGACAGCATCTCACTCTTGCCCAGGCTGGCTCACTGCAGGTCTTGCCAGGTCTTGGCTCACTGCAGCCTCTGCCTCCCAGGTTCAAGCGATTCTCCTGTCTCAGCCTGCTAAGCAGCTGGGATTTCAAGTGCCCGCCACCATGCCTAGCTAATTTCTGTGTTTTTAGTAGAGATGGGGTTTCACCATGTTGGCCAGGCTGGTCTTGAACTCCTGACCTCAAGTGATCTGCCGGCCTTGGCCTCCCAAAGTTCTGGGATTACAGACGTCAACCACTATGCCCAGCCGGCGAACAATTTTCAAAGGCTGTAACAATTTCTCTATTTGTTGAACATTCGTTTTAGATAGCTCTTTGTTATTAAAAAGGGCGCCGCTGTGCATGTCTTTGTGCTTACATCCTCTAAATGTAAAATTTAAAAATAATACATCAAAGTAAAAAGTAAAAGTCACCTTAAATCCCATCACTTAGGAAATTAACTATTCATATTCCTCTATGCTGATATATGTATCTGAATTTCAGATCATTGCCCTAGTAGAATTATAGGTCAAACGATTTGGCCTCGTTTAAGGCAACGTGTAATTCCTCAGCCTTGAATTTTGATCTAGTGATACCTAACTTCTTTGGGTTAGCTTCCAAACCCAGAATGTGCCAGAAAGCGCCACAGCAAGCAAGGTCCTACTTTATGCCTTCTAAAAACAAAGCCACTAAAGTTTGGAAAGGTGTTGGATTCTCTATTTCACAAAGAAAAATCAAGCCACTTCCAGCCTGGAGACACCACTTCTCCTTTAAATGCCCACCCACGTGATCGCAGACGTGCACACGCGGAGGAACTTCACGCTGTCAGGGCAACGAGCCAGTCCTCTCCCACTTCCCCTCCCCTAAGGCTTCTTGGCATTCCCTCCCCGGAAGTCACAACTCCTCTGGAGACTTTCTCTTCCTCATCCCCTCCGTCGAGTCACCTATCCTCACTCCTTTCTGTTAGTTGCCCGCCCTAGCGCTCCCGCTCCTCGCCCGAATCCCACTTTCCAGAGGAATTGCTCAAAGGGACTACAACTCCCAGGGGGCGCTGCGGGCCCCGCCCCCGGGGCGCGCACTGTAGGTCGGGGCCTGAGGTCCCACGGTCTTCTCGCCGCGTGCGGCCGGGAGCAAACGCACTACAGGTTCCGTGGCGCCTCGCGCGAGGCCAGACTGGGCCGGGGTGGGGCGGGGCGGGGCGGGGCTGGAGGGGCAAGGGCTGGC
>NW_016812390.1:246970-250100 GCF_001698545.2 Rhinopithecus bieti | reverse complement strand
CCCCGCCCCCGGGGCGCGCACTGTAGGTCGGGGCCTGAGGTCCCACGGTCTTCTCGCCGCGTGCGGCCGGGAGCAAACGCACTACAGGTTCCGTGGCGCCTCGCGCGAGGCCAGACTGGGCCGGGGTGGGGCGGGGCGGGGCGGGGCTGGAGGGGCAAGGGCTGGCGGGCGGAGGAAGGGGGTGGGAGCGGAGGCGATGGAGGGGAGGAGTGGGGGTATGGGGGAGGGAAGAGAAAGGGAGGCGGGAGGCGGGGCCGACCAAGAACTGGAGCTGGAGTCTGAGCCCGCGGTTGCAGCGGAGGCGGTGATGTCGGTGCAGGTTGTGTCTGCGGCTGCAGCCAAGGTGCCTGAGGTGGAGCTGAAGGACCTGAGCCCCTCCGAGGCGGAGTCGCAACTAGGACTGAGCACGGCCGCCGTGGGCGCCATGGCCCCCCCGGCGGGCGGTGGAGACCCTGAGGCTCCAGCTCCCGCCGCGGAGCGGCCCCCGGCCCCTGGTCCGGGCTCTGGGCCCGCCGCCGCCGCTCTCAGCCCTGCCGCCGGGAAGGTGCCTCAGGCGTCGGCCATGAAGCGGAGCGACCCACATCACCAGCACCAGCGGCACCGCGACGGCGGCGAGGCCCTGGTCAGCCCCGACGGCACCGTCACCGAGGCGCCGCGCACAGTCAAGAAGGTACTGGGGCCGGGCTACCTCTCTAGGAGAGGAAGGGAGGGGAGGGGAACAGCAGATCCTCTTGGCACGGCGGCACCACCTCCACACCCTCCTTTCTGATCGCAGGACCAGAGATACCCCTTGTCCCCTCAAACCCACTCTCTCAGAGATGCCCCCCAGCCGGCCCGTAGTGCTGGGAGCGGAGACTCCAGGAGGCACGGCCGTACTTCGCTCTGAATAACATGGAGGTAGCGCTCTCCCCTACTACTTGGAATAGGCAGCGGGAGGAGAGACATCTAATAGTACGTCCCGCGCCCCCAAAACGCTCCCGAGTGTGATTTTCCAACCTATCGTGGAGGAGACCTCGATGGTATAGAAAAACCTTACGGCTCATGGGAATTCACCCAGCAATAAGGATGAAAAGATAATACTTGAAGAACGAGTAAGGTGTAGTCACCTTGCATAGAAATCGTCAGAGTTGTCTGGTTTCCGTACAATTGATGACTTTCCGCCTTTCTGTGGCCAACCGTGTCCATACAGCAACACGATGCTGTGCGCTTCATTTCCAGCGACTGCAATATTCTCTCTTCCCTGAATATGTAAAAGGGTAATGGAGAGATTCTCCTCACTCTTTCATCTTAAGAGCTTTGTCCTCCCTGCTCAGTGTAGTTGGTCACCAGGATTATTAGTTTGTGTATGAAGAGAATGAATGTCTTATTGGTTCCTTTATTATAATCTGGAAATGATAGGAAGAAATGCTGCTACTTTTGGGAAAGACGATCTTTGTGGGGTTTTCGGTCTTAGGCGTCAGCTCCTTTCAGACAGTTTTGAGGAGGTCTCAGAATACCAAGAAGTAACTGCCTAGATGGATGATAGTCCGGTATTACCCGTACATTGTCTATCCATAGTTGTCTTTCTCTCTCAAAGCTTCTCTCTCTTTCTCTCTTAAAGCTAAATCAGCACAGAAAAACAGGGCAAGTATTGGAAAAGACAGAAGTGTGGATCGTATAAAAAGGACTTACAGCTCCAATTTCCTAGACACAATATGGGCACAGGGATTAATTTTTTTTTAATTGTTGTGAATGGTTTTTAATTGCTTTATCAGAACAGCAACAAAGAAACGGGAAGTGTGCATTGGTTTTACTGTGTGGGACTCAGCTGAATTGGAATCTTGGATCTACCATAACTTTTTGTTGTCATAGTCTCATGATTAAGGTATAGCAGATAATCCTTTCATCCTAACTCTACAAATTTAGGTTATAAGTCAGAGGCAAGACTGAAGGAATTTCTATAATGCTTTAGACAGTGTCTTTGTCATTTGCAGTATGAAACTCCTCTGGGAAGAATTACAGTAGAAAGAGGCAGCATCCTGCAGAAATGAGTTTAAAGAAAAAAAGTAAAGTAAAAAAGAGAGGCAGCAGCAGCACCAGTGCTGGGAGTACCTAGATATGAGTCTGGAAATTCAAAGCATACTTCTGACTTGTTGTGATACTTTGTAACTTTGGTCAAGTCATGTTCTTGTGATTAAGACTGTTTATGTTTAAAATTTGTAATTTGGTTAGATCTCTTTAGGCTAAAAGTGTTTAACAAATTGCTTTTAGAGCATGAAGTTTACAGTCAGGCAGACCTGGATATGAAGCCCAGTACCCCCATTACTACCTTTTGGGTAATTTTCAAATTACACAAATCAGTTTCCTCTTCTATAAAATGAAAGTACTAATTATGATTGAGGATTAGAAATATTTGTGAAAGGTTTAGCATTGAGCTTGGCACATAAAGTCTTAAATGATATTCTTATTATTAGTGCTTTTATTATGAATAATTGATTTTATTTTATTTCTCCCATCATGGCTTAAGTGCAAGCCACCATGACCGCCTCTGAAAGGTTCACACAGTTCAATATATTCTATATAAAGAAGTTAAAAAATCATGGCTCACGTCTGTAATCCCAGCACTTTGGGAGACCAAGGCTGGCGGATTGCTTGAGCCCAGGAGTTCGAGACCAGGCAGCATGGTGAAAATCTCTCTCTCCAAACAGGAAAAAAAAAAAAAAAATACAGAGCTGGGCGTGGTGATGTGTGCCTATAGTCCCAGCTACTCAGGGGCTGGGGTGGCAAAACAAAAAATAAAAAACAAAACAAAACGGTTCGAGACCAGCCTGGCCAACATGGTGAAACCCCGTCTCTACTAAAAATACAAAAATAAGCCAGGCATGGTGGCAGGTGCCTGTAATCCCAGTTACTCGGGAGGCTGAGGCAGGAGAATTGCTTGAGCCCAGAAGGTAGAGGTTGCAGTGAGCGGAGATCATGCCACTGCATTCCAGCCTGACCGACAGAGCGAGACTCTGTCTCAAAAACAAAAAATAAAAAACAAAAAAAGCAGGAGGCTGGGGTGGGAGGATCACCTGAGCCCAGGAAGTTGAGGCTGCAATGAGCACTCTAGTCTGGGTGCTGGAGTGAGGCCTTGTCTCAGAAAAAAAAA
>NW_016812390.1:231096-245806 GCF_001698545.2 Rhinopithecus bieti | reverse complement strand
TTTTTTTTTTTTTTTTGAGACAGAGTTTCGCTCTTGGTGCCCAGGCTGGAGTGCAATGGCTTGGTCTCAGCTCACCACAACCTCCGCCTCGCGGGTTCAAGCGATTCTCCCGCCTCAGCCTCCCAAATAGCTAGGATTACAGGCATGCACCACCATGCCTGGCTGATTTTCTGTTTTCAGTAGAGATGAAGTTTCTCCATGTTGGTAAGGCTGCTTTCAAACTCCCGACCTCAGGTGACCTGCCTGCCTTGGCTTCCCAAAGTGCTGGGATTACAGATGTGAGCCATTAGCCTTTTATGTGCCAGGAGTTGTCATAGGGGTTCTGTAATCCTCACAACAATACTATGAGATATGGGTGGCATTATCTCCATTTTACAGATGCGGAAATGAGATCCTGGGAGGTTAAGTGCCTGGCCCAAGGTTATATATCTAGAAACCCAGGGCTGTCTGTTTCCAAAGCCCATGTCCTTTTCTTTATGTCACACTGATTCTAACTTCTTATATGCTGAGTTCTTGCTTTCTTCCAGAGGTCTTTTAGAATACTAAGTGAACTCTAAGGCGTGTCTGTCTGGCTAAGGCTTAGGTCATCCCAAGACCAGAGTAAGGCAGGTCTGAGTCAGAGCTTTAGGAAGAGAATGGTACAAATGTAGAACTTGTACATTTTTGTACAAATGTAGAACCTGAAAGAATTGTAAATTTAGAAGAGGAGAATAAAAGCATCTTATACAGAAAAGCATTTCAAGATCAATGATGCAGCTTTACATTAGTAATTTACTGATAATCTGAGAAATTTATCCATATTTTAAAAGTTATAAATAAATCTGGAGTACCTGCAGAGTATACCCTTTCTTCCTGTTCAGCTAACACTTTTTCCCTATTCTTTAAGCCTCACCATCTCTCTAAGTCAATCTTTGATGACAGCTTTTGAAAATTACAAAGGGAAGAATATTCCTGCTGTATACCAGGCATTGTACTTAGATCTTTACATATGCTGTTTTATGTAATTCTTTTAAGAGGCCTTGAAGATAGCTAGTGTTCTCCTTGTTTTATTGAAGAAACTGAGGGTTGAAGAGATTAAGGAATTTGTCTCAAGGTTACACAGTAATGTGATGGAGCTAACAGAGCCCTAAACTGTTGTTTTCCAATTCAAATAGTACTGTGTTCGAAACTCAGGATGAACCTTCTAAATCTTTTTTTTTTTTTTTTTTTTTGAGATGGAGTCTTGCTTTGTCACCCAGGCTGGAGTGCAGTGGTGCAGTCTTGGCTCACTGCATATTCTGCCTCCCGGGTTCAAGTAATTCTTCTGCCTCAGTCTCCCAAGTAGCTGGGACTACAGGTGCACGCTACCACGCCTGGCTAATTTTTGTATTTTTAGTAGAGACAAGGTTTCACCATATTGTCCAGGCTGGTCGCGAACTTCTGACCTCGTGATCTGCCCGCCTCGGCCTCCCAAAGTGCTGGGATAACAGGTGTGAGCCACTGCACCTGGCCCTAAATCTTAATGTGTATTTTTTGGGTAGATATTTTTTGGTACTTACAGTTTCTTTTTATTTATTGCGTGGTTGAAGGTCTTACCACATGTTTTTGTGAGCAATTTATTAATTTTCTGAGAAAGCAGCCCGAGGCAGGCGGATCATGAGGTCAAGAGATCAAGACCATCCTGGCCAATGTCTCTACTAAAAATACAAAAAATTAGCTGGGCATGGTGGTGCGCTCCTGTAGTCCCAGCTACTCAGGAGCCTGAGGCAGGAGAATCGCTTGAATGCGGAAAGTGGAGGTTGCAGTAAGCCGAGATCATGCCACTGCACTGCAGCCTGGCGACAAAATGAGACTCTGTCTCAAAAAAAAAAAAAAAAAGAGCTGCTTTAGGAGCTGAAGTTGCAGTTGTGTGTTTGATGTCTTGAGGAAGACGATTACTACTACCACTACTACTACTTACATTCTCAGCGTTCAGTTACTTGAAGAAATGGATGGTTCATTAAAAAGGGAGAGTGAGTTTATTATATCATTTCCTTGAAAATGATTCCCTCCCCACAATGAGGAAAAAGTTTGTTGTAATCTTTATTCAGACCCTTTGTCAAGTTTATAAAGAATATGCAGTTTCTTTCATGGTGGTTTTTGTTTAAATAATTCAGAGAGGTACAACTGAGGCAGATGGGAAGAGAACAATCTTGGCAGTTGCCCTGATCCACTGCCCTGCTGTCATGTTCAGGTGGTAGACACAATTAGAGGAGCTAAAATTCCATTCACCCGACAAGAGGTTTAGTAAGCATGATCAGGTTTCTGTGGAATTTGTGGGAGCTTTTTATAGTCTGAATGACCTACGGCCTGCGATTTGGTGAGAGCCTAGCAGAAAGCAGCAGTGAATTGACGTTTCTTCCATAACAGTTACCAAGTCTAAAATTACTTTGATTAAATTAGATAATTATTTGTGTGGGTGTCAGTCTCCCTTTTCCCCAGCTATATCGTGCAACAGTTCAGTTAGCTATTTCCCTCTTGGACACTTGCACTAATAGCTGGTGATTTTCTTTTCTTTTTTATTCAAGGGTCTATCAGTAGAAATCTATTGGTTTGGGGCACCTAGTTCTTAGCTTAGAACCTATATAAAGGAAGGATATTTGGCCCGGGCGCGGTGGCTCATCCCTGTAATCCCAGCACTTTGGGAGGCCAAGGTGGGCGGATCACAAGGTCAGGAGATCAAGACCATCCTGGCTAACATGGTGAAACCCTGTCTCTACTAAAAAATACAAAAAAAAAAAAAAAAAAAATTAGCCCGGCTTGATGGTGGGCGCCTATAGTCCCAGCTACTCAGGAGGCTGAGGCAGGAGAATGGCGTGAACCCGGAAGGCGGAGCTTGCAGTGAGCTGAGATTGCACCACTGCACTCCAGCCTGGGTGACAGAGCAAGACTCTGTCTCAAAAAAAAAAAAGAAAAAAAAATTAAATAAATAAAAGGAAGAGTATTTGAACTGCTGATTGAGTTTCTGAGTATGGGGCTTTAGCCTTTCCGAATGTTGCAAACCTGAGGCTAAAACTGGCTTCATCTTCGCTACACACACTTACCTTCTACAGTGCTCCAAGGTGAAACTTTTATCTATTGGCTGCCTTTTCTTGGAAACTCTTCTTTTGGCTTCAATGGCACTTGTAATCGCTACCGTTTACTGAATACTTACTCTGTGTCAGGAATCTCTCTCTTCGCATTTAATCCTCATGACAACTTTATCAGATGAGTAGTACTATCTTTATATTATAGATAAGAGAATATAGGCTCAAAGAGAGTAATTAATTTGCCCAAGGCTTTGTCGATGAAATGCTGGCCATAGCAATATTGGGCAGCTTTACCTCCATGCCAACACCCCTGCTGCTCTGACCAAACTCCCACTGAAGTCTGCTTAAGCTGCTGCTAAGACCACTTTGGATCTCACGATCTACCCTCTTTCAAGGGGAGGCCTAAACACCATGCCTCACATCCCTGTTTGTTTCAGTCATTACCCACCATTTGCCATCCTTTATCTTCCTAATACTAATTCCTTTACCACTCTCTTCATTCTCTCAGCTAATTCAGTCCCTCAAACTGTTCCACCATGTTCTTTACAATATCCCCCTCCTTTATCAGCAAATTCACATTTAGTATCAGTCTCTAGCAGCAAGATCAAGTTACAAGGGCAACAGTGGCAAGTATTAGCACTTAGTATCCAGAACTGTAATGGTGCAAACCAAGCTGCAGCATCTCCTGCTTGGCATTAGTAATCACATCTTTGCCAACCTAGTTCTGTAATTTTGAGTGGTGTTTTAGCTGTGTAGCACTGAAGTTCTTCACTGTAAAAGTGACCTCATATCCTTTCTGTAAATTCTTTTTCTGTTTAATTCAGCCAGAGTTGACTTCTGCTGCTTGTAGAACTCGGAGTGATGTACAGATTGAACCTAACCATCTACCTTCTTAGTTGCTGGTACTCATGGAGCTGAGAGTTGCTAGAGAAAATCAGCAAATCAAACAGATCAGTATCACTAAAAATTTATAATCATCTATTTCATATGCATAATCAGCATTACCTAGCAATGTTATACATTTCTCTAGTTCACTTTCCAGCTCACTGCAAATTATTTCTTCATATTGTCTCTCTTTCTTTTTTCTTTTTTACTGAGACAGAGTCTCCCTCTCTCACTCAGGCTGGAGTGCAGTGGTACAGTCATAGCTCACTATAGCCTCAAATTCCCTGGTTCAAGCAATCCTCCTGTCTCAGCCTCCTGAGTAGCCAGAACTACAGGTATGCTACCATGCCTGGCTAATTTTTTATTTTTATTTTTTGAGACGGAGTCTCGCTCTGTGGCCCAGGCTGGAGTGTAGTGGCTCGATCTCAGCTCACTGCAAGCTCCGCCTCCCGGGTTCCCGCCATTCTTCCGCCTCAGCCTCCGAGTAGCTGGGACTACAGGCGCCGCCCGGCTAGTTTTTTTGTATTTTCAGTAGAGACGGGGTTTCACCGTGTTAGCCAGGATGGTCTCAATCTCCTGACCTCGTGATCCACCTGCCTCGGCCTCCCAAAGTGCTGGGATTACAGGCTTGAGCCACCACGCCCGGCCAATTTTTTATTTTTTTGTAGAGACGATATCTTGCCATGTTGTTGGTCTCCAATTCCCGGGCTCAAGTGATCCTCCTGTCTCACCCTTCCAAAGTGCTGGGATTATAGGCATTAGCCACAGCGCCTGGCCTACTGTCTCTATTTCTTTTTCTTTTTTTTTGAGATGGAATCTTGCTCTGTCCCCAGGCTGGAGTGCAGAGGCGCGATCTCCGCTCACTGCAACCTCTGCTCCCAGGTTCAAGCAATTCTCCTGCCTCAGCCTCCTGAGTAGCTGGGACTACAGGCACTACCACGCCCAGCTAATTTTTGTATTTTTAGTAGAGACGGGGTTTCACTGTGTTGACCAGGATCGTCTCAATCTTCTGACCTGGTGATCCGCCCGCCTCAGCCTCCCCGAGTGCTGAGATTACAGGCGTGAGCCACCGTGCCCAGCTCTTGTTTCTAATTCTCATATTTTCTTCTTTTTTAAACAGTCACAGGCTTTATGCTTCATTATAAAAACTGAAGCTGCTGAATGGGAATTCCTTCATCCTTGTACTTCCCAAGTCTACAAACCTACCTGCATCTGGGACTCATCTTTTTCTCCTTCATTCTGTCAAGACCAATCCCTTCACAGGTGCTGTAATCATTCTCTTTTCCCCCGCCCCCTCTTCCTCCTCTGTTCTTTTTCTTTCTTCTCTCTCTCTCTCTCTCTCTTTGTTTTCTTTCTTTTTTCTTCAAGAGGTGAAGTCTCACTCTGTAACCCAGGAGTGCAGTGGTGTGGTCATAGCTCATTGCAACCTCAACCTCCTGAGCTCAATAGGTCCTCCCTTCTCAGCCTCCTGAGTAGCTGGGACTACAGGTACATGCCACCATACCTGGCTAATTTTTTAAAAACTTTCTTGTAGAGTTGTGGGTCTCTCTCTTTTTTTTTTTTCCCCCAAGGCAGAGTCTTACTCTGTCACCCAGGCTGGACTGCAATGGCACTATCTCGGCTCACTGCAACCTCCGCCTCCTGGGGTCAAGCAATTCTGCTACCTTGACCTCTCGAGTAGCTGGGATTACAGGCGTCTGCCACTGTGCCTGGCTAATTTTTATATTTTTAGTAGAGATGGGGTTTCACCATGTTGGCCAGGCTGGTCTGAAACTCCTGACCTTGTGATCCGCCCGCCTTGGCCTCCCAAAGTGCTGGGATTACAGGCATGAGCCTGCACCTAGCCAAGATGAGGTCTTTTGCTATGTTGCCTAGGCTGGTCTTGAACTCCCAGCCTCAAGTGATACTTCCTCATTGGCCTTTGAAAGTACTGGGATTATAAGCGTGAGCCGCTGCACCCAGCCACATTTTAAAAACTTTTTGTAGAGATGTTGTCTCACTTTGTTGCTCAGGCTGGTCTGGAATTCTTGGCTTCAAGCCGTCCTTCTGCTTCACCCTCCCAAAGTGCTGGGATTACAGGTGTGAGCCACTGTGCCTGGCCTCTCCTGTCTTAAAGAATTTCTTCCTTTGGTTTATTTCATCTTTCTACTAGGTCTTTTCCTTCAGAATTCACACTTGCCCTACTGTCTCCCATTTTGAAAACCCTGTCCTTTGACCTGCATATTTTCTATTGTTTTCATGTTTTTCTGTTCTCTTTCACAGACCTGCTTCTTAAAGGAGTTTTCTGTACATGCTATATATGCTTTTTTCCTCTCATGAACTCCTTAACCCACTCCTGCTATAATAATCTGTTTAACCAAAACAGAGCCCTCTTGCTAAAGTTGTTAATGTCCATTAGATTGGGAAACATGGGGGTCTTTTTTTTCAGTCCTCATCTTCTTGGACCTCTTAGCAGCATTTGATATTGACTCTTTATGAAACACTCTTTTCCCTTGGCTTCTGTGACACTGCTCTTCACTAGCTTCCATCTTATTTCTCTAGCTGCTCCTTCTCATTCTTCTTCTTTTTCTGTGTGTGTGTGTTTTTTTTTTTTTGAGACAGGTCTCACTGTGTTGCTCAGGCTGGAGTGCAATAGTATGATCACTGTAAAGTTGAACTCCTGGGCTCAAGAGAGCCTTCCACCTCTGACCCTAAAGGACTAGGATTACAGACATGTGCCACCTCATCCAGCCTCCTTCTCATTCTTCTTCTTCTTCTTTTTGAGATGGGGTGTCACTCTGTCACCCAAGCTGGAGTGCAGTGGTACCATCATGGCTCACTGCAGCCTCAACTTCCCAGGCTCAAGCAGTCCTCCCACCTCACCCTCTGGAGGAACTGGGACTGCAGGCACATGCCACCATGCCCAACTGATTTTTGTATTTTTTGTAGAGATGGGGTTTCGCCATATTGCCCAGGCGGGTCATGAACTCCTGGGCTCAAGTGATCTGCTCACCTCAGCCTTCCAAAGTGAGTTTTATAATAACTTGTACATAAATAAAAGTATACTGTCTATACATTGTTTTGCAGGTTCCTTTTTTACTCAATAGCATGTCTTAGAGCTCTTTCTGTACCAATACCTATAGATCTATCTCATATTTTTTAACTATTCAATTAATTTCCTAAGTCTATATTGTTACTTCTTAAACCATTCTTCCACTGATGCACATTTACCTTAACTTGTTTTTTCTTTCTTTATACATGATGCTGCAGTAACCATCCGTATGTATTTTTGTGTGTGTACATGTAGAAGTGTTTCTCTAGGATAGATATCTAAAATTATAATTTTGGGATCAAAGATAACCTTTTTTTGTTTGTTTTTTGAGACTCTGTCACCTGAGCTGGAGTGCAGTGGCACGATCTCAGCTCACTGCAACCTCTACTTCCTGGGCTCAAGCAATACTCCCATCTCAGCCTCCTGAGTTAGCTGGGACTACAGGCACACGCCACCACGCCCAGCTAATTTTTTTTTTTAATTTAAAATTTTATTTTTTATTTATTTATTTTTTTGAGACAGGGTCTTGTTCTGTCGCCCAGGCTGGAGTACAGAGGCCTGATCTTGGCTAACCGCAACCTCCGTCTCCCAGCTTCAAGCGATTCTCCTGCCTCAGCCTCCCAAGTAGCTGGGATTACAGGCGTGTACCACCATGCCTGGCTAATTTTTGTATTTTTAGTAGAGACGGGGTTTCATCATGTTGGTCAGGCTGGTCTTGAACTCCTGACCTCGTGATCCACCTGCCTCAACCTCCCAAAGTGCTGGGATTACAGGCGTGAGCCACCGTGCCTGGCTAAATTTTTATTTTTTTTGAGACAGTCTTGCTCTGTTGCCCAGGCTGGAGTGCAGTGGTGCGCTCTCAGGTCACTGCAACCTCTGTTTTTCAGGTTCAAGCGATTCTCTTGCCTCAGCCTCCCGAGTAGCTGCGATTACAGGTGTGTGCTAATTTTTGTATTTTTCATAGAAACGAGGTTTCACGGTGTTGCCCAGGATGGTCTTGAACTCCTGACCTCAAGTGATCTGCCTGCCTTGGCCTCCCAAAGTGCTGAGATTACAGGTGTGAGCCATTGTACCTGGGCTGGCTAAAGTTTGTGTTTTTTGTAGAGATGGGGTTTTACCATGTTGCCCATATGGGTCTCAAACTCCTAGGCTCAAGCAATCTGCCCGCCTCAGCCTCCCCAAGAGGCATGAGCCACAGTGCTTGGCCATATTTTAAACTAAATGCAGAATACCATGTTGTCTTTAAAAACGTAGTACCATTTTACGTATCAGCTAACTATACACGAAACAATCTTTCACCATACATTTACCAATACTGGTAAAATTTTTTTTTTTTTTTTTTTTACATCTTTGGGAGAAAGTCTTTTACTGGTCTTTTTATAATATCTACATTCTTCTGACAGAATGCGGCTGAGAGTATTTTCATGCATATATTGGCAATTTATGTTCTTTTTCTTGTAATTCCCTGTTCATATTCATTAACAAATTATTTATTGATTGATTACTGTGTGCCAAGTGCTGGGGATACAGCAGTGAGCAAAACAGATAAAAATCTCTACCTTCATATTGCATTTTTTTTTCCATGTTTGTTTTAGGAATTCTTTATATATTCTGGACATTAATCCTTTGTGTATATGTTGCAAGTATTTTTTCCTACTCCATTTCTTGTTTCTTGTAACATCGTTTATGATTTTCAAAGTTTGTATAAACTTGGATTTACCATTCTTTTCCTTTTGGCTTAAACATTTTGTGTCTTAGAATTGCCTTTCCACCGGGCGCGGTGGCTCACGCCTGTAATCCCAGCACTTTGGGGGGCCGAGGCGGGCGGATCACAAGGTCAGGAGATTGAGACCACGGTGAAACCCCGTCTCTACTAAAAAAAAAAAAATACAAAAAATTAGCCGGGCGCGGTGGCGGGCGCCTGTAGTCCCAGCTACTCAGGAGGCTGAGGCAGGAGAATGGCGTGAACCCGGGAGGCGGAGCTTGCAGTGAGCCGAGATCGCGCCACTGCACTCCAGCCTGGGCGGCAGAGCGAGACTCCGTCTCAAAAAAAAAACAAAAAAAAAGAATTGCCTTTCCAACCCCAAATTTATAAACATCTATATTTTCTTCATCTGTTTATATGGTTGTATTTATTATATTTTGGTCTTCATCTGGAATTTAATTTTGTTTGTAATGTAAAATAGGGACTATTTGTAATATAAGGTAGCTCTATTTGTTCCCAAATAAAATATATTTTATCTTTTCTGGTTTGTTCTCTGATTGTTTCTTTCTCTTTAACTTGTCCTTAACTATTTTTTTTCTTAACTCTTAGTTTACATGTAGAAGAAACTTGTGATTGAAGACTGTGCCTATTTATTAACTCAAATATGACCCTAAAAATTAGTGTTCTGGTACTACTGATTTAGTGTTTACGGTGAATTATTCATAGAAATACTTGCTATTTTAGCGAATTTTTCTTTTGTTTAGTTGATATGTTTAGTTGATATGTTTATGTTTTGACAGAAATTGGAGCCCCAATAATATCTCAGATACATATCCTATGCAATGGTAGCCTACAGAGAAACTCATCTTCTGCATTACACTAAGTTAGAAAAATGTGATACTGTGTGGTCCTTTTCCAAAATGACACTTTATTATTATTAATATTATTAATATTATTATTTTGAGACAGAGTGTTGCTCTGTCGCCCAGGCTAAAGTGCAGTGGCACCAATGGGTCACTGCAACCTCCATCTACCGGATTCAAGCGACCCCAGTCTCCCGAGTGACTGGGATTACAGGTGCCTGCCACTGTGCCCAGCTAATTTTTTTCGTAGTTTTTAGTAGAGACAGGGTTTCACCATTTTTTTTTTTTTTTTTTTTTGAGACGGAGTCTCGCTCTGTCGCCCAGGCTGGAGTGCAGTGGCGCGATCTCTGCTCACTGCAAGCTCCGCCTCCCGGGTTCACGCCATTCTCCTGTCTCAGCCTCCCGAGTAGCTGGGACCACAGGCGCCCGCCGCCATGCCCGGCTAATTTTTTGTATTTTTTTAGTAGAGACAGGGTTTCACCGTGTTAGCCAGGATGGTCTCGATCTCCTGACCTCGTGATCCGCCCGTCTCGGCCTCCCAAAGTGCTGGGATTACAGGCTTGAGCCACCGCGCCCGGCTGGTTTCACCATCTTGACCAGGCTGGTCTCGATCTCCTGACCTCGTGATCCACCTGCCTCGTCCTTCCAAAGTGCTGGGATTACAGATGTGAGCCACTGCACCTGGCCAATTATTATTTTTTTAAGGCCTTGTCAGGAATTGAGTATGTGTGATGAGGCTGTAGGATGAAAAATTTTTGCCCTGGTTGGGTAGGTGTGGTCATCTATCTTTCAAAGTTGACATAAACTGCGTTAGCTTAAAGAGGAAATTCTTTTCCTAGAAGGCAAGTAAAGATTCTTCTTCAACAAAACTTTATTGGATAACAGCTCGACTGAGTCTAGTCTTGGGTCATTGAGCTCAGGGAGGTAGAAATGGAATAGGAATTGTACTACATTAATTCATGTCTTTCATTTCTGTAAGGGAGAAAAGATGATTGGCCTAATGCTATTTTTTTTGTGACCGATGCTGGACTGTATTAGAGAAGTAACTTGACTGCTTCTGGATATTTGCCTAATAATCTCACTAATACATTGTGAGCTTCTTTTGTGAAAAAACCATTTAATTGTTGGGTGTCAAACACTGCTAAGTGCTAGAGTTATAAGTTAGCAAGATACCATTCTTGCCCTCCAGGAGAGGGTAGGGAATGTAGATACAGAAATAACTAAATACGGTGTAGTTTGATATAAGCAATATTGGAAACAAGAATTGTAGTTTGAAGAGGTCAGCACTGAAATTGAAACCCAAGCGGTTTCACCATGTATCAGAACTTTGTGGCCGGGTGTGGTGGCTCACGCTTGTAATCCCAGCACTTTGGGAGGCTGAAGCAGGCGATCACTTGAGCTCAGGAGTTTGAAACTAGCTTGACCAACACAGTGAAGAAACCCTGTTCCTACTACAAATACAGAAGTTAGTCAGGCATGGTGGGGCAGGTGCCTGTAATCCCAGCTGCTTGGGAGGCTAAGGCAGGAGAATCACTTGAACCCGGTGGGTGGAGGTGGCAGTGAGCTGAGATCACACCATTGCACTCCAGCCTGGGCAACAGGGCAAAACTCCGTCTCAAAAGAAAAGAATCTTTGTGAGGTTTCCTTGTTCCAGCTTTACAAGTCTGGAAATTCACATTTTTGTACAATCAGAGGTCATTTACCTGTTAGGACTGGCTCAAACTAACCAAGATCATGGGAGACTCATATTTAAAACAAAGTGATAACTCCTAATTTACAGTCATGTATAACACTCAAGCTAATCTCATAAACGTGTAAATCAGAGGATACTCTGGAAAATCTATATGGGAGGTCTAATTATAATTAGAGACAGTTTATTAAGTTTGGAATCATTTAGATCCTTGCTACTCAAACCAGAAGCATTGGTTATCACCTGGGAGCTTGTGAGATATGAACAATATCAGGTAACTCTGGCTCGGTACTAGCGTATACCTGTCAGAACCTCAATTTTGTATTCGTTGATGAGTAGATGTTGGCTTAGCAGTTAGTCTCATTTCATGTTTCTCATTTTTATTAATTTTTTTTTTTTTTTTTTGATAGGTTGTGGTTTGGGTTGTAGTTTTATTTTATTTTTTTTTTTTTTTTTTTTTTTTTTTTTTTTTTTTTTTTTTTTTTAGATATGGGGGTCTTGCTTTGATACCCAGGCTGGAGTGCAGTGGGGCTGGAGTGCAATGGTGTGATCATAGTTCACTGCAGCCTCAAACTCCTGGGCTCAAGCAGTTGTCCCGCCTCAGCCTCCTGAGTAGCCTGGGATTACAGGCACAAGCCACTGTGCCCAGCTTCATGTTTCTCTTTTATGAAACCTCAGAGTAGAGAAGCAAGAAAATAATTTTAGGGTTTTATGGAAAGGTGGAAACTTAAAATAAAATCTGTTGTAAAAATTCATAACCAAATATTCAGTAGACACAAAGATATAGAAAAATAAACAGGCACAGATATATAGCGACAGACACACCGAGACCCAGAGAGAGAGAGAGAAACACAGACTCCCTACACACAGAGACACTTCTCCCATATACACATAACAGAACCCCTGCCCCACCATGCCCAAGCCTCTACCCAGTCCCTTCCCACACACAGAGACCCCACACCCACAGAACCCGACGGCCAACTCCACAGAGAGTCTTCTCCATGTTCCCACAGAGACGCCCCACACAGACCACACACACCCTGAGACCCACCCACACACAAAAATGCGGGCTTCCACAGAGAGAAATACATACACACACGCACACACGCACACACTGACATCCAACAGGTAATGCTTGAAACTAAGGTTTTCAGGGAGCTTGAATAGTGTTCTCCACAGTTATTCTGAGGAGAAGGAGCAAGTGTTCTTTCAAAGGTACTTTTAACTGAGCCAGAAAATGAAGCAAAAACAGACGGGCTGCCACTGGGTCTGCAGAACAGTGACTGCTACAAAGCCAGTTTGATTTGGATTCCTGTTTCTGGAACTGCTTGTTCCTGGGCATTGTTTTCAGTTTGATGTACTCAGCATGCTTGGGTGGAAAGTCATTCTCTTTTTTTCTCTCAGGAGCTTGCATCCTAGATTGCTGGTTAAGCAGAGTTTTATGCTCAGTCTCCTTTGGCACTAATTAACACACTCCCTTGGTGCTCCCTGAGTCATATAAGTCTGCCCAGGATTGGAAGATCCAGAAACACTGCGCCCATGTGGAGGAACTCATGCTGAGTCCTCTGTGGGCACATGGGACTGAGGAATGTAGGGGGAGATTATGTTAGAAATAGAAAGAGATGTGATTTTCATTTTTTTTTTAACCTGTGGGTCATCCATGGCATAGGTTTGCATAGAGAGCTTGATGAAACTTAACGAATGACTCAGGAATTATTTAGTTGTAAATTAAATGATTTTTAAGCTACATTGATATGGGCAGGGGATGGCACATTGGATTATTTTGGTTGAGAGAGATCACTGAAACTACGTAGCCAGATTTCTTAGTGACTCGGGTAGCATCTTCCGAGAAGTATCTTGTTGGGAAAAAGGAGACTTGACACATACAGCATGTTTGTGTGTGTAAATACTTGAAAGTTTTTATCACACCAAGGGAGCCAGATACCAGAGACATCAGAATAGTTTTATAAACATTAAGTTCCAAAAAGAACTATTTTCTCTTGTTGCCTGGTACGTGTATATGTATTACTTTGACTAAGCCTGTTTAAAAAGTTTAATTTCAAACAGGCTAGGCGCGGTGGCTCACACCTGTCATCCCAGCACTTTAGGAGGCTGAGGTGGGCGGATCACCTGAGGTCTGGAGTTCGAGACCAGCCTGGCCAACGTGGTGAAACCTTATCTCTACTAAAAAATATAAAAATTAGCCAGGTGTGGTGGTGGGCACCTGTAGTCTCAGCTACTCGGGAGGCTGAAGCAGGAGAATCACTTGAACTCAGGAGGCAGAGGTTGCAGTGAGCTGAGACTGGCCACTGTACTTCCAGCCTGGGTGACAGAGTGAGACTCCATCTCAAAAAAACAAAAAAGGTTTCATTTCAAACAGATGGAAGAGTACTGAGAAAAGTGTACTTATTATCCAGTTTAGCAAATGTTTTCATTTTGCAAAATTTCTTTATTTTTTAAAGTTATAAAACATTGGATAAAATTGAAGACCCAGCTGGGCACAGTGGCCCATGCCTATAATCCCTTTGAGAGGCCAAGGTGGGAGAATCAGTTGAGGCCAGAAGTTCAAGACCAGTTCAAGACCAGCTTGGGCAACATAGTGAGACCCTATCTCTTTTTTTTTTTTAAAAAAAAGGGAGACAAAAAAAAAAGAACCCTGTGTATTCTTTCTCGATTCATTCTCCTTTATCCCTTCTCCCCTTCCCATGAGGCCCACAAAAATAACTGTGTTTATAACTCCCCTTCATATTTTAGTACTTTTGCTATATATTCTTTGTCAATATCAATTGTATGTCAGTAGATAATATATAGCATTGTTTTGTTTATAAACTTTACATAAATGATATTTATGTATTCTGCAGCCCCCTTTTTTACTTAACTTTAGAGTTTTAGCCAGTTTGATGCATGTAGATTTTCTAATTGATTTATCTTAACTACTTTGTGGTATTTCACATGTATGAATATACTACAGTCTACACATTCATCTCACTGTGTTGCCCATGCTGGTCTCAAACTCCTCCTGGACTCAAGCAATCCCTCCTGCTTTGGCTTCCCAAAGTGTTGGGATTCCAGGCAGGAGCCACCAAGCCCAGGTTTTTTTTTTTTTTTTTAACTGAAATGAACAACCTTACTCATGTTTCCTTATGCACATGTGTGAGAGTTTCTCCAGGATGTATCTCTAGAAGCAAAATTGCGTATGGTGGCCGAGTACAGTGGCTCACGCCTGTAATCCCAGCACTTTTGGAGGCCGAGGGGCACGGATCACGAGGTCAGAAGTTTCAGACCAGTCTGGCCAACATAGTGAAACCCCATCTCTACTAAAAATGCAAAAAATTAGCTGGGTGTGGTGGCCTACGCCTGTAATCCCAGCTACTTGGGAGGCTGAGGCAGGAGAATCATGTGAACCCAGGAGGCGGAGATTGCAGTGAGCTGAGATCGTGCCATTGCACTCCAGCCTGGGTGACAGTGCGAGACTCTGTCTCAAAAAAA
>NW_016812390.1:224138-229553 GCF_001698545.2 Rhinopithecus bieti | reverse complement strand
TTTTTTTTTGTTTTTGAGACGGAATCTTGCTCTGTTGCCCAGGCTGGAGTGCAGTGGCACCATCTTGACTCACTGCAAGCTCCACCTCCCGGGTTCATGCCATTCTCCTGCCTCAGCCTCCCCAGTAGCTGGGACTATAGGTGTTCGCCACCAAGCTGGGCTAATTTTTGTATTTTTAGTAGAGATGGGGTTTCACTGTGTTAGCCAGGATGGTCTCGATCTCCTGACCTTGTGATCTGCCTGCCTCGGCCTCCCAAAGTGCTGGAATTACAGGCATGAGCCATTGTGCCTGACCTTCACAGTTATGTCTTTAATCCATGTGAAATTAGTATTTTATATGGTATGAGATAGTGATCTAATTTTATTTTATTTTATTTATTTATTTTTCTTTTTGTGTGCTTTTCTTTTGGTGGCAGGGGGACAGTATCTCGCTGTGTTGCCCAGGCTGGAGTGCAGTGATGCAGTCATGGTTCACTGCAGCCTTGAATTCCTGGACTCAAGTCATTCTTCAGCCTCAGCCTTCCCTGTAGCTGGGACTACAGGTGTGTGGGCCACTGAGCCCCACTCTTTTTTTTTTTTTGTAGAGACAGGGTCTTGCTATGTTGTCCAGGCTGGTCTTGAACTCTTGGACTCAAGCAATCCTTCAACCTTGGCCTCTCAAAATGCTGAAATTACAGGCATGAACCACTGTACCTGGCCTTATTTTATTTTTCTATATGCATAACCAATTGTCCCAGCCTTATTTGTCGACTGAGTATATCTTTTCTCTGTTGATATGTGTCATTGTCCACTCAGGTTGCTGTAACAAAAATACCATAGATAGGGAGGCTCATAAACAACAAAACTTACTTTCTCATAGTTCTGGAGGCTGGGAGTCTGAGATCAAGCACCAGATTCAATGTTTGGTGAGGCCTGGCTTCTTGGTTCATGGATGACAGTCTTTTTGCTGTGTCCTCACTTGGGGGAAGAGGGAAGGGAATTCTCTGGGACCCTCTTTTATGAGGGTACTAATCTCATTTATGAGGGCTCCACCGTCGTGACCTAATCATATCCCAAAGGCCTCACCACCAAATACCATCACACTGGGGATTAGATTTCAACATATGAATCTTTTGGGGGAACACAAACATTCAGTCTAGGGCGATACGTAATGCTGCTTTCTGATACTCAGATCCTTTCTGTTTCTGGATTCTCCCTTTTGTTTCACTGGTGTCTTTGTTGATGTCTTTACCAATTGCATACTTTTTAAATTGTTAGAACTTTATAACAACTCTTGATATTTTTGTTGGGCAGGTTCTTCCTAATGTATTCCTTATTTTAAACAGCAAGAGGTAAAATTTACATAGTATAAAATCCACCCATTATAAATTAAATTCAGTGATATATATTTGTAGAATATGATGATGATGATTATTATTTTAGACGGAGTCTCGCTGTGTTGTCCAGGCTGGAGTGCAGTGGCGCAATCTTGGCTCACTGCAGTCTCCGCCTCCTGGGCTCAAGTGATTCTCTTACCTCAGCCTCCTGAGTAGCTGGGATTATAGACGTGTACCACCATGCCCAGCTAATTTTTGTATTTTTAGTAGAGATGGGGTTTCACCATGTTGGTCAGGCTGGTCTCAAACTCCTGACCTCAGGTAATCCACCTGCCTCAGCCTCCCAAAGTGCTGGGATTACAGGCATGAGCCACTGCACCCGGCCAGAATATTCTTGTTATGGTAAAATATATATAACATACAATTTACCATTTTATACATTTTTAAGTGCATAGTTCAGTGGCATTAAGTACATTCACACTGTTGTGCAACCATCACTACTATTCATCTCCTGAAGTTTTTTCGTCTTCCCAAACCAAAACTCTATACCCATTAAACAGTAACTCTCCGTTCCTTCCTCCGCCAGCCCCTAGAAATCACCATTCTACTTTGTCTTTTATGAATTCGACTTCTCTAGGTACCTTATATAAGTAGACTCATACAGGATTTTTCCTTATGTCTGGCTTATTTCACTTAGCATAATATCTTCAAGGTTCATCCACATTGTATCACATGCCAGAATTTCATTCATTTTTAAGGGTGGATAATATTCCATTTTACATATATACTACATTTTGTTTATTCATTTGTTGATGAACAGTTGGGTTGTGTCTACCTTTTGGCTGTTGTGAATAATGCTTCTATGAACATTGGCATACAAATATCTGTTGAAGTCAATACTTTAGTATTGTTCTGTTGTCGTATACCCAGAAATGGAGTTCTGTTGGTTGTATACCCAGAAATGGAATTGCTGGGCTGTATGGTCATTTTATTTCTGATGTTTTGTGAAACTGTCACATCGTTTTCCATAGCAACTGCACCATTTTACATTTCTACCATCAGTGTACAAGGATTCTAATTTTATTTATTTATTTATTTATTTATTTATTTATTTATTNCGGCCTATTTTGTTTTCAAGGATTCTAATTTTTATACATCAACAACTTACTTTGTTTTTTGATAATAGCCATCCTAATAGGTGTGAAGTTTGTAGAATTTTTTTTTTTTTTTGAGATGGAGTTTCACTCTTGTTGCCCAGGCTGAGTGCAGTGACGCAATCTTGGCCACCTGCAACCTCTGCCTCCCAGGTTCAAGCGATTCTCCTGCCTTAGCCTCCCAAGTAGCTGGGATTACAGGCATGCACTACCATGCCCAGCTAATTTTGTGTTTTTAGTAGAGACAGAGTGTCTCCATGTTGGTCAGGCTGGTCTCGAACTCCCGATCTCAGGAGATCCACCCGCCTTGGCCTCCCAAAGTGCTGGGATTACAGGCGTGAGCCACCGCTCCCTGCCAAGTATGTAGAATTTTAAAATCACCTCCACAATCCAGTTTTAGAACATTTTCATTTCCCCCAAAAATCCCTTTTGCCCATTTTTGATCAGTCTCTGGTCCCACCCTCTGCCCCAGGTAATCACTGATCAGCTTTTTTTCTGTTTATTTTTATTTTTTTTGAGACAGGATCTCGCTCTGTCACTCTGGCTGGAGTGCCATGCTGCGAACTCGGCTCTCTGTGGTCTTGATCTCCTATACTCACTCAGTCGATCCTCTCATCTCACCTCCCAAGTAACTGGGGCTATAGGTGTGTGCCACCATGGCTGGCTAATTTTTGTATTTTTTGTAGAGATGGCATCTCATCATGTTGCCCAGGCAAGTCTCAAACTCCTGGGCTCAAGTGACCCACCTGCCTCAGCTTCCTAAAGTGCTGGGACTACAGGCGTGAGCCACCATGCCCAGCCTGCTTTCTTTCTCTTTAGATTTGCCTTTTCTGGAAATTTCATATAAATTGAATTATACAATATAGGGTCTTTTGTGTGTGGCTTTTCCACTTGATGTAATGTTTTTGAGGTTCATTCATGTAGTAGGTTCATTCAGTAGTTCCTTTTTATTGCTGAGTAATATTTCATTATATGGCTATACCACATTTTATCAGTTTAGTAGTTGAAGGACATTTAGATTATGTCCACCTTTTGGCTATTTTGAATAATGCAGTTATGATCAATTATGGATAAATCTTTTGGCAGACATATATTTTCATTTCTCTTGGGTAGGTATCTAGGAGTGGAATTGCTGGGTTGTGTGTTACATTTATGTGTAATTATTTCATATAAATGTAACTGGTAAACTGTTTTCCAAAGTGATTGTATGATGTTAGATTCCCACCAGCAACGCATGAAGGTTTCATTTTCTCTACATCCTTGCCAATACTTGGCATTGTCAGTCTTTTTGATGATAACCATGGAAGCATTTGTATAGTGCTATGTCATTATGGTTTTAATTTGTGTTTCCTCATGACTAATGATGTTGAGCATGTGCTTATTAGCTATTTGTCTTTTTTGGAAAAATGACTATTTAAATCATTTTCCCATTTTTAATTGGGTTGTTTTATTACTGAGTTGTAAGAATTCTTTATACAGCATGTTCTGAATACAAAAGATTTTTCAGATATGTGCTTTGCACATACTTTCTCGTAGTCTGTGGCATGTCTTTTTATTTTCCTAATGATATATTTTAAAGAGCTAATCTTTTAATTTTGAAAAGTCCAATTTACTACTTTTAAATAGATTGTACTTTTTTTCCCCCCCAAAGACAAGGTCTCACTCTGTCTCCCAGTTTGGAGTGCAGTAGCATGATCATGGCTCACTGTAGCCTTGACTTCCCTGGGCTCAGATGATTCTCCTCACTTAGTCTCCTGAGTAGCTGGGAGTACAGGTGTGTGCCACCATGCCCGGCTAATTTTTCTATTTTTTGTAGAGAAGGGGTTTTGCCATGTTGCCCAGGCTGGTTTTGAATTCCTGGGTTCAATCAGTCTGCCAGCTTCTGCCTCCCAAAGTGATGGGACTACAAGCATGAGCCACTGCACCTAGCCTTAGATTCTACTTTTGGTGGAATAACTTAGAAATCTTTGTGTAACTCAAGGTCACAAATTTTTTCTCCTTTGTTTTCTTCTAATGGTTTTATAGTCTAGGTTTTGCATTTAGATTTTTGGGCTTGGGGTGAAATAAAGTACCCATTTTTCCCTTCATATGGATATCCAGTTATCCCAGCACCGTTGGTTGAAAGGACTGTCCTTTCCTCGTTGAATTGCTCTGATACTTTTGTTGAAAATCAGCTGTCTACAGTTGTGGAGGTATGTTTCTAGACTTTCTTCTGTTCCGTTGATCAGCTTGTCTGTCTTGATGCCAATACAACACTCCCCTGATTTTGATAGCTTTATTATAAGTACAGTCATCCCTTGGTTTCCTTGGGGAATTGGTTCCAGGACCCTCATGGATACAAAAATCCTGGGATGCTTGAGTCCCTTATATAAAATGGCATAGTATTTGCATATAACCTGTACATATCTTCCTGTCTACTTAAACCATTTCTAGATTACTTACACCTAATATAATGTAAATGCTATGTAAACAGTTGTTATACTGTATTTTTTATTTGTATTACTTTTTATTGTTGTTACTATTTTTTCTTTTTCTTCTTTCTTTTTGAATATCTTTGATCTGAGGTTGGTTGAACCTGTGGATGCAGAACCCATGGATATAAGGGCTGACTATTGGACCTGGGTGGTATAAATCCTGGGTACTATTTTTTTGTTGTTTCACAATTATTTTGGGTATCCTAAGTCCTTTGAATTTCCATATAGATTTTAGGATAAGCTTGTCATTGTCTACAGAAAAAGCTTGCTGGGATTTTGATAGGGATTTCATTGAATCTATAGGTCAATTCGGGAGAATTCCCATCTTAATGATACTGAAGCTTCTCATACGTGAACGTGGAACTTCTCTCCATTTATTTAAATCTTCTCTAGTTGCTCATTCGCTGTATTTTGTGCTTTGTACTGTAGGCTATTGTAAATGAAATTGTTTTTTTTTTTTTTTTTTTTTTT
>NW_016812390.1:195659-223683 GCF_001698545.2 Rhinopithecus bieti | reverse complement strand
TTTGAAATGATTTTTTTTTTTTTTTTTTTTTTTTTTTTTGAGACGGAGTCTTGCTCTGTCGCCCAAACTGGGGTGCAGTGGCCGGATCTCAGCTCACTGCAAGCTCGCAGTGAGCTCTTTCGGGTTCACGCCATTCTCCTGCCTCAGCCTCCCGAGTAGCTGGGACTACAGGCGCCCGCCACCTCGCCCGGCTAGTTTTTTTTTTTTTGTATTTTTTAGTAGAGACGGGGTTTCACTGTGTTAGCCAGGATGGTCTCGATCTCCTGACCTTGTGATTCGCCCGTCTCGGCCTCCCAAAGTGCTGGGATTACAGGCTTGAGCCACTGCACCCGGCGAAATTGTTTTCTTGATTTTACTTTCAGATTGTTTATTGCTAGCATAAACAATTGTAGAAATACAATTTTTTAAAATTGTGGTAAAGTTTACATGGTCTCACTTCCTCACCCAGGCTGGAGTCCAGTGGCGCGATCTTGGCTCACTGCAGCCTCAACCTTCTGGGCTCAGGTGATCCTCCTACCTCAGCCTCCCAAATAGCTGGGACTACAGGCAGGCACCACTGTGCCTGGCTAATTTTCGTATTTTTTGTAGAGACAGGATCTTGCCATGTGGTCCAGGCTGGTCTTGAACTCCTAGACTCAAGCAGCCCTCCTGTCCTGGCCTCCCAAAGTGCTGGGATTACAAGCATGAGCTGCTGCACCCAGCCCATTTTAACCATTTTAAAGTGTGCAGTTCATTGGCATTAAGTACATTCACAATATTACATGACCGTTACCACTATCTATACCCAAAACTTTTTTATTGTCTCTAACAAAAACTATGTATTAAACGTTACCTTCTTTTCCCCGCTCCCCCAGCCCTTGGAAACCTCTGTTCTATTTCCTGTCTCTATGAATTTGCCTATTCTGGGTACCTTCTCTTTTTCCTTTGGTGTCTGGCTTATTTTACTTAGTATAATGTTTTCAAGGTCCCTTCATATTGTAGCATGTATTAGAATTTCATTCTTTTTAAGGCCAAGTAATATTCTATTGTTTATCCATTCATCTCTTGATGGATATTTGGGTTGTCTTCATATTCTTTTGGCTATTGTGAATAATGCTGTTATGATTATTGGTGTACACGGCTGGACGCAGTGGCCCACACCTGTAATCCCAACTTCTGGGAGGCCAATGTGGGAGTATTGCTTGAGGCCAGAGGTTGAGACCAGGCTGGGCAACTTAGCAAGAATCCATCCCTTCCAAAAAAAAAAAAAAAAAGTTAGCTGTGCATGGTGGTGTGCAACTGTAGTCCTAGTTACCGAGGAGACTGAGTTCAAGGCTACAGTCAGCTATTATTGCACCACTGCACTCCAGCTGGGATGACAGAGTGAGACCCTGTCTCAAAAACAAACAAACGAAAAAATTGGTGTGCAAGTATCTGTTTGAGTTCCTGCTTTCAATTATTTTGGATATATACCTAGGAGTGGAATTGCTTGATTACAGATGATTATTGTGTTGATCTTGTATTCTGCAATTTTAATAAACTTGTTTATTACTCTATTCGGTTTTTGAAGTTTCTTTAGGATTTTCTTTGTACAGGATCATGTTATCTACAAATTACCATTTTTGCTTCTTCTTGTCCAATGTATGTGCCTTTAATTTCTTTTCTTTTCATATTGCGCTGTCTAGAACCTCCAGTACAATGTTGAATAGAAGTGGCAACAGTGGACATATTTGTCTTGTTTCTGATTTTAGAGGAAAAGTATTCAGTCTTTCATCATTAAGTGTAATGTTCACTGATAGTTGGTAGGGCAAATTTCTCCTAATATATCCTTTATAATGTCTTAGTTTTGACTGACTAAGGGACTGAATAAATTGGCATGTGTTAGTGAATATCACCTCTTGACATTTGTATGTCTTTTAGCTATAAGATTAAAAATCCCTTTCTGTCTTGTAGAATGGGGCAACCCTTATGACACCCTGTAAGTTTCTACTTTGAGTCCTTCAGTTTTTGAGTTAGTGAAATTACTTATCTAAATTCGCAGTTCATAGTCTGCCTGTCCATATTAAAGTCTAGGGTGTCTAGACTGTGACCAGAACTAGTGAAGCCTTTGTGTTCTCTGATGCTGTTTTAAAGTTTATTATAATTTTCCCTTCTATAGGGAAAGATTCTGTGCTGTTTTCTCTTAAAGTAAAATATATGTGGTTGTGTGTTTTTAAATAGTTGTAGTTTATTTTACAGCCCAAACCTGTTGTTTCATCTATTCCCATAAGATCCACAGGCAGCATCCTTCTCCATTTGGATGCGGACAGTTTATATACCTTGATTGGTAAGCCTGTGTCTGTGCCTTATCCCTTAAATTGTAAACTCCACAAGGACTTAGACCATGTCTTTCTTGTTCACTGTATTGTTAACAGCTGGCAGATAGTAAGGATTTTTTTTTTTTTTTTTAAATGAAAGAGTGATTAAATCAGTCTGTTTTGTGATGCTTGTGTGAAGAGGAGTGATTAGTGTAAAGTGGCTTTGCTTTAGGGTTTTCATTCTCTAAATTCTTGAAGTGTTCTAGAGTAGCGATTATTGTCTATTTAAACAGGACTTTTTTCCAGTTCCTTTTTAGTAATTAAGTTATTACCAAGTTTGTTATTCTCTTACGTGCATTTTAAAAATTTGAAGCACATCTCACCTCCTTTACAGTTTGGTAAAGGCTGCCTTGGCCTCCCAAAGTGATGAGATTACAGGTGTGCGCCAGTGTGCCTGACCAGCTGAAGTTTTTGATTCCCAGCCTTATTCTCTGTCTTTGCACCTCAGTGATGCTCCAATAAGCATCATCTGTTTTTCTCAAACTGCTTGGTATAATGGTAACTCATATAGTTTGATAATGAGGATATCTAAAAATGATTATTTCCAGTTCGAATACATCCATTAATCTGCACACTTAATCCTCAATTTTTTTCTTGTCACACTGCCTTCTGAGTTATTATAGTGACTTATACATTTTATGGTTTCTAGAGTCTTTTTGAGTGAGAATCATCGAGAATATTTGTGTTTTTAATCTCTTCTGTTTATCAAGCTGATCTGCTTTTTGTTAATTACTTGGCTGGCTTTCAGTGGATCTTGCACAATTTAATGCTGGCACATAATAAGTTCGTAATAAATGTTTGTGATTATCGGACTGAGTCATGAACCATTGGTTTCTAACATATTCTTTCCCTTTAGCAACCCAGTTACCTCTGCCCTTAAATGAACATAATTGATGCCGTGACATACGTGGAGACTTTAGTATTAATTTTTCAGTTCTTTTTTTTTTTTTTTTTTTTTTTTTTTTTTTTGAGACGGAGTCTCACTCTGCCGCCCGGGCTGGAGTGCAGTGGCCAGATCTCAGCTCACTGCAAGCTCCGCCTCCCGGGTTCACGCCATTCTCCTGCCTCAGCCTCCCGAGTAGCTGGGACTACAGGCGCCCGCCACCACGCCCGGTTATTTTTTTGTATTTTTTTTTAGTAGAGACGGGGTTTCACCGTGTTAGCCAGGATGGTCTCGATCTCCTGACCTCGTGATCCGCCCGTCTCGGCCTCCCAAAGTGCTGGGATTACAGGCTTGAGCCACCACGCCCGGCAATTTTTCAGTTCTTATATGTAACACTCTTAGGTAGAGTCTCTGTCAGATGGCACTGATAATTCATCTTTTGGAAAGATCCCAAGGGCTTTCAGGCTCTCTGGCTAGATGTTAACAACAGGAACAGTGAGTAGTATATAGCAACATGATAATACTTGACAGTTTTAAAGCAACACGGGTTTTATTTAAGATCGTCAGGTTAAACCAACTAATACTCCTTTGGCTTAAGACCTACTTTGTAGTTTTTGCTGGTTAGTATACTCTTTTTCTCCAGAATTGTTCTTTATATATGTAGCAGAGGCTGCACGTGATGGCTAACCCCTGTAATCCCAGCACTTTGGGAGGGTGATGCAGGAGGATTGCTTGAGCACAGGAGTTTGAGACCAGCCTAAGCAACATAGTGAGACCCTACTTTTCCAAAAAATTAAAATATTGTCTGAGCGTGGTGGCATGTGCCTGTAGTCCTAGCCACTTGGGAAGTTGAGGTGGGAGCATCACTTGAGCAAAGGGGTTTGAGGCTGCAGTGAGCTATGATCATGTCACTGCACTCCAGCCCGGGTGACAGAGTGAGACCTTGTCTCTGATTGATAAGTAGGTAGGTAAGTAGGTAGATAGATGATTGATTGATTGATAAATAGATAGCAGAGATCATAACAAGTCTGTATCCCACTTGAAGATTAGGAGACTCAGCAGGAGGGCTCTTGGCTTAAAAAGAAGGCAAAGGTGGCCAGGCGCGGTGGATCACACCTGTAATCCCAGCGCTTTAGGAGGCCGAGGCGGGCAGATCATGAGGTCAGGAGTTCAAGACCAGCCTGGCCAAGATGGTGAAACCCCATCTCTACTAAAAATACAAAAAATTAGCCGGGCGTGGTGGCGGGCGCTTGTAATCCAAGCTACTGGGAGGCTGAGGCAGAGAATTGCTTGAACCCAGGAGGCGGAGGTTGCAGTGAGCCGAGATCGCATCATTGCACTCTAGCCTGGGAGACAGGGCAAGACTCTGTCTCAAAAAAAAAAAAAAAAAAGAAGGCAAAGGTGATAGGTATTTTGGGACTCACAGTCAGACTCATGAAAGCTTTGTCCCAATCTTGAGAAGGAGAAGGGACGCTTAGGAATATTGGGACCTTGCCAAGATGAAGCATGTAGCAGAGTATCAAAGAATACTCTTTTTCGAGCACTTACAAATATGAATTAATTCTTATGGTAGCACTGTGACAGGCAATTATAGTTTACTAATGGCGAGACCAAATAAAGTGAAATTCAATTGATGTTTGTTAAATGACATTAAGCATACTTAGTGCTTGTCCAAGGCTTTAGAGCTGTAAATGCAAATGGTAAACATTGTATTTTGCTAAGACAGCACCTCAGTTTCTCTGTCTGTAAATATAATCCCAGAGTTATAAGGTTGTAATTAAGAAACTTTTTTTTTTATTTTTGAGACAGGATCTCACTCTGTTGCCCTGGTTGGAGTGCAGTGGTTCAGACACAGCTCACTACAGCGTTGATCTTCTGGGCCCAAGTGATTCTTCTGCCTCAGCCTTCCAAAGTGCTGGGATTACAGGCATAAGCTGCTCTACCTGGTCAAAAAATATTCTTCTTGAATATTTAGAGATTAGAATGCAAATGTTTCAAAATATACTTGTTTAGGTTTTCATGTTTCATGCATTTTCAAAGGAGTAAAGAGAATTACAGAAAAAAGAAACAAATGTAGTTTATAGTTATATCTTTTCTGCTTAAGTATTATGATTTAGTTAATAAAACACAAGGTAAAAAGCTGAACTTGAATTCTTGTTCTGTAGTACTTTAACCAAGTGTTTATTTCACAAAATCAAAATATGACCACTTGGTTTAAGTATTACAGAATAGCCGGGCGCAGTGGCTCAAGCCTGTAATCCCAGCACTTTGGGAGGCCGAGACGGGCGGATCACGAGGTCAGGAGATCGAGACCATCCTGGCTAACATGGTGAAACCCCGTCTCTACTAAAAAATACAAAAAACTAGCCGGGCGAGGTGGCAGGCGCTTGTAGTCCCAGCTACTCGGGAGGCTGAGGCAGGAGAATGGCGTAAACCCGGGAGGCGGAGCTTGCAGTGAGCTGAGATCTGGCCACTGCACTCCAGCCTGGGCGACAGAGCGAGACTCCGTCTCAAAAAAAAAAAAAAAGTATTACAGAATAAGAATTCAAGTTCAGTTTTTTACCTGTCTTTGAAATGTTAGTGTAACATCGAAATGAAGATGTCTTGCAGATAGTTAGAACTGGATTCATAGTGGAAGTTGGGAAGAAAGGATCAATAAAAGCTTTGGAAGGTATCAGAAAGATCCCAATCATAATGGTAGCCATACTTTGATTGGTATGGAGGACAAAGATGGCTAATGAGAGTACCTTAGGTACAAAGCACCATCAATGGACAGAAAGAAGAAAAAGTATTAGCAAAATTACATTATTATCCTACAACAACGTAATTTTACCTTTGTGTAACTCCTTATACCTTCAAACCAGTAAAATCCATTATCTTACTTGATACTGAAATAGTTTGAAATAAAGCAGGTGACTTAGTGCAACATGTTAATTTTAGAGAAATTACCTAGTACTGTTTTTTCTAGAGACTCTGATTATATTATAAAGACAAAACCTAGATACTTTACATTGAATTATTTTGTACTTGATTGGTACATTGTTAATATTTTTCTAAGAAACAGCAATTTCGTTGAACTAGAGCCATGTCTCAATTTTCTGTCTAGCTTTCTTTGTAGCACCATATTCCTGTAAGACCATCAATGCTCATTAAGCTGTGGATCACTTTGGCTTTTCTTAACTGGCTAAAGCAGTGTTACCCACAAGTTTTTTTATTTCAGAGAAGATAGAACATTGTAAATAACCTGAAGGTGCCTTTATAGCTACCCTTCTATTGTCTCTGAGGGTAGGTCACACGCTGTGATGGGGAAGATGAAAAGGGTTCCAAGGTTTGAGAAAAAGTGGTGAAAATTTGAATAATTTTTTGTGGAGTGTGAGCAACTGAATTAATCAGAAATGCAGTAGGATTTCTGAATTAATTAGAAAGTAAAGAATTAAATTTTCTAGTAGTGGCTGCATTAAAAGTAAAAAGGGCCAGGCACGGTGTCTCCCAGCACTTTGGGAGGCCAAGGCGGGTGGATCATGAGGTCAGGAGTTCGAGACCAGCCTGACCAACATGGTGAAACCCCGTCTCTACTAAAAATAAAATTAGCCGGGCGTGATGGCACGTGCCTGTAATCCCAGCTACTTGGGAGGTTGAGGCAGGAGAATCACTTGAACCCGGAAGGTGGAGGTTGCAGTGAGCCGAGATTGTGCCATTGCACTCCAGCCTGGGGTGACAGAGCGAGAGTCTGTCTCAAAAAAAAAAAGTAAAAAGAAACAAGTGAAATTGATTTTAATATCTTCTACTTAACTCAACAAATTAAAAGGTTATTATTTTAACATATCAATATAAAATTTTAACATATCAATATAAAAATTAAGATATCTTGCTTTTTAATTTTGTACTTGAGTCTGTGAAATCTGGTGTATATTGTGTGTCTGAACTTGACTAGCTACATTTCAAGTGTTCAACAGCCATGTGTGGTTAGTAACTATCTGTTGGACAGTGTAGGTTGAAAGTAATTAAAAATAAATTTTGAACTGCATAGACACTGTCATCTCTTACATGAGTGTATGTGTGTGTGTGTGTGTGTGTGTGTGTGTGTGTGTGTGTGTGTGTTTAGCAATTCTTAGGGTTAAGACAATTCATTTGCTAGACCTGGGTTGATGAACTCAACAGAAGTTGATGTGAATAAAAATGAAAATGAGGGCTTGGAGTGGTGGTCCACACCTGTAATCCCAGCACTTTGGGAGACCAAGGCAGGCAGATCATCCGAGTTTGGGAGTTCAAGACCAGCCTGGCCAACATGGTGAAACCCTGTCTCTACTAAAAAAAAAAAAAAATTAGTTGGGCCCGGTGGGAGGCACCTGTAATCCCAGCTACTTGGGAGGCTGAGGCAGGAGAATTGCTTGGGCCTGGGAGCCGAGATTGCACCACTACACTCCAGCCTGGGTAACAAAGCAAGACTCTGTCTCAAAAAAAAAAAAAGAAAGTGAGATTGAGTTCAAAGGGAAGTAATTGCAAGAAGACAGTGCCGGTACTAAACGTAATACCTCCGTCCTGTATAGACACATCCACCTTGTTGAATAGAAAGCTGACCTCTTACTACCCTTCAACTACTTTATTTTTTCTGTTGACTTGTAATAAATACTGTCTAATTGGAAGTCAGCGTGTTACAATTAGAATGTGAGGATTAGAAGAAACGAATGTAGGTAGGACTAGGAAAAAATAATAGATTACGGTGATAAAGTACAAATTTTAAGAATACATGCAATAGTATGAAAATCAAAAGATATAAAAAGATTGTATACCAAATATAAAGCTCTTATCCTCTAGCCATCTGATTCCCTTCCTTGGGAGTAACCAAAATAGTTTCTTATGTCTTACATATCTTTTAGGAGTAGCCTATGCATTTACAAGTGTATACATACTTTTTTGTCTTTCCTTGAATAAACCAATAAAATATTTATATCCTTTTGAAAATATACAAAAGGTAGCATACAGCACACACCATTTTACATCTTGCTTCCCCCCCGCCCCGCCTTAATCTATATTGGAGCTGCTTTGTTGTTGTTGTTGTTGTTGTTGTTTTTTTTTTTTTTTTTTTTTTTTGAGGGGGTCTCGCTTTTTCGCCCAGGCTGGATGGAGTACAGTGGCCGGATCTCAGCTCACTGCAAGCTCCGCCTCCCGGGTTTACGCCATTCTCCTGCCTCAGCCTCCCGAGTAGCTGGGACTACAGGCGCCTGCCACCTCTCCCGGCTAGTTTTTTGTATTTTTTAGTAGAGACGGGGTTTCACCGTGTTAGCCAGGATGGTCTCGATCTCCTGACCTCGTGATCCGCCCGTCTCGGCCTCCCAAAGTGCTGGGATTACAGGCTTGAGCCACCGCGCCCGGCCTGCTTTGTTGTTTTTAAAGTCTATATAATATTTCATTGTATGAATGTACCATAATTTATGTAACCAGTGTGTTATTGATGGTTATTTAAATTGTTTTCAATATTTTGCCCTTACAATCAATACTGTAATGAATATCTTTGTGTGTATGTATTGAACACATACGTGAGTTACGTGGAATAAATTCTCATAAGTAGAATTTCTTGTTCAAAAGGTTTTTTTTTTTAAATTGTATAAATATATCCAAATGCAATAGAGGTTTTACCAGTTAACACTTCCAACTAGTAATGTGTGAATAAACGTTTTCTTAAGTAAAACTGATTCTACAAACTGAGTCTTAGGAGAAAACAAAATTTATAAATAATAAAATTTTTATTGTGCTGTTGAAGAGGCATAGATAACCCCCTTTTGTCTTGACATGATCATTTTGAGCAACCTCAGAGGAGCCCCTAGAGTTGCAGAGGCATAGACTGAAAACATCGATAACCAGCTCCCTTTATTTTATGTATGAAGAAGAGAGCTCTAAAGAGATGAAGCTGTTCCTCCAAGGCCGCCCAAAAAACAGAAAAACATGAACTATAGAACCCTCAGATAGGAATAGGAATGGCTTGGAAATGTATTCAGAAGTGTTTTGTGTAACAGTTAAACCCCAATTACTTTTGAGAATGAAACCTTTTAAAACAATATTTGCTGTTTGATTTTGTTTTAGTAAGCTTCATGGTTAGTGGAGCCTTGGCAGCCTAAGGGATTCTTGGAGTAGAAGAGGGAACTTGGTGGTCAGAGACAAGTAAGGGAAAAAGTCCTGCCTTCATGTTTCTGACATAGTGACGACTGATATGAAGAGCAAAAGGGGCAAAAACTAGCAGAAGAGAATGAGGAGGTGGGGGGCAAAAGGATCTCAAGTACCTGCCCAGTGCCTGGTGCATGGTGACTGCTCAGTATGCACCAGGTTCCTTACTGGTGAAAGTATGGACTGGTCTAACCATTTTGAAGGATGGTACTAAATCAGATTATGCATTATGTATACCCTGTAACCCAGCAACTTTTTTTCCTGTATATATATGTGAAAGAAGTTCTCACACAGGTTCATAAGGGGTCATTCATTTCAGTGTATTTGTTCTTGTGGAAAGTAATTTGTTGTCCATACCCTTTCCCCAGTGATGGGTAAAATGTGATGATAGATTTATACCTCAGTTTGAAGTAATGGTCTAGATATGCACCTGGTAGTCTAAGGATCTTAAAGACATAGTGCTGAGTAATAACAGAAAGAAAAGGAATGAGATATGTAACACAATAGCATTTATATACATTTTAAAATGTATGTAAGTAAACCATATTACATACTTTACAAGAAAACATGTTAACACATTAAACACATTATAGTGATTGCCTGTGTTAGGGATGATAGGAGTGGAATAAAAGAGAATAAGCAAATAAGAGTAAAAATACAGAAATGTGAAACTTCATTTCTGTATTTAGGTGATCTTTAAAGCATCTGTTGGATAATTAGGAGGACACCTACAGATCAGAACCCCTGTTGTCTCCCGTTCTCCCATTGTGGTTACCTTTGGGAGTAAAATTTCTAATAATGAATTGCCACTGGAATAGTTTTTGTTGTTAATTTAACTGAAAGTAAATCAGATTCACAGTTCTGAATTTTTTTTTTTGCCTTTAAAAGGCCAAAAAAAGAATCCCCATCCTTCACTTTTTCTGTCACTGTGTGTGTTCTGTTTGATTGTTGCTTAAATACAAAGTATACTAACCTTATGCTTAATTTAGGTACTATGTGTATACCAGCACTACATGATACCATTCTTAGAAGCTAATACTTAGTGACATTAATAATTCAGTGGGAGACTTCTCCATGTTCTTTTAGATAATTGCCTTTTCTGATTAAAGCTTGGAATACCAATAGTTGGAATAAAGCAGTCACTTCTTTGATCTGTTACCCATTATAAAATTTATGTCATTTATCTTGCTTTTTTACAAGAATCTCTGCTTATGGCAGATAAAAGTACTGACTGACTCCCAGAGTGTTCCCTGAGATATCAGGTAAGATCTTGGGTAGAATGGAGTGTAGGAAACAAACTTCCTATCATAAGCAATTTTTGTTGCTAGAACAGAGTCCTTTTGTAGGTTATGAACTTTTGAATAGCCTGAGTTTTGAGTTAGCCTCAATTAAGGTTTTTGGTTGTTTTACCACCCAGGCTCCAGATTAGCAACTGGAGACAGGAGCTGTGATGGAATTAAAGTAACCGTGGCAACCATTATAATGTAAATGAGTCTTCTTGGGAAGGAAGTTGAGAGCGTGGGCACTTGTTAGAGCGTTACTTTATTACATCTACAACTAGGGCTGAGTAGCATTTTGCTATTTTAAAATCCTGCTCCTTGGACACCATCAAGTACTGTGTTATTCCAACCTTCTTTTAGTTTTCTGAGAAACTAACACCAAACTAATATGTATATAGAATAGAAAATGAATCTCTGGTGTGCTTATCCTCTTTCATTCAGATTAAGACCTCTTCTTCCTTTAATAACATTACCTTTTTCCCACTGCTTCTGGCAATAACACTCAGCACCAAATCTCTGATAAACAAAGAAGGCCACTTAGGTTTCCGAGAGATGTGGTGTGTACCTAGTATACTCTGATGGCCAAGATTTGGCTTATGGTGGAACAAGTGGTGCCAGGGCCACTTCTCAAGCAGCACGAGAGCCACAAATCTTTGGTCTCAAATCTTAATTTTTTTATATTAGTCCTTAAAATTTTAAATTATTTAAAAATTTTTTTTCAATAAGTCTTTTGTACTCCTAACCTTTGAGTTTCAAATCATAAAATTGTCTATAAGTTTTAGAGTATTAATGTAGGCTTACTCTTTGTGGATTTAGAGATTAGATGACTGGAGGAGAATAATAAAAGTGAAACTGAAGTAATTACCAAACTGAGGTTGAGTTCTAAGTTAAGTACTATACTTGTTTACTACCCCACAACGAGTCCAGTGATTTTAACAACAGGCTTGTAAGCGAGAAGCTTAAGGTTCCTGTTGTTATGATGTTGGTGCTAGGCAAATAGCTTCCCTCAACCTCAGTTTTTCTCTTTGTAAAGGAAGAGTGAAAACAACGACTCACTCTGTTGTGGGGAAATATTTACAAAAAGAAATAAAATTTAACTGGTAGTACGGTCAAGAATGTCAGCTGAGGTCGACAAGGCGAGGTAGCTCACATCTGTAATCCCAGTGCTTTGGGAGGCCAAGGCGGGCAGATCATCTGAGGTCAGGAGTTCGAGACCGGCCTGGCCAACATGGTGAAACCCTGTCTTTGCTAAAAATGCAAAACTAACTGGGCGTAGTGGCACGTGCCTGTAATCCCAGCTACTTGGGAGACTGAGGCAGGAGAATCGCTTGAACCCGGGAGACGGAGTTTGCAGTGAGCTGAGATCACGCCTTTGCCCTCCAGCCTGGGCAATATGAGTGCAACTCCGTCTCAAAAAAAAAAGTCAGCTGATGTAAGACAAATTCTGAATTTTAATGTAATGTGCCTTAGTTATGCCTGGTTAGCCTGTGCCAGTTAAGGCTTTTTACTTTGATTTTAAGTTTCCTTCCTCCTACTTCATCCTTTTGTTGAGTTGTCATTCAGATCACAACAGATACTCCTGTATAACTGTCTTTGTTGGCTTAGTCTTCAGAAGGTGGGTTGATCTTGAACTTCAAATATTTGAGTATTTATTATATGCAAAGCTTGGAACTGAGTGCATAGGGAAAAAATATAAAATGTATAAAAGTGTGATTCCTGCCCTTCAATATACAATCATTCAAATACTTGTAGACAGCTTTGCTCTTACTTTTCCTATCCCAGATAGTCTCTTCTCCATGGAAATCATTCCTGCTTCTCTTTGTCGTTCTTCATATGATGTAGTCAGCCAGGCCATTACTACCATCCTGGCTATCAGCATCATTTGTAAGAGGTCATGTTTCAAATTATAATTCTCAGGGTGTTGCTTGACCTGTTTCAGTTTTCTTCCTTGTTCAGGTCACTGTACTATTACTTTATTACCTATGAATTTGTATTAACTTTTAAGCTGTCAATTTAGGACAAAGGCCAACCTTAAGCTTATAGTCAACTGAACTCTCATCAACACATGCTAAAATTGATTTCAATTTTTTTTTTTTTTTGAGACAGAGTCTTGCCCTGTCACCCAGGCTGGAATGCAGTGGTGTGATCTCGGCTCACTGCAACCTTCGCCTCCTGGGTTCAGGCAATTCTCCTGCCTCAGTAGCTGGGATTACAGGCATGCGCCACCACCCCTGGCTAATTTTTTGTATCTTTAGTAGAGACAGTGTTTCACCATGTTGGCCAGGCTGGTCTCGAACTCCTGACCTTAAGTGATCCGCCCACCTCAGCCTTCCACAGTGCTGGGATTACAGGCATGAGCCACAGTACCTGGCCTGAAATGGATTTCTTATTCACTGTATACTTCTAGAAAATAAATGCATGTGTATTTACCCTTGATAAATTTTATTTTGTATTTTCAGCACATTGTTTCTATATGTTCAGATATTTGATCTTTTATAATTTTTAATGGTATCTTTTATATCTTTAATGATATTATTTAATCTTTATAGATAAGTTTAGATCACCAGAAAATTTATAAGCTGCCATTTAAAGCTTCACAGTATTGATAAACATCTACTAAGATAAGGCCAAACAGAGAGTCCTGTGGCAACTATTAGTTACTTCTGTCCAGATTTATGTTAACAATTGATTAATAATCTGAGAATGGTTGTCCAACCAGTTGTAAATCTATCACTTAACTAGCATAAGAAAGTTAATCTTGATTTCAGCAATATGTTTTGGACCTACTTTATGTTATTTCTCTGATCTCTTAGTCTAATAATTTTGTCAAAAGTAAAATGAGGTTAGCATGATCGTTTTTCTTCTTGGTGAACCCCATTCTGACTTACCGTGTTCTCTATACCCCTTCCCTACCCCACCATAGGCTAACATAGGAAATCTTTGTTAAACCTTTAATCTATGATTTCAAGAATCTAGTCTCTTTTTTCCGTTGAAATTGAGAAAATTAAAATTGAACTTTATTGTCTCTAGTCTTCTAGCTTCTCTTCCATTTTTCATGAGAGATCATGGAGATCTTAGGCTGTAATTTAACTGGTCCTAGATATTTGCATTTACTAAAAGCTACTGGGTGCTCTTTTATTATCTTTTCTCCTATATCAGGTTTCAGTTTCCTGTTAATCATTTGCATTCTCTTTTCAGTATGGAAAATTACTCTGGATAAAGAAAATGCAAGCAAAATAAGAGTTGAATAGATTCGATTTTCTGTATTACTTTTAACGTGGTAGAAGGGCCTGTCTCATGTTTTTGCATATAACATCACTGAAAAAAGACTATACGTTTGCACTTTTTGTAAGCTTATATTGATATTCTATTATGTGCCAGGCACTGCATTAGATTCTTGGGCTCCAAATATGAATAAGATATGGTCTCTGTTCTCAAGGAGGTCACAATATAATTGGAGAGATGCATATTTATGTAAATATTTACCATATAGCGAGAGCTGCTGGCCAGGATCAGAAAATACACTTTGAGGGTTAGAAAAATAAGACAGGGATTTATGCTGAATTAGGTGGCGAAATGTACATATTCAATACGCTGTAGGAGGAGTCATGAATATTTATGAAAGGAGAAACATGTACATGCACAGTTGAGCTTCTTACCCCTTTATGGGTTGCACGTACAGAGAAAAGGCAGCATTAGCATCATCCAAGGGTGGAGTTTTTGAGCCTCTGGCCTCAAAAGGTGAAGCAGAGGACATGAAAAGCCTCACTGCGCATCCTCTGTAGACTGGCCAGAACCGCTTCGTGGTTGGTGGTCTCCTATTAGGAAGGAATGCTGGTTGGTGGTTGTGAGGAAACCACAAAAGGGAGGGGCAGTGTCAGGAGGCTGGTTTATATTAGCAGTTGAGCAAGTAAAAAGGCTGGTTTCTGTTTAACCCTTAGGAAAGAAGCCTAATGGCGGGCAGCGAGGGATGGGTATAATGAGGCGTGTCTGACCTTTCACCTGGTTATGGCTGGGAACTCAGATTTCAGGGTTTCTCTGGGGTCTCCTTGACCAAGAGATGGTCACTTCAGTCAGTTGAGGGGCTTAGAATTTTATTTCTCAGGAGGAACAACATTCCTTTTCATGAAGAATAGCATATAATAAGTTGACATGAAAATGGAGGGTAAAGGCCATCCTGATGTGTTTAGAAATCTTAAAATAATCCAGGATGGTTGGAATATGGAATAGGAGTCCCAAGAAATGAGGTTGGAAGTGGGACCATATCAGAAAGGGCCTTATATACTTTGCTAGAAAATGGATTCCAGGAGGCACAAGAGTGTCACTGAAGGGTTTTAAGCTAGGGATGTGATCAAAACCAAGCCTGTCTAGTCCTTCCTTGTGACATACTATATAATTAAGTTTAGTCTAAGTTATGTTGTGGTAACAAACAGTCCCCATATTTTAGTGGTTTATAATAACAAGGATATATTTTTTGCTCATACTACTTGTCCATTGTGTAGCTTTGTTCCAAGACTTAGGCTAAATGCTCCTATCTGAGACATTTTCTCTTGTACTAGAGAGAAATGGGCATTGGAAGAACCACACCATTGCTCTGATGAAAGTTTCTGTTCAGAAGTGGGATATGTCATTTCCTCTTACTTCCTGACATCATTGGCTAAAGCAAGTCATGTGACCAAACTTGATCCCAACTGGACAGGTTGTCTAATTCTCCACCAGGAAGGAGCAGTGATTTTTGAATAATAATGGCATCTATTTATGTGTATCAAATTTTATTTCTTTGCTTTCTGGGATTACCTGGGAGCATCTGGTGGCTGTGTTCCCAGTGACTTGAAGTAGCTTGAGAGAATAAAGCTAGTTGTAGGCAGAGAAATGAGAGACCAGAAAATGTCGTGGCAGCTTTAGTTTATGTCTCTTCTCCCTGGGGCTGTCCTGGTTCCTGAAACTCTCCTTTGTGTCTGTGAACTAATAGGAGAGTGCCATGATCAGATGTGCGTTTTAGCAAGATTACTTCGGATGCAATATGGAGAATAGGGAGAATGCATTAGAGTAAAAGCAGGAATAACAGTTAGTGCCTTGTGTAGAAAGAATGATTAATAATCTATTTCAGATACAGAAGGACAAACTAAGGGCCTGGCAATGGAAATGGAAAAATGTAGGATTCTTTTAGAGTTACCTGAGAGCCTGGCTATTGTGGGGAGAAATAGAAGGAAGAGAGTTATGTCCAGGTAGGGACTCACCATTTGAGTGGATGGTGGTGCCTTCACCAACATAAGGGGTAAAACAGGTCAGAGGAGAAGATATTTTAGACGTTGAGTTTGAGGTGTCTGTGGAACATCTAAGTGGAGATGATTAGTAGGCAAATTGGATAAACTGGTATCGAGCTCACAGGATGTAAAGAGTGTTATTAAAATGATGGTTCATGGAATGTAAGGGTAAGAAATCATGGGTAAGAAGGAAAGGAAAAAAGGAGATGACCGAGAGACTGAAAGTAAAAGAATTAGTGAGCTAAAGTCTGTGAAATTATATTAGAGAAAATTAAACAAGCAAGCTAAAAAGCCAGAGAACAGGATACCCAAATTAGCCATTTATGGAGATGGAACAGTTTCTAGTGGTGATAAGGTCTGGAGAAACCTTGGTGGTGCTTAGCTGAGTTAGAATGGAGCAGAACGTCATTGGAGATGACATTAAGGAACTCAAAGGCTAAGGTCTTTTTGGGACACCCATGTGGATTGTTGCTTGTTCAGTGTGACAGAGACTCCTAATTGTCTACTCAATATCCAGTTTCTACTTCTTCCTTGTTAGCAGAACACTAAGCAATATGCATTGGAAAAACTATACATAGATTTAAATTCAACTGCATATAACAGTAACCCCCAATAACAATGCCTTATATTGTATATGGGTTTATTTTTGTTAAAAAATCAGCTTAGTTTCACATCTTTTACAGCATTTATGGTATTTATTAGATTCTAACTTGAGTAAATTATATACATGATTTATTAAATCTGGTCAGTTGTAACCCAGAATGTATGTATTGTGTTTTATTTATAAAGAAATATATAGATAAACATTTACAAGATTGGTATGATGGCTCCTCCACAGGGATTAGAGACCCAGACTCCTGTCATTTTTCTCTCCATTGTTCTTAGTATGCTGCTTCTATCATTAGGGATGCTTTCATGGCTTAAGATGACTGCTGGAGCTCAGGGCATTATTTCAACATTATATGAAGCAAGGAGGAAGGGGGAAAAGGCAAAAAGGGCATCCCAGAAGCCCCACCCAACAACTTCTGCTTACATTTCATCTGATAAACTCAGGTTGATGGTGGGATTTAGGATGACTAGAATCTGAGAGAGGAATCTGATAGATGGCAGTAACTAGGGAAAGAGATGAGAGAGTTGAATGGCATGACCTTGAAGGAGCTGCTTTTTTATAAGAGAGTGAAGAAGTAGTATTCTGGCAGAGTGTGGCAAGTGCAGAGGTTCTGAGGGGTGTGTGTGGGTGAGGGAAGTTGATCAGACATTTTTCAGGAATTAACAAGGAGGCAAGTGTGGCTGGAATAGAGTAAGGATGGGGGAGGGTTGTGGAGATAAGGCTGGCAGGTAACGGGCTGGCAGGTAACGAGCCAGTGTCATATATGGTGTTAATAGGTCATATTCAGGATTATGCTTTAGCTTTTGCTTTAAATGAGATAGAAAACCATTGGAAGGTTTTGAGCAAAGAATGATAGGATCATATTTAAGTTTTGAAAAGATCACTCTGGCTGTAGGGTTGATAATAGAATGAAGGGGTCAGGAGACCTGTTAGGAGGTTACTGCAATAACTACCGAAGAGATGATAGTAGTTTGGAGCAGATAATAGCAGTGAAGATGAGAGAAGTGGCCAGATTCTGCATATATATTAGTAGAGCAAAAAAGATACCCTAATGTATTTGATGAGCATTTGAAAGAGAAAAGTTTTAGATGACTTCAAAGTCTTTGTCCAGAACAGTTGTAAGCATAAAAGCAATAGGGAGAGGGAGGCCGAGACGGGCGGATCACGAGGTCAGGAGATCGAGACCATCCTGGCTAACACGGTGAAACCCCGTCTCTACTAAAAAATACAAAAAACTAGCCGGGCGAGGTGGCGGGCGCTTGTAGTCCCAGCTACTCGGGAGGCTGAGGCAGGAGAATGGCGTAAACCCGGGAGGCGGAGCTTGCAGTGAGCTGAGATCCGGCCACTGCACTGCAGCCCGGGAGACAGAGCGAGACTCCGTCTCAAAAAAAAAAAGCAATAGGGAGAAACTGTCCAAAATGAGGACAATTGCATTGGTACGGTGGCCTTCTGTAAGTGTAGTCAGTGCCTTCCTGTTTTAGTATATTCCTGTTTCTTGTCTCTTTTTCTTTTTTCTCAGTGCACATTTAACTAGTTTTCAATACATTCGCTATTTTGCTCAGCCAGCAAATGACTGTTAACAATTACAAAGTTGATTCAGCTTTTATTGGTTAGGCTTCTTTGGTTGCAAAACAAACCAAAATTGACTTTGTTCAATTGACTTAAGCAAAAAAGGTGGTAGATGGATGAGAAGGAAGGAGGGGAAAGGATAATGGAGGTAAGGCACAGAGTAAGGAAATGCTAAAGAATTACACGTTGGGGCTGGGTGTGGTGGCTCACGCCTGTAATCCCAGTTTCTCTGGAGGCTGAGTCAGGAGAATGACTTGAACCCGGGAGGCAGAGGTTGCAGTGAGCCGAGATCTTGCAATTGCACTCCAGCCTGGGCAACAAAAGTGAAACTCCATCTCCTGCCAAAAAAAAAAAAAGAAAAAAAAGAAAAAAAATTACACCTTGGGAGAACCCTGAGCTAAAGTATCTCACTGAGATCTAAGTAGCATAATGGACATAATGGTTTTTGTCAGGGTAACATCATCTGGACAAACCACTCATATCATTGAGTATCTAATTTAATAATGGCACTGAGCTAGATACTGGTGGCAGGGAGTAGGAGGGGGGCAGTCCAAAGCTGAATAAAATATAGTACATACCTTTGGAGGGTTGTAATAGAGTAGAATTAATAAATCATGGCTATCACTTATTCAAATTAGAACGTAATAAATACCATAAATGCTACAAAAGATATTAAAGATGATTAGATGATTTTATATGACTAACCATAGCAATATTTAACATTTTAGATACAAATAGATTTTAAAGGAAAGATAAATGTAAGAAAATGTCAGATAAATTTTTTTTTTGCCCACTAAAACAATGCAAAATATTTATGTTGTGGAGACATAGTAAATTATGGTACATTCATAGAGCATAATACTAAGCAGCCATCAGAAATGATGTTGAACAGATATGCCTAATGAGAAGGGGAAATGATCATTTTCTTTTAAATTAAAAACAAAAAACATTATGAAATCACACAAATAGAAAATCTGAAATTGAACATGAGTGGGGTGTGTGTGTATGTATGAAAGAGAGAGAGTAGTACACCCTCCAATTTATTGAGTTCACTCAGGGAGTGTTTGTGTGTGTGTGTGTGTGTGTATGTGTGTATGTATGTGTGTATACACCCTCCAATTTATTGAGTTCACTCAAGCCTTATTAGATATTTTTTTTTTTTGAGACAGAGTTTCACTCTTGTTGCCCAGGCTGGAGTGCAGTGGCGCAATCTTGGCTCACTGCAAACTCCACCTCCCAGGTTCAAGCGATTCTCCTGCCTCAGCCTCCCTAGTAGCTGGGATTACAGGTGCCTGCCACCATGCCTGGCTAATTTTTGTATTTTAGTAGAGACAGGGTTTCTCCATGTTGTCCAAGCTGATCTCGAACTCCTAATCTCAGGTGATCCGCCCACTTTGGCCTCTCAGGGTGCTGGGATTACAAGCATGAGCCACCGTGCCTGGCCCCAAGCCTTATTAGATTTGAATGTTAGTGTGAATAGTATATTTGAGGTGGAGGTGAGGCTACTACGGAAGGTGAAGAGAATAGTCAGGATATTGTAATTATCTAAGTAAGAGAGGATAAGGGCCTGGCCCTAAGATAGGAAGTAGAAAAGAGGGAATCTTATGGGAGAGATGTTAAGATGATGGAATTGATAGAATATGGTGACTGACTTCTGTATGTGTGTGTGTGGGAGTGGATGCTCTGTGTGATAACAGAGAAGGATGAGTTTCTAGTCTTATATGATTGGATAAACGGTCATACTCCCGCCTATTTATTTAACAGTACCTATAACATGGGAGTAGAAAGCTCTGAAAATGTCATATGATCTGTTTTAAGAAAAAAGAGGATAAGGGGAAATATTGAAAGAGAGGAAAGTGAGGAATTTCTTTTGAAGCCTCTTTGGACAAACTTGCTATTTCAATTCATTCCCTTTTTACTCCTAGTTCTACTAGGAGTAAACATAGTAGTTTAAACTAGTAATTAGTAATTTAGTAAATTTAAACTAATAGTTTCCAAGTCTGAATTTTAACAGTCATGACTGATTTTAAGCCTCTATGTTATTTTGAGGATCTTGTTTTATCAGCTATACCTTAAAGAAGTTCAGCTTTGAAAGAGCTTTGTGACATAACCAGGTTTTGGAAAGATCAAGGTATGAAAATGCTGTAACTTTGAAGGCAGCATTAGGGAGTTTGCTTGTGCTTTCTTTTGTGTTTTGGTTTTGGTTTTTTTTTTTTTTTTTGAGACGGAGTCTCGCTCTGTTGCCTAGGCTGGAGTGCAGTGGCATGATCTTGGCTCACCACAACCTCTGCCTCCCAAGTTCAAGTGATTCTCCTGCCTCAGCCTCGTGAGTAGCTGGGACTACAGGCACATGCCACCATACCCGGCTGATTTTTGTATTTTTTTTTAGTAGAGATGAGGTTTCACTATGTTGGCCAGGGCGGTCTCTTGAACTCCTGACCTTAGGATCCACCCACCTCGGCCTCCCAAAGTGTTGGGATTACAGGCATGAGCCACTGCACCCGGCTGCTTGTGCTTTCTTGGAAGCAACATTAATGCTGTGGTTGAATCCTTCCTTTGTTTAAACAAACCAAAAGTAAGATTTGAAGGCTGCTTGGTGGGCTGAATTTCTCTTTTGGTAGAATGTTTTAGCTTTTTGAAAATAAATAGGCCTCTTTACTTTTTAAAAATAGCTTTATTGAGACATAATTTCATACTACGAAGTTCACTCATTTAAAGCATACAATTCAGTGAGTGATTTTTTTTCATATTTACAGAGTGTATAACCATTACTGTAATTTAATTTTGGAACATTTTCATCATCCCAGAAAGAAACCTTGTGGTAATCATTCCCTAGGCAACCACGAATCTATTTTCTCTCTCTGGACATTTCATATAATTTGTCTATTCTGGACATTTCATATAAATGGGATCATAACCATATGTGTAGACCTTTTGGCTTTCAAAGTTTCTTTTTTTTCTTTTTTTCCTAAATGATTCCTGGGTTTATTTTTTTTACTTACTCTGTTGCCCAGTCTGAAGTGTGGTGGCACGATGATTGCCCAGTGTAGCCTCAACCTCCCAGGCTCAAGCCATCCTCCCACATCAGCCTACTATGTCCTACTGGGACCACCATGGTGTGCAGCACCATGCCTAATTTTTTTTTTTTTTTTTTGAGACAGCGTCTTCTCTATTGGCCATACTGGAGCGCAGTGGCACAATTTCAGCTCACTGCAACCTCTGCCTCCTGGGTTCAAGTGATTCTCCTGCCTCAGCCTCCCAGGTAGCTGGGATTACAGGCACGCATCACCATGCTTGGCTAATTTTTTTTTATTTTTTATTTTGAGTAGGGACGGGGTTTCATCATGCTGACCAGGCTGGTCTTGAACTCCTGACCTTGTGATCCACCCACCTTGACCTCCCAGAGTGTTGAGATTACAGGTGTGAGCCACCGTGCCTGGCTTTTTTTTGTTTGCTTGAATAGAGATGCGGGTCTCACTATGTTGCCTAGGCTTGTCTTGAACTCCTAGACTCAGGCGGCCCTCCTGCCTCAGCCTCTTAAAGTGTAGCCTCCATGTCCAGCCCTAAATGAGTTCTTTTTGTGTTCCATAATTTTCAGAGTTCGCCCTAAATTTTACAGTGTCTATAGCTTGATAAATTTGCTTGATACTGAAGTCATGCTTATATCCTTCTTATTAAATGCATAATATATGTCACATAAATAATTTGTAATGGATTTTTATAGACATTAAAAGATATTTGTTATTGATATTGTTCCAATGTCTTTCATTTATAATTTCTTATTACCATTTTTGCTTCTATCTACTACTCACTTTCTAGCTAAAGTGTTTATACTTACAGTGATGGAAAGTTTTTGACTCAGACCTTCCTTGTTGCTGCACATTATTTAATTTTACAGTGTTTGGTAGAAGCAAGGTCAAAAGTTTACTGAAAAGAAAATGAAGCCCATTAGGAGACTATTAGGTATATCTTAATATTTCCTTTCTCAGTTCCTTTAGACCCTTCCTCATTGTATTATCTGGGTCACACTGGTTGAGGGATTCTGCCTTCCTAATGTAATGTCAGTTGTGTTTAGAACTGCCTTGACATATATACCTGCTTGGTTGGTGTCCTCTTCCATTAGTCACCAGAGTACAGAGATATTCAGTTCCAATGGTAAAAATAGTATACATTCCTTTAGTTGGAATCTTCTTAGTGCAAATAGCCTTTGACCTATGAGTGCTGTCCATGCTAAAAGGCAGAACATTTTTCACTTTTTTCTTTGAGTTTCTCTTCCTGTGACCTCCCCCTCCTTGTTATATGTTTTACATTTGACAAAAGGGGAAAGAACACTCAAGATTCCTAGTCATATGCCAGATAAATATATAATAGACATTACTTTAAATCTATAGCTGAGCTTGTGAAAAAGTAAGGAAAATCCTTAGGGGCAAAAAAAGGATGAGGGCATTGACAATCAGTGTTAACTACATAAGCTAAAGCTACGGCTGCTCTGGGTGACTAAGAGACTTTAGTTTTAACAAATGGGAATAAGAGACTTTTTTACTCCTCTGCAGAAAGCTAAGTTCCTCAAAGGGTTACCACATTATTGAAAAGATGATCTAGAAAAAACATTTGCCCTGTGGTATAGAGAGATGTCAGGGAAGTTTGTCCACTCTGTGTGGGCTTTAGGTGAGAAAGGTTTCCCTGAGAATTTGTTACCTGGGCTTGTCTAAACTGAACATAGATTCAGTTTAGGATGTTCTTCTTTCTCTGCGGTCCAGGAAACCCAAAGCCTAGAAATTAACATATAAAGTAGTCTTGAATCTGCAACAGTTCTATGGCATTAGGCTGAAGCAAATGCAAAACTTCTCTATAGGGATATCCTCAATCAAGGCCACACCAAATCACACAGCTAAAGGTGCTCTTAAAAAAAATTTTTTTTTAAATAGACCTTCAAAAAATATAGTCACTGAAACTTAAAATTTGGTGGACAACATCAATGGTAGACTGGATACATTATGGTATATTCATGCAACAGAATACTGTTAAGCAGTGGAAATGAATAAATTGCTGCTATGCACAAGATCATGGCTGAATAACGATAATGTTGAAAGAAGGAAGCCAGATGTAAAATAATATGTACTATGTAATTTTATTTATGTAAAGCTAAAAACCCAACATATGATGTTAGGGGTCAGTATAGTAATTTTTGAGGAAGAGGGAAGGGATAGTGATTAGGAGGTGGGATGAGGGAAGTTTCTAGGGTGCTGGTAACCTTGGATTTTTGTCTTGGGTGATAATTACATGGCTGTTTTGCTCTGTTATAATTCATTGAATTTATCATTTGTATACTTCCTCCATTTAATAGAAAGCAGATAAGGAAAATGTAATAAATATCATACAAAAGATAGGATAAATAGAACGCATAATAAAAGATGGTAGAGATAAATCCAAATGCATCAGTAATCATACTGAATGTAAATGAAACAAAGACAGATTGTCTGTTGTAGCATGTTTTCAAGATGGCTGATGTTAGTTCCTTCCCTCCACATATGCACCACCCCCATCTAGTGGTGGAGTTTATTCCTCTGCTCATACCAAATCTAGGCTGGCCTTAGTGACTTGTTTGACTGATGAAATGTGGCAGAGATAACATTGTGGGACTTTCAAGGCCAGTTCATGAAAAGTTCTGCAGCTTCCATCTAGGCCTCTTTGAACATTCTCTTTTGGCTTGCTGTACTATGGAACATTCAGTCTGGGAACCTAGCTGCCATGCTGTGAGAAGTCCAAGCCAGATGGAGAGGCTCAGCTGAGCTCCTAGCCAATAGCCAGCATCACCTTTCAGCTGTGTGAGTGAATAAAGGAATCATCTTGGACATTCCAGTTCCAATAGGCATCATATGGAGAAAAGCCCAGGCCCTAGGCATATGGCTCCCAGTCTAGTCATCCTAAATCAATGGAGCCACCGTATCTGAGGCCCCAGATGTTGTAGAGCAGACACAGGCTGTTCCTGCTATACCCTGTCTGAATCAGAATTGTGAGTATAATAAAATGGTTGTAGTTTTATGCCACTAAGCTTTAGGGTAGTTTGTAGTGGTAGATAACTGAAACCAAATTTGGTACCTTGAAATGAGGTGCCGCCAAAACCTACAATTTTCATTGGCTTTGGAATTTGGTGAGGGTTGAAGATGGAGGGACCTTGAGAAGACAGTGAGGGCTTGAAACACAGTGAGAAAACTGTTATTGGAGGCTGGGAAAAGAGTGAACCTTTGTTATATAGTGATACAAGGTTTATTGGTACTGCCACATGTGGTTACATAGACCATAGAAAATATATCTAATGACTTCAATATATCTAAGGAGATTTCTAGGCAGAATGTTGAAAAAAAGTTACCTAGTTTTTTCTAAGTATGATAAGGTACAAATAAATGAACTAAAAAGTGAACTACTAAGTTTTAAAACAGAACTTAGAGGAAATATTTCTAACCCAGGAATGGTTGTGTTACTATAGAAAATAAAACTTTCTCATCTCTAGTTGCTTCAAATGGCCAATAACTTTTATTTGTTGTTATTATTATTATTATTATTATTATTATTATTTTGAGACAGAGGTTTTCTTTATCGCTCAGGCTGGAGTGCAGTGGTGTGATCTCGGCTCACTGCAACCTCTGTCTCCCGGGTTCAAGCGATTCTCCTGCCTCAGCCTCCCTAGTAGCTGGGATTACAGGCATGCACCACCACGCCTGGCTAATTTTGTATTTTTAGTAGAGATGAGGTTTCTCCATGAAGAACTCCCGACCTCAGGTAATCCGCCCACCTCAAGCCTCCCAAAGTGCTGGGATTACAGGCATGAGCCACCGCACCTGGCTGACTTCAGAAAGATTTAAGACAGTGCCTCATAAAACCTTTCAATTAGATAAAGGGATATCTAGAGGTCTTAAGGGAATACTTCTTAGGCTCATCTGTTAAACAATAGGGCTTCTAGGGATCTTAAGAGTGTTTTCTTTCAGTAGCCTCACGTAAGACTTGAGATAGAAAGGGTGGATGTGGCTTTTGTCTGCTGGAGTGAATCCCAATAAGATTCATAGGAAACCCACAAGATTTTAAAGAAATCATAATAATAAAAGAGCATTCAGCTTGGATTAAAAGGAACAGAGACAGTAGAAAGTGAAAATAGGTCTTTAGATTTCCAATCATCTATAGGCAGGAAACAAGCTAATAGGGCCACTCCATTGCAGAAATTAACCCATCTCTTAGGTAAAAAGAAGGATAACTCAGAAACTGAGAGGGTGGAGCCAAGGGTTGTAGAGAGTCATTCTCAAGGTGTAGGACTTGGCTGTAATAGAGGAACTGGTGATGTGTGTCTGATTAGATTTCAGAATTGTTATGGGCCAGTAACTGTTATGTGTCTCCTGTTCCTTCTCCCTTTTTCCTCACATTTTGAATGAGAGTGTCTATTGTGGTTATCCTAAGTCAGCCTCACTACTGTATGTTTGTATGTTGGGTGTGTGGGAGCAGATAATTTGTTTCTTTAATTCAGATCAGGAGGAACTATACTGCAGTAGCTGTGCCTGAGGAACTGCATCTGAGGAGCCTCAACCACATCTGGACCTGATTTAGATATCGAGATTCTGGACATCAAGCTGATGCCATAATGAAATGAGACTTTTGAAGGTCTTAGAAGAGGGTGAGTGTATTTTGCATGTGGGAGGGACTTGTTGGGGCCAGAGGGTGGTCTGTGGTAGCTTGTCTCCAAAGTGGCCATCACCAATTTCTTCCCTTCTTGCCATTCAGAGGTGGAGTCTATTTCCCTTGTCCCTTTGAATCTGGGCTGGCTTTAGCAACTTGCTTAACCCATAGAATGTAACTTTCTGGGACTGCAGAGGCTAGGTCATAAAAAGCCTTGCTTCATCTGCCTATATTCCTTGGAATCCTCTCTCTTGGACTGCTTGCACACAGAACCCAGCCACCGTGCTGTGAAAATCCCAAGCCAGATGGAGAGGACACATGTAGGCACTGGTTGATAGCCACATTGAGCTATCAGCAAACAGCCAGTATCAACTGTTAGCCTTGTGAGTGAGTGAAGGAACCATGTTGAATAATCCATCCCTAGCAGACACCACCTGGAGAAGAGCCAAGGTTTCAGACTTATGGCCCATGTTAAGATATCTCAGCCATCTTCATCCTTTCAGGGCACCCCACCTGAGTTCCCAGACATTGTCAATCAGAGACAAGCTGTCTCTGCTGTGCCCTGCTAGAATTTCTGGCCCACAGAATCATGAGAATAATAAAATGATTATTGTTTAACACTACTAAGATTTAGAATAGTTTTTAAATTTAGCGATAGATAACTGGAACATGGCCAGGTGCAGTGGCTCACACCTCTAATTTCAGAACTTTGGGAGGCTGAGACAGGCGGGTCACCTAAGGTCAGGAGTTCGAGACCAGCCTGGCCAACATGGTGAAACCCCATCTCTACTAAAAATACAAAAATTAGTCAGGCATGGTGGTGCATGCTTGTAATGGTGGCAGGCGCCTATAATCTCAGCTGCTTGGGAGGCTGAGGCAGGAGAATCTCATGAACCCGGGAGGTAGAGGTTGCAGTGAGCTAAGATTGTGCCACTGCACTCCAGCCTGGGCGACAGAGCAAGACCTTGTCTCCAAAAAAAAAAAAAAAAAAGATAACTGGAACATTGCCAAACTGAATAGAAAATAATCCAAGTCTATGCAGTTTATAAGAAATACATCCGGCCAGGCGCGGTGGCTACAAGCCTGTAATCCCAGCACTATTGGAGGCCGAGACGGGGATACACGGAGGTCAGGAGTCGAGACCATCCTGGCTAACATGGTGAAACCCCCCAATCTCTACTATACTAAAAATACAAAAAACTAGCCGGGCGAGGTGGCGGGCGCCTGTAGTCCGAGCTACTCGGGAGGCTGAGGCAGGAGAATGGCGTGAACCCGGGAGGCAGAGCTTGCAGTGAGCCGAGATTGCGCCACTGCACTCCAGTCTGGGCGACAGAGCGAGACTCCGCCTAAAAAAAAAAAACGCTAAAAAAAAAAAAAAAAAAAAAAAAAAAAAAAAAGAAATACATCCAAGACATCAGGAATGAGAGAGATTGGAAATAAAGATATAGAAAAACCTATTCCAGAAGAAAGCTGGTATAGCAGGTTAATAGTAGACAAAACTGATTTGAAGGCAAAAATAATTATTTGTGTTAAAAATTATCAGAAAAAAATTGTAAAAGGAAGAATTAAGCTTTCTAAATCAGTATGCATCCTATAGCATGGCCTTAAAATATATAGATAGAATATAAAATATATAGATAGAATATAGGAAGAAAATACATCGATACAAATATGAATAAATTTAGAAATCTATAAAATGGGGAAATTTAACATGTCTTTTTGAGTAATTGATGGTCAGACAAAAAAACTTGAGAAAATAACAAGATTTGAACAGCCAACCAACAGGCTTCATTTGTTGGATATGTACCAAGCCCCACACCAATAGATAAGAATATACATTCTTTTAGGGAGTTTTAAAAAATTGAACACACACTGAATTCATAAATCAAGTCTCAACAAAACCAATGAATGGATATTATGCAGACTATTCTCATACTCAATTCAGTTAAGATTGAAATTGAGCAAAAAGATAACCAAAATAATTTCATATATTTGGAAATTTAAAAGCATACTTCTAAGTAGCTGATAGAGCAAAAAAAAAAAAAATAATGGAAATTATAAGTAAGGCTGAATGATAATATAAATACTGTGCATCAGAATTATGGGTTACAACTAAAGCAGCATTTAGAGGGAAATTTATATCATCACAAAGAAGATGAGGGTAAGAAAAACTAATTAAGAACTTTAAAAAAGCCAGAGGGAGGCCGGGCGCGGTGGCTCAAACCTGTAATCCCAGCGCTTTGGGA
>NW_016812390.1:190089-193184 GCF_001698545.2 Rhinopithecus bieti | reverse complement strand
TTTTGAGACGAAGTCTCGCTCTGTCACCCGGGCTGGAGTGCAGTGGCCGGATCTCAGCTCACTGCAAGCTCCGCCTCCCGGGTTTAGGCCATTCTCCTGCCTCAGCCTCCCGAGTAGCCGGGACTACAGGCGCCGCCACCTCGCCCGGCTAGTTTTTTTGTATTTTTTTAGTAGAGACGGGGTTTCACTGTGTTAGCCAGGATGGTCTTGATCTCCTGACCTCGTGATCCGCCCGTCTCGGCCTCCCAAAGTGCTGGGATTACAGGCTTGAGCCACCGCGCCCGGCCTGTGGCCTATTTTTTTATTCTCTTCACAATGCCTTTCGAAGAGCACAATCTTTGTATTTTCATGAAGCCCAATTTATCAATTTGCTCTTTTATGGCTTGTAGTTTTGGTGTCATATCTAAGAAATCTTTGTCCAATCCAAGATTAGAAGAGTTTTCTCTTATATTTTCTTCTAGAAGCTTTATACTTCTGGTTTTACATTTTATACCAATGGCCCATTTTGAGTTAATTTTTGTATATGGTACAAGGTTTGTATTGAAGCTCTTTTTTTTTTTTTGCGTGTGAATATCTAATTGTTGCAGCATCATTTGTTGGTAAGACTGTCTTTTCTCCACTGAATTGCTCTTGCACCTTTGTTGAAAATCAGTTGTCTGTAGATGTGTGGGTATATTTTTGGACTTTCTTCTGTTCCATTGATCTGTTTGTCTAACTTGACACAACTACCACATTATTTTATAGCTATAGTTTTATAAGTCTTAAACTGATAGAGGTACTCCTCCAACTTTGTTTTTCTTTTTCAAAGTTGTTTTGACTCTTCTGTGTCCTTTACATTTCCATGTGAATTTTAGAATGTTTGTCAGATTCTACAACAAAGCATCTGGGATTTTTATTGGAATTGTATTGAATCTGCATTTGGGGAGAATTGATAGCTTAACAATATTGAATCTTTTGGCTATGAATGGCATATCTATACCATCTTGTGGACATCTTTTATTTCTCTCAGAAGTGTTTGATAGTTCTTTTTTTCCTGCCTCAGCCTCCCGAGTAGCTGGGATTACAGACGCACACCACCAGACCTGGCTAATTTTTGTATTTTTAGTAGAGATGATGTTCACCAGGTTGGCCAGGCTAGTCTTACACTCCCAACCTCAGGTGATCCTCCCGCGCTGGCCTCCTGGCCAGTGTTTAATAGTTTTCAATAGGTCTTGCACATCTTTTGTCCAGTGTATCGATGTTTCATGTTCCATGTTTCATGTTTTTGTTATTACCCCGGAAAGGGGTCCTGATCTAGACCCCAAGAGAGGATGCTTGGATCTCATGCAAGAACGAATTTGTGGTGAGTCCACAGAGTAAAGTGAATGCAAGTTTAAGAAAGTAAAGGAATAAAAGAATGGCTACTTCATAAGCAGAGCAGCCTGAGTGCAGCTGGTTGGCTATTTTTGTGCTTATTTCTTGGTCATATGCTCAACAAGGGGTAGATTATTCATTCATGAGTTTTGCAGGAAAAGGGGAGGCATTTCCCACAACTAAGGGGTCCCCTTCCTTTTAAGGTAACTTTTGATGTTGCCATGGTGTTTGTAAACTGTCATGGCACTGGTGGGAATGTCTTTTAGCATACTAATGCACTGTCATTAGCATATAACAGTGAGGACAACCAGAGGCACCTCTTGGTTTTGGCTGGCTTCTTTACCGCATCCTGTTTTATCAGCGGTGTCTTTGTTACCTGTGTTTTGTGCCAACCTCCTATCTCATCCTGTGACTAAGAATGCCTAGCTTCCTGGGAATGCAGCCCAGCAGGTCTCATTTTACCCAGCCTCTATTTCAGATGGAGTCGCTTTGGTTCTAATGCTTCTGACAATATGGTTGCTCTTTGCTAATATACAGAAATATCAAATGACTTTTATAAATTGATCTTATAGTCTTTAAGTTTGCTACATTCTTTTTATTTATTTATTTTTTTGAGACGGAGTCTCGCTCTGTTGCCCAGGCTAGAGTGCAGTAGCACGATCTCAGCTCACTGCAACCTCTGCCTCCTTTGTTTAAGCAGTTCTACCTCAGCTTCCCTAGTAGCTGGGATTGCAGGTGCCCACCACCATGCCCAGCTGATTTTTGTATTTTAGTAGAGATGAGATTTCACCACATAGGCCAGGCTTGTCTGGAACTCCTGACCTGAAGTAATCCACCTGCCTCGGCCTCCCAAAATGTTGGGATTACAGGCATGAGCTACCATGCTCGGCCCTAAATTTGCTAAATTACTGTTTTAGTTCTAGTAGCTTTTTTGTAGATTCCATCGGATTTTCAACTGAGGCAGTTTTTTGTCAACTGTGAGTAAAGACAGTATGACTTGCTTTCTAGTCTAGATATTTTTTAAGTTCTTATTTTATTGTACTTTTCAGATCATCCCATGCAACATCGAATGGAAGTGGTGAGAGTAGACACCAATAAGTAGGATATTAGCTGTTGTTTTTTTTTTTCTAGATCCCTTTTATCATGTTGAGAAAGTTTCCTTGTATTCCTAGTTTTCTGACAGTTTTTATCAGGAATGTCTGGTGGATTTTGTCTAATGCGTTTTCTGTATCTACTGAAATGAATAATTACATGCTCTTTTTAATTTTGTTAACATGGTGAGTTACATTGATTGATTGATTGATTGATTGATTGATTGATTTTTTTTTTTTTGAGACAGAGTCTCCCTGTGTTGCCCAGGCTGGAGTGCAGTGGCACCATCTCAGCTCACTGCAACCTCTGCCTCCTGGGTCTAAGTGATTCTCCTACCTAGCCTGCTGAGTAGCTGGGACTACAGGTGCATGCCACCACGCCTGGCTAATTTTTTGTATTTTTAGTAGAGATGAGGTTTCACTGTGTTAGCCAGGATGGTCTTGATCTCCTGACTCCATGATCCGCCCACCTTGGCCTCCCAAAGTGCTGGAATTACAGGCATGAGCCACCACACCCAGCCCATTGATTCATTTTTAAATGTTAAACTCACCTTGTATTCTTAGGATACATTTCACTTGATTGTGATGTATTCTTTCTATATATTGCTGGGCTTGGTTTGCTGAAAATTTTTTTTTTTTTTTTTTTTTTTT
>NW_016812390.1:148712-186424 GCF_001698545.2 Rhinopithecus bieti | reverse complement strand
TCTTTTCTTTTCTTTTCTTTTCTTTTTTTTTCTTTTCTTTCTTTCTTTCTTTCTTCCTCTCTCTCTCTCTTTTCTTTTCTTTTCTTTTCTTTTCTTTTCTTTTCTTTTCTTTTCTTTTCTTTCTTTCGATAGGGTCTGGCTCTGTCACTCAGGCTGGAGCGCAGTGGCACGATATCAACCTCCACCTTGCTAACTGCAACCTTCACCTCCTAGGCTCAAGCGATCCTACCCCCTTAGTCTCTTGTGTAGCTGGGACTACAGGCCTGTGCCACTCCACCCAGCTGATTTTTGTGTTTTATATAGAGACAGGGGTCTCTCTTTGTTGCCCAAGCTGGTCTCAAACTCCTAAGCTCAAGTAATCTGCCCACCTTGGCCTCCCAAGTGCTGGGATTAGGGGCATGAACCACTATACCTGGCCTAAATCCTGTATTTAAACCAGGATCACCTCCCTATCCCCAACCTCCACCAAAAAGAAATTTTAGTTATATCAAACCAACTAGTTTTAGGTCACAGTGTCTTTCTTTGGAGGGTGAAAATCAAAGAATTGAGGCCACACAATATAAAATGAAGTGGTAATGTGAGCATTAATTAGAATTATAGGTGTTTTAGAGCAGTAGTTCTCAAACTTTTTTGTCTCAGGGCCCTTTACACTCTTTATTTTTTTATTTTTTAATTTTTGTGTGTGAGATGGAGTCTTGCTCTGTTGCCCAGGCTGGAGTACAGTGGCGCAATCTTGGCTCACTGCAACCTCTGCCTCCCGGGTTCAAGCTTCTCCCCATGAGACTTGCCCTGGCCTTTTCCTTTTTTCCCTTTACCTGGCTTTCAAAGACAAATATGAATATGAGAGGAGGAGAGTTAGTTGTTTTTTTTTTTTTTTTTTGAGACAGGGTTTCACTCTCATCACCCAGGCTGGAGTGCAGTGGCATGCTCTCAGCTCACTACAACCTCCACCTCCTGGGCTCAAGTGATCCTCCTGCCTCAGTCTCCCGAGTAGCTGGGACCATAGGCACATGCCACGTGCCCAGTTAATTGTATTTTTTAGTAGAAATGGGTTTCACCATGTTGGCCAGACTGGTCTCGAACTCCTGACCTCAGGTGATCCACCTGCCTTGACCTCCCAGAGTGCTGGGAATACAGGGGTGAGCCACCACTTCTGGCTCCTTCATACTCTTAAAAATTAAGGATCCCAAAGAGTTTTTGTCTCTGCGGGTTATATCTATATCAATACTTACAATGTTATGAATTAAACCTGATAATTTAAAAATATTGAATGGTTGATGGATTTAAAATAACTGTAAACCCACCATGTGTTACTTATTTAAAATTGAGACATTTAAAAATATTTAAATATTAATAAATTGAAAATAATCCCACTATATGTTAACATAAATAATATTTTCATGAAAAATAACTATATTTTCTAAAACAAGAAAATACTTAATTGGAAGAAAAGCATTGTTTTATATTCCTGCAAATCTCTTTGATGGCCAAATTCATAAAAAACTGTTGGATTCTCGTATCTGCTTTTGCCTTATCTGGTGTGTTGCCACACATCTTGTATCCTCTGGAAAACTCCACTGTACACTTATAAAATAATAAGAGTAAAAAGAACAAATATAATCTAGTGTTATCATGAAAATACTTTTAACCTCAAGCACCCCTTCCAGGGATACCTCCAGTATTTTCTGGACCACATTTTGAGACCACTGTTCCCAAACTTTGTATGTGAGAAAAGGGAAACACAAGAGTTATCACCATTAGGTCTACAGCAGATTTTTCCATGTGTTCAATCAGTACTGGCTGTTTAACCTAATTAAGCAGTATAACATCCAGACTCCAGAATTGAAGTGGGTGGTATAGCTGAAAACTCCAAGCACTGTACTGGGAGTAAGTCCCAGTTTAATGTGCTTTTTAAAAGTAGTTGTTCAGTGTTTTTATAGGTTATTGCTAACCAGTGGGAGAGGAAAGTTAAGGCAACTCTCTGGGAAAGAAAACCAAAGAGTTTTAGAGATTAAAATGACCTTTAAAGATAATCTAGTCATCGAATTTTTAGACTATTGGATTTGTAAGTCAGATGCTGAGAGGTCATCTAATCCAACCCTTAAGGTTTTTAGTGATTATAATTAGTACTTGTGATACACAGGCTAAGTTCTTTATGTAGAGCTCCTTCTCTCCACCCCACGTCATTTTGATGTTTACTGTTTCTTTTGAGTGTTTTTTATAATAAAAAATGTCGATCATGTACTCCATTACTCACCTTCAACAATTGTGAATTCATGGCCACTTATTTCACATATAGCCCTATCTACACCATCCACTCCCCGGATTATTGGATGCAAATTGAAGAATTTTATAACTTCATCTGTAAACATATCACTATATCTCTAAAGATAAAGACTTTAAATAACTTCAATTCCATTATCATGCTAAAAAATTAACAGTAATTCTTTAATAGCATAAAAACCCAGTGTTCACATTTCCCTCATTGTGTTATTCATAAATGTATATTTTTTCAGTATGTTTGAATCAGGATGCAAATGAATATCATATAGTGCAGTTTGTTGATTTGTCTCTTAACATTAGTCCTCTCTTTTTCCGTGTTTTTTGTTTTGCAGTTTTTTGTTGTAGAAATCAAGTCATTTGTGTTGCAGAATTTCCCTGAGTCTGAATTTTGCCAAATACATTTCTGTAGTGTCTTTTAACATGTTCCTTTGTCTTCTGCAACTCCCGTAAATTGGTATTTATATTTAATTTAATTTAATTTAATTTAATTTAATTTTTATTTTATTGAGACAGAGTCTCGCTATCGCTCAGGCTGGAGTGCAGTGGTGTGATCTCGGCTCACTGCAACCTCCACCTTCCAGGTTCAAGCGATTCTCCTCAGCCTCCTGAATAGCTGGGATTACAGGGGCCCGCCACCACACCTGGCTAATTCTTGTATTTTTAGTAGAGACAGGGTTTCATCATATTGGCCAGGCTGGTCTCGAATTCCTGACCTCAAGTGATCTGCCTGCCCCAGTCTCCCAAAGTACTGGGATTACAGGCGTGAGCCACTGCGCCGGCAGTACTTATATTTAGAAGAGTGCTCAGACTTCTTCATGCGTGGTGTTAAGTACTTCCATCAGAAGGTACATAAATGTCTGCTTGTCTTTTTTGCTTTAAAATTTTATTTATTTATTTATTTATTTATTTATTTATTTATTATTATTAAGACAAGGCCTTGTTCTGTCACCCAGGCTGGAGGTGCGGTAGCATGATCACAGCTCACTGCAGCTTCAACCTCCTGGGCTATTGATCTTCCCACCTCAGCTTCCTGAATAGCTGCGACTGCAGGCATGCGCCACCATGCCTGGCTAATTTTTGTTTGTTTGTTTGTTTTGTAGAGAGAGTTTCGCCGTGTTGCCCAGGCTGGCCCTGAACTCCTGGACTCATGCCATTTGCCGGTCTTGGCCTTCCAAAGTGCTGGGATTACAGGTATAAGCCACCACACCTGGCCTATTTTTATTTTTATTTTACTTTTTTGAGTCCGGGTCTTGCTCTGTTGCCCACGCTGGAGTGCAGTGGCACAATACAGCTCACTGCAGCCTCAACCTTCTGGGCTCAAGTGATTCCCCTGCATCAGCCTGCCTAGTAGCTAGGAGCACAGGTGTGTGCCACCATGCCTAGCTAATTTTCACATTTTTTTTTTTTGTAGAGATAGGGGTCTCACTATGTTGCCTAGGCTCGTCTTGAACTCCTGGATTCAAGCAGTCCTCTTGCCTTGGCCTCTCAAAGTGTTGAGATTGAGAGCGTGAGCCATCTCGCCCAACCTGTCTCTTTTTGTGTGATGTTAGTAACTATTGATTTTTACTTAGATCCATTAAATCATTAAGAGCCATACAATGATGGTATTCCAATTCTATTATTCTTTCATTTATTAGCTGGAATACTTCTATAAAGAGAAACCTCCCCTTTTCTAATCTTTGATTTACCCAGTGGTATAATACATATGGGAAAGTGAGGATGAATGTTTTGTTCTTTCCCCTTATTTACCAATTTTCAGAGTACTGTATTGGTTCACTAGCATTCTCCAATTAGGCATTGGTTTTGGTGGGTTTTTTTTTTGGTATCATAAACTCTTGGGTTTAAACATTTTTTAATATGTTTCAATTCATTGCATTTTATTCCTTTTCTAGTGATTTTACTTATATATTTCTTCTTTCTTTTTTTGTTTCTTGATACGGAGTTTCGCTCCTGTTGCCCAGGCTGGAGTGCAGTGGCGCGATCTCAGCTCACTGCAACCTCTGCCTCTCAGGTTCAAGCAATTCTCCTGCCTCAGCCTCCTGAGTAGCTGAGATTACAGGCATACAGCACCACACCCAGCTAATTTTGTATTTTTAGTAGAGATGGGGTTTCTCCATGTTGGTCAGGCTGCTCTCGAACTCCTGACCTCAGGTGATCCTCCCGCCTTGGCCTCCTAAAGTGCTGGGATTACAGGCACCGTGCCCAGTCGCATATATATTTCTTCTAATAAACTCAGCTTGATGATGAGGATGTGTCGTAGACACCTTTCTGTCCCTCGTGCCTAGTGCATGGCTTTCAATAAATGTCAAATGAATCAGTTGATATTCTGAGCAGCATTTAAAAATATGAGTTACTTTCGGAGGCATGACAGAGGCGCAAAGTCCAGTATGACTTTCCTGTGTCATCTGAAGAAAGGGCAATATAACAGTGAAAAATAATACGGTTGTAGGTGAAAGAAAAACATGTTTTTTAAAAAGTGAATGTGGGCCGGGCGCGGTGGCTCAAGCCTGTAATCCCAGCACTTTGGGAGGCCGAGACGGGCGGATCACGAGGTCAGGAGATCGAGACCATCCTGGCTAACACGGTGAAACCCCGTCTCTACTGAAAATACAAAAAACTAGCCGGGCGAGGTGGCGGGCGCCTGTAGTCCCAGCTACTCGGGAGGCTGAGGCGGGAGAGTGGCGTAAACCCGGGAGGCGGAGCTTGCAGTGAGCTGAGAACTAGCCACTGCACTCCAGCCTGGGCGACAGAGCGAGACTCCGTCTCAAAAAAAAAAAAAAAAAAAAAAAAGTGAATGTGGCTGGTGTGGTGGCTCACGTCTGTAATCCCGGCACTATGGGAGTCCGACGCAGGTCTATCATGAAGTCAGGAGGTCGAGACCAGCCTGGCCAAGATGGTGAAACCCCGTCTCTACTAAAAAATACAAAAATAAATCGGGCGCAGTGGTGGGCGCCTATAATCCCAGCTACTCGAGAGGCTGAGGCGGGAGAATCACTTGAACCTGGGAGGTGGAGTTTGCAGTGAGCCGAGATCGCCCCCCTCCCCTCTTCCCTGGGCAAAAAAGAAAACCGGTTTTAAAAAAAAAAAAAAAAAAAAAAAAGTTAATGTTATGTAATTTCCATTTGTTAACAGACATGGTATTGTTTACACCATTGTTTCCAGTGGATCTTTTAATTATATTTTTGTCCAAAGGAGTAAGTCAGAGTCCTTGTCTTTACTTCTCTTGCTGTAAGATAAGTAACATTTAAAAGCCTCCTTTCCTCCCCTCAGGTTCTTTTCTCTTTTAATATGAATGGCAAAGAACATACATGTTTATGACAGACATGTTCCCCATAAGTTTATTCATTTATTCTACAAACCCCCTCAAAATTTTGCAGGGAAGTAAAACAAAACTAGTTTAAGTACCCACAATATGTGAGGCACTATTCTGAACATTTTTGCATGGATTATACATGGAATATATTTATTCTTACCACAACCCTGTAAAGTTGGTAGGATTATTATCATTGTCTCCTTTTTTCTCCTTCAAGTAATTGAAGCACAGACATTAAGTAACTTACTGAGGTCGTACAACTAGTGAATATTCGCACTAGGATTCAAATCATGCATTCTTTTACCAAAGCCTCTGCTGTAGTGACTGTACCTGAGCCCTTTTTTTTTTTGCGGGATGGGGTGTTATTCCTAAAAGGATTTTACAGTCATGTGAATAATAAAATCTATTGTCACAAAGTCTATTTTATTTTATTTTTTTGAGACAGAGTCTCACATTGTCAGCCAGGCTGGAGTGCAGTGGCGTGTCTCAGCTCACTGCAAGCTCCGCCTCCTGGATTCACGCCATTCTCCTACCTCAGGCTCCTGAGTAGCTGGGGCTACAGGTGCCCACTACCATGCCTGGAAATTTTTTTTTTTTTGTATTTTTAGTAGAGATGGGGTTTCACCGTGTTAGCCAGAATGGTCTTGATCTCCTGACCTCATGATCCGCCCGCCTCAGCCTCCCAAAGTGCTGGGATTACAGGCGTGAGCCACTGCGCCTGGCCCGAAGTCTGTCATTTTATAATGACAAATATGGCTAAGTTTTTTTTTAATGGAACTTTATTCCTCAAAAAATGACTTTTAATTTTTCCCAGGCCATCATTTCATGGGTGGTATTAAGATAATTATGAAGCATTGAATAATTAAGTTCCTATTATTACTGTATTACTGTATTACATATTACTGTAAAAAAATTAGAATTAATAAAATTTGCAAATCTTGAACATTTTTAGTAGGACTACTGCTTGTAACATAATTTGCTTACTATCACTTTCCCTTTGATTAGATAATTATAACTTGTTTTGTGTGGTTATAAACAGGTTCATAACATTCTCATACATGAATCCTAAAGAGGCAGCCATCCTAGTTTCTTCATCTGTCTTTGCTTCATTACCATGAATTTATGCATGGATTAAGATAAGTCACAAGCATTATAATAATCAGCAGTTGTCACAGCTGTGAGTATAGCATATGTAATAGAGCCCACTAGTTGTCTAAAATTCCTTGCTGACTAGGGCTATATATCATTCTTTTCTCTCCCACTCAGTAAAGTTAAATGTGACACAAGAATGAAAATGATGTTAAGGCCGGGCACGGTGGCTCATGCCTGTAATCCTAGCACTTTGAGAGTCTGAGACAGGCAGATCACCTGAGGTCAGGAGTTCAAGACCAGCCAGGCCAACATGGTGAAACCCCATCTCTACTAAAATACAAAATTACCTGGGCATGGTGGCACACACCTGTAATCCCAGCTACTTGGGAGGCTGAGGCAGGAGAATTGCTGGAACCCAGGAGGCGGAGGTTGCAATGAGCCGAGATCATGCCACTGTACTCCAGCCTGGGTAAGAGAGTGAGACTCTGTCTAAAAGAAAGTTATATTAATAGGGAAAACTTTGAATTTACTTTAACTTATTCATTAGAAAGGAACTTAAATATTATTAGGAATAAATTATTTGGGACACAGTTTTACAGCTTCTAGACTGAGAAACATTACTCTTAAAAGCATATTGCTTTGGGAATGATAGTAAGAGGAGTAAAAAATAAAAGTGTATTGCTTACCCTCTTTTAAAATTATTTATTTATTTATTAGAGATGGGGTCTCACTATGTTGCCCAGGCTGGTCTCAAACTACCAGGCCCAAGCACTACTCCCACCTCTGCCTCCTGAGTAGCTGTGATTATAGGCACTTGCCTCTGTGCCTGGCTTTCTCAAGTTGATCAGCGAAGACAGAGTTTTTGGGGTTTTTTTGGTATCTTTCGAAGTATGGCATTGGGAAACTCATTTGTAAGGTTGCAGAAAAGGAATTTTTAAAAAAGGAAACTAAGAAATAATAAATGCTAAACTTACTGTAATAAGTTATAGTTTGCTGGTTTTCCAAGACTAAGAGGTTAAAAATACTCTTAAAGCACATAAAAGTTATATGCAAATATATGTATACCCCTTCAACTAATAACCAGAGTCTGGCCTTGAAAATGTTCTAGTAGAAGCCATAGATTGATTGTAACGGACTAAAACTGGCTGGACATGGGAGGCCAAGACCAGTGAATCACTTGAGCCCAAGAGTTTGAGACCAGTCTAGGCAACATGGCAAAACCCCATCTCTATAAAAAATACAAAAAAATTAGCTCAGCATGGTGGCACATGCCTATAGTCCCAGTTACTAGCGGGGTGGGAGGCTGCTTGAATCCAGCTTGAGCAACAGAGTGAGCCCTTGCCTCAAAAAACTTCTCCCCCCTCCCCCCCAAAAAAAACCCAAAAACTGATTTGAGGAAACCCAGTACACACGTAACGTTTTTTCAAACAAAATGATAAAATAGCAACAATTAATTTAAGTTCTTATAGGTCAGGGATCTAACATGTTCAAATTTTTCAAATATTCATAGCAGTAATCTCTTAACTGTCTTTTGGAATATAGTATAATTCCAGGAGAGAGATGGCTTAGTATGAATTTGTGTATAGTATTGAGATTAAGACTTGGATGTGATTTGTTCCAAACTAATTTAGAGATTGTTAATTCACTTTTAGGAACTAATTTCACAGTTAATGTGATTTTTTACTTGTTGGTTGTGAAAGTGCTTTATCTTATTTGGCTTGTTTTGTAGTAATGGAGAAAGATGATTTAGATCAATGTTTATATTATTTCACTTTGGATCTAAACAGTTATTTTGTAGGAAAAGAAATATTCTTCTCTTCTTTATTGGGAGACTGGTGTATTCTAGCTGGCTTTTAAATATATGTTTAGTTGGTAGAACAATTACTTTGTGTACCTATGATGAATGTTATTTATTTGGACACATTTGCCTTTTCCTATTTTTTTCTTAATTGGTTTGACTGCATCTCTAAAAGCTCTCTTTAAACTGATGCCAAAAAATCCCACATGTCTGAGGGAAGTGCCAGGAAAGTGTTAATGCTTCAATTTCCCTGATTCTTATCCCTTAATTTTTAGGGGTCATTGAAATCAGAAGGGTTAGACTCTCTAGAGGCTGTTGGTCTGTTCAAGGACTATTCTAGGGAAGGAAATTAACACTTACATGCCTGTTAGTATTAGGAACATGATGTGTTAACTCATTTAATTCTTAGAATTCTGTGAGGTAGATGGTATATCAATTTTTCTGATACAGCAATTGAAGCCAGTTATCAATTTACCATAAGTCACACACCTTAAGTGGCAAGAGTGTAATCTGAATCCATCTTGGTCTCTAAATATCCCTCTTTCTACTACACCATGTTAGTTTATATCTACCACAACACTATAGCTGTTCATCTGAACAGGAAATCTTCTATTAGCAAATATTTTAATAAGATGGGGCAGATATTGAGATTAGTAGATATACTAAGGAATATTGCAAAGATACATGATGTATAGAAAATCCTGGGACTATTAACTTCATAAATTAGAATGTTAGATCCACTATTAACATCTGTACCCTGGACAAGTCATACATTGCCTTTGTTGTAGTTTTCCAGTCTCTGAAAATGAAGATATTAGTAATATCTATTCTGCCTTCCCAATGGGGTGTGTTGAATGTGTGTTTGCTGGCTTTGAAAATGATAAAACTTTACCAATGTAAAGTGTTAAGTAATGTAGTTATGGGGAGTCGTGTGGCTTGATGGATTGGTACCATTCTTTTAACCAAGAAACAATTAGTTGATCTTGGCAGTAGGCCATTGGAATTCAAAGAAATAGCATCTGTCAATCACAGTCATTTCTTGGAAGGAAGAATTGAAAAATGGCGCAGCAGTTATTCTCCTTGACCTCTTTCTCTGAAAGGGAGTTTGATTAGGCAAGCTGGTTTCATAATAGAGTAGAACTTCTCTTTTCTCTCTGGGGAATTGAAGCTGAGCAGCCAGACTGGTTCTGTGAAGCCAGAGCAATCTGGTTTTAAAGGATTTAACTAAATTCTCTATGATTAAGGTTTTATGAGGGATGTGCATTGCTGAGCAGCAGCTTTAAAAATGTTACATATGAGTCAGTCTGTGTCCCTAGACTGAGAACAGAGTAGTGGAACTGGTTTAAGTTCGGGGAATAGTCTTCAACAAGTTTATAGCATCTTAAAGAGAAGCCTAGACTCTGAAAGCTGAAAAAATACGCAGTAGGAGACCGTTGTATAGACTATAGAACTGAGACCCCATGTAGTCATTATTTGGTATTTCTCCAGACCTTTGTTAGTGAGCTGACTCAAGTACTTTATAATAAAAAAACAAACAAACAAAAAAAAAAAACTAGAAGTCAACAATCAACATATAGTAGGTGTGCAGTAAGGATATGAATATGTAGTAAAACTGATTGTAAAATTATGCCTAATTATTGCCTTACGGTGAAGGCCATGAATGGGCAGAGAAACTACTTAAAACATTTGAGTGTCTGTAACTACAGGCATCCTCAGAGGGTTACTGCGTGCTCTAGTGGAACTCAAATGTCTCTAATTAGGAAGATCTTAATCCTTTACTCTTCCAGCAGTTGCTGGCTTTGCTGGGGGGTTGTTCGTATATATGCAGAATTAAAACCACTGGTTTAAGTAATTTGGCCAAAGTCAGGATAAAAATAGATTAATTTCTCCAAAGGCTCTCTGCGTTTATACTGTTAACCTTTATTTGCTAAATAGATTTTGGATAAATGTATAGCTGCTTTTAGATCTTGGAATCTTAGTACTTTGGACAGCCACTTGGCTTCGATGCTTCAATCCCCATTCCAGTATGTGTTATTCCAACTCACTGGAGACTTTAGAAATGTGATTAGATGAGTCTCATTTTGGAGGAATCATGTAGGATTACTCCTATGATAGTTACTTAAAATTCTTATCTTTATGTTTAGGAGAAAACACATTTAGTTGGAAGTAAAAAATAAGGAAATAATAGGAAGAGTAGAAGAGAGGTTGCATAAAGGGAGCCAGTGAGTAACCTCTGTACACCTTAATATACCATCAACCATAGACTTTTCTTCCAATTAAGTACTTTCCCAAATAATCACAAACATCAAGGGAAGAAAGACAAAATGATTTTCTGGTGTTATGTTGATTTTCATTGGATTTAAATATTTTGGGGCCAGGTACGGTGGCTCACGCCTATAATCACAGCACCTTGGGAGGCTGAGGTGGGAGGATCACTCGAGCTAAGGGGTTCAAGACCAGCCTGGGCAACATACTGAAACCCCATCTCTACTGAAAAAATTAAAAAATTAGTTGGGCATGGTAACATATGCCTGTAGTCCCAGCTACTTGGGAGGCTGAGGTAGGAGGATCCCTTCAGCCCAGGAGTTCAAGGCTACAGTCAGCTATGATCATGTCACTGCACTCTAATCCTGGGTGACAGAGTGAGACCCTGTCTCTAAAAAATAAAAATAAAAAATTTTGGCTTCCTAGAATGGTCCATGCAGTTGATAGAGAGTAAATGCCTGGGGTTTATTAAAATAGAAAGGTTAGTATGCTTATACCTATTTTTCACATAGTCTGGAAGGTAAAATAAGTAAAAATTTCGGGACATTTTGATCCTAGGTAGTTTAAAACAATACTCAAATGGTTTCTGAAACTAGCCTTATAAAGGAGAATTAAACTAAATTGGCTAAGTTAGAGTCCTTACCCTTGCTTGGCGAGTTAGAGTTTTTAGAAGCTTAAAGTTTATGTTCTTTTTGAGATTTAATATATGTCAGCCTTTCTGAAGTGGGTAGTCAATTTGTGAAGACTGTGTGTACACATACCCACTGACCTATTGTAGTCTTGGCACATTGTGTGACTTTAAGTAGGGTGATTGGGGATGTGAAAGGTAAAAGGATCGTAGAGAGGTGGCTGCTCCAAAGAGGAGGAATTTCTGAAAACATCATTGTTTATTCCAATTACAAATTTTTTGTAGTGCTATGTCCCCTGGTTAGTGATGGTGTCAGTGGTTACCTGTGAGTCCTTTGCACTCTAGTATGCTTTGCTTTGAGGTAAACTTCATATTAGGACTGGGCTGAGTTGTGCATACTGCTGAAATTAAAGGTACTGAAAAAGCATAGGTCCATAGACAGGACCCAAGCAAGAAGCGCCGGTTAGGAGCTTTGGAAAGCTAGCGAACAGTTCCAGAGCATTGGTGCTTGGGAAGCAGAAGTATCACACGTTGAGACAGGAAATTTAGAATGCCTTTGCTTGAGGCCCAATTGGTCTCCTTCCTCCTACAGACTGCTAGAAATTGTAGCTCTGGACTGCGGGTCCCAAAGTTGGAACCACCATTCTATTCCTGTCATTTGTAGAATGGAAAAGTAACTTTTTTCTTGTTTATAAAATGAGAAAAAAAATTTGAGAAGTTTTTTTTTTTTTTAAATGAGTGAAAGTATATGGTGTTTGATAAGGTAATTTAGAGCTATAATCAGAATCATTACCTGGCCAGATGCAGTGGCTCATGCTTGTAATCCCAGCACTTTGGGAAGCCAAGGCATGGGAAGATCCTTTGAACCCAGGAGTTTGAGACCAGCCTGGACAACATAAGGAGAACCAGTCTCTAAAGAAACTAAAAAATTAGCCCGACGTGGTGGTGGACTAATCCACGAATAGTCTCAGCTACTCAGGAGTCTCAGGTAGGAGGATTGCTTGAGCTGGGGAGGTTGAGGCTGCAGTGAGCCATGATCCTGCCCCTGCACTCCAGCTTGGGTGACAGCGAGATCCTGTCTCCAAATAAACAAATCATTACCTGCTGAAATAGTCATTTCCAGTTTATATAATCAGATAACTGGAGGGTAACCATAGACAAGAAGGCCTGTGGTTTAATTTGATAGGAAAGATGCTAACCTCATTGAGAGAAAATGATGAGAAAATACTCCTTTTCTAATGGCAAGAGAGGAAAAACTTGATTTATTTAAACATATAAATTACGCTTATATTATCTAGGGAATGGGGTATTCACCAGCCAGCCTATTTCTGATTCCTTAGTGAAATCTGATTTAGGAAATACAAGGCAGCCTGGTTTTATTGTTGAACTAGGGAAGGAAAAAAATCACTTTGTCCTATCTAGTTAACTAAATATTTCAAGGTAAGGATATGAAGGTAGTTTAAATTTCCATTACAACTTGTATCAAATTTTGCTTCTCTACTCTGATTAGAAACTGTCTCCACCTACTGGCCGCAATTCACCTGACATTTCATGAGGACACCTGGTTTTTTGTTTTGTTTTCTTGAAACATGTAACAGCTATGGAAAGTACTTAGGCAGGGTTGTAGTGACTAAAATACCTCTATGTAGCTTTTCCTAAAATTCCCAGAATGATTTTGGAGTTCTTTTTTTTTACTAAACTTTGCTTGGGGGATAATGGAAGAGAAGCAATGTAAGGCCTTACAAGAACCAAACCAAAGCAGCACATTTGCAGTGTTTGTTTGATATTTGTCATTCTACCAAGTGAATTGTCTATTTTATGTATTATATTAAACTGTTTAAGCTTTGTTATTTATAATTAAGGTCATTATTTTCCAAATGGCTGTTGCTTTCACCTCTTTTGCCTATTTGGAAATAATTATCACAGTCATTACTGAATTATACAATAAAATAAAACTTTTCTTGGTCCAAAGATAAGCAAGCTTTTTCTGTAAAGTGTTAGATAGTAAGTATTTTACGCTTTGCAGGCTGTATGTTTTTTGTTGTAACTACTCAAACCTCTTATTGTAGCAAAAAAAGTAGTCATAGACAATACATAAATGAATGAACTCCAAAAAAACTTAATGGAAACCAAAATTTGAATTTGATACAATTTCCATGTGCCGTGATATATTGTTCTTTTAAAAGTTTTGACCTTTTGGGGAGGAGATTCAGGGACAGACTGGAAATTTTTCAACCGTTTAAAAATGTAGAAACTGTCAGGCATGGTAGCTCATGTCTGTAATCTTAGCCACTCGAGAGCCTTAGGTGGGAAGATCACTTGAGGCCAAGAGTTTGAGAGCCGCCTGGACACCGTAGCAAGTCCCCTTCTCTACAAACAACAACAACAACAACAACAACAAAATTATCCGGGCATAGTGGGTCACCTGTAATTCCAACTATTCAGGAGGCTGAGATGGGAGATTCCAACTTTTAGAAGTACTTCCATAACAAGGAAAACTTGTCAGAAGGGTGTTGTACCTGTTCCGTCTCATCACCAACCACATGGTATAGAAGTACAGAACTTTGTATATGTGGAAGATGATTCTTTACCCACACATGTAGGATCTGACCTGTTGTGGTTTGATTATATATCCACGGTTTAGATAATTTAAATTCAAAACACCTAAATAATTTTTTAAAGGAGAAGAGTCTCTTTAAAATTTTTGAGACCAGCCTGGAAATTTTATACATACAGGAGAAAACTTTTAAGATTTTTTATTTATTAAAATTTTAATTTTTATGGGTACATAGGTGCATATATTTATGGGGTTTATGGAATATTTTGATACAGGCATACAATGTGCAATAATTACATCAAGGTAAATGAGGGTATCTATCACCCCAAACATATGTTGTATTGTAATCTTATTATACTTTTAGTTATTTTAAAATGTACAATTAAATTATTATTCACTATAGTTACCCTGTTGTGCTATCAGATACCAGATCTTATTCATTCTTTCTGTTTGTTTTGTACCCATTAGCCATCCCCACTTCCCCGCCAACCTCCTTACTACCCTTCCCAACCTTTGGTAACCATCATTCTACTCTCTATCTTCATGAGTTCAATTCTTTTAATTTTTATCTCCCAGAAATAGGTGAGAACATGCAAAGTTTGTCTTTCTTTGCCTGGCTTATTTCACTTAACATAAGGATATCCACTTTGATTCATGTTGTTGCAAATGACAGAATCTCATCCTTTTTTATGGCTGAATAGTACTCCATTGTTTATATGTACCACATTTAAAAATTTTTTCGTCTGTTGATGGATGCTTAGATTGCTTCCAACTCTTGGCTATTGTGAGCAGTACTACAACAAACATGGGAGTGCAGATATCTCTTCAATGTACTGACTTCCTTTCTTTTGAATATACACCCAACAGTGGGATTGCTGGATTATATGGTGGTTCTATTTTTAATTTTTTGAGGAATCTCTAAATTGTTCTTCATAGTGTATGAGGGTTTCCTTTTCTCCGTATCTTCACCAGCATTTGTTATTGCCTGTCTTTTGGATATATGCCATTTCAACTGTGGCAAGACATCTCATTGTAGTTTTTCTATGTTTTTTTGAGATGGAGTCTCACTCTGTCGCCCAAGGTAGAGTGCAGTGGCACAGTCTCAGCTCACTGCAACCTCCACCTCCTGGGTAAGGGATTTTCCTGCCTCAGCCTGCCAAGTAGTTGGGATTACAGGCCCGCGCCACCACACCTGGTTAATTTTTGTATTTTTAGTAGAAATGGAGTTTCACCATGTTGACCAGGCTGGTCTTGAACTCCTGACCTCAAGTGATCTGCCCACTTCAGCCTCCCTAAGTGCTGGGATTATAGGCGTGAGCCACTGCATCCGGGCTTGAGCACCTTTTCATACACCTGTTTGCCATTTGTATGTCTTCTTTTGAGAAATGTCTGTTCAGATCTTTTGCCCATTTTTTAATTGGATTATTAGATTTTGTTTCCATAGGGTTGTTTGAGCTCCTTATGTATTATGGTTATTAATCATGTGTCAGATGGATAGTTTGCAAATACTTTCTCCCATTCTGTGGGTAGTGTCTTCACTTTGTTGGTTGTTTCCTTTGCTGTGCAGAAGCTTTTTACCTTGATATGATCTGATTTGTCCATTTTTGCTTTGGTTCCTACGCTTGTGTGGTATTTACTCAAGAAATCTTTGCCCACTCCAATGTCCTGGAGAGTTTCCCCAATGTTTTCTTTTGGTAGCTTCATAGTTTGAGGTCTTAGATTTAAATCTTTAATCTATTTTTATTTGACTTTTGTATATGTGAGAGATAGAGGTGTAGTTTTATTTTTCTGCATGTGGATATCCAGTTTTCCCAGCACCATTTATTGAAGAGACTGTTCTTTCCCCAATGTATGTTTTTGGTGTGTTTGTCGAAAATGAGTTCACTGTAGATGTAGGGATTTGTTTCTGGGTTCTCTATTCTGTTCCATTGGTCTATGTGTCTGTTTTTATGCCAGTACCATGCTGTTTTGGTTACTATAGCTCCGCAGTATAATTTGAAGTCAGGTCATGTCATTCTTCCAGTTTTGTTCTTTTTGCCCAGGATAGCTTTGACTATTCTGTCACTTTTGTAGTTCTATATAAATTTTAGGATTTTTTTTTTTTCTATTTCTGTGAAGAATGTTACTGGTATTTGGAATCTATAGATTTAGTACAATCCCTACTACTACACAGATTCTGCTTTAGATAGGATGGACATTTTTACAATATTGATTGTTCCAATCCATGGACATGGACTTTTTTTTTTTTTTTTTTTAGTATTCTTTTCAGTTTCTTGCATCAGTGTTTTATAGTTTTCATTGTAGATATATTTCACTTATTTAGTTAAATTAATTCCTAGGTATTTAATTTTATCTGTAGTTATTATAAATGGGGTTACTTCCTTGATTTCTTTTTCAGATTGCTTCCTGTTGGTATGTAGAAATGCTAGTGACTTTTGTAGGTTGATTTTACTGAATTTGCTTATCAATTCTAATAGTTTTTTGGTGGAGTCTTTAGGTTTTTCCAAATACAAGATCATATCATCTACAAACAAGGATAATTTGACTCCTTCCTTTCCGGTTTGAGTTCCCTTTATTTCTTTCTCTTGACTCATTGCTCTAACTAGGACTTCTAGTACTATATGGGATAACAGTAGTGAACGTGGACATTGTTGTCATGTTCTAAATCTTAGAAGAAGGGCTTTCAGTTTTTCCCCATTCAGTATGATACTAGCTGTGGGTTGTTGTATATATTTTATTATGTTGAGGTATGTTTCTTCTATACTCAGTTATTTTTAGGGTTTTTATCATGAAGGGATGCTGAATTTTATCAAATGCTTTTTCAGCATCAGTGGAAATGATCATATGGTTCTTGTCCTTCATTCTGATGATAGGCTGTATCACATTGATTGGTGTATGTTGAACCATCCTTATATCCTTGGGATACATCCCACTTGATCATTATGAATGATCTTTTTAATGTGTTGTTGAATTTGATTTGTTAGTATTTTGTTGAGGATTTTTGCATAAATGTTCATCAGAGCCTGTAGGTTTTTTTTTTTTTTTTTTTTTTAATGTGTCTTTCTCTGGTTTTGGTATCAGGGTAATACTGGTCTCATAGACCAGTTCGGAAGTATTCCTTTCACCTCCATTTTTTGGAATTGTTTGCGTAAGATTGCGTAAGATTGGCGTTAGTTCTTTAAATGTTTGGTAAAATTCAGCAGTGAAGCCATTGGGTCCTCGGCTTTTCTTTGCTGCTGGGATACTTTTTTTGTTTTGAGATGGAGTTTCACTCTTGTTGCCCAGGCTGGAGGGCAATGGCATGATCTCGGCTCACTGCAACCTCCGCCTCCTGGGTTCAAGTGATTTTCCTGCTTCAGCCTCCCGAGTAGCTGGGATTATAGGCATGCGCCACCACGCCTGGCTAATTTTGTAGTTTTAGTAGAGACGGGTTTCTCCATGTTGGTCAGGCTGGTCTCGAACTCCTGACCTCAGGTGATCTGCCCGCCTTGGCCTCCCAAAGTGCTGGGATTACAGGCGTAAGCCACCATGCCCTGCCAACTGAGAGACTTTTCACTTTGACTTTGATCTTGCTACTTGTTATTGGTCTGTTTAGGTTTTGGATTTCTTCATGATTCAATCTTGGGAGGTTGTATGTGTCAAGAAACGTATCCATTTTTTCTAGGTTTTCCAATTTATTGGCATATAATTGCTCATAGTAGCCTCAAATGGTCCTTTGAGTTTCTGCAGTATCAGACATAATGTCTCCTTTTTATCTCTGATTTTATTTATTTTGGTCTTCTCTTTTTTTCTTAGTCTGGCTAAAGGTTTGTCAATTTTGTTTATTTTTTCAAAGAAACAATTTTTTATTTTGTTGATCTTTTGTATTGTTTTCTTCATTTCAATTTCATTTATTTCTGCTCTGATCTTTATTTCTTTTCTACTAACTTTGGGTTTGGTTCGGTCTTGCTTTTCTATTTATTTAGGACGTATTGTTAGGCTATTTATTTGAGGCTTTTCTACTTTTTTGATATAGGAACTTATAGCTATAAACTTCCCTCTTTGGGCGCAGCGACTCACACCGATAATCTTAGCACTTTGGGAGGCTGAGGCGGGCAAATTGCCTGAGTTCAGGAGTTCCAGACCAGCCTGGGCAACATGGTGAAACCCTGTCTCTACTAAACATACAAAAAATTAATTGGGCATTGGTGGTGCACGCCTGTAATTCCAGCTACTCGGGAGGCTGAGGCACAAGACTCACTTGAACCCGGGAGGCGGTGGTTGCATTGAGCTGAGATTGCACCACTGCAATCCAGCCTGGGCAACAGAGCAAGACTCTGTCTCAAAATCAATCAATCAAGAAATAAACAAACCTCCCTCTTAGTACTGCTGTAGCTGTATCCCATAGGTTTGGGTATGTTATGTTTCCATTATCATTTGTTTCAAGAAATTCCTTCATGTTTGTACCATTTCCAAAATTCTTGTTATTGATTTCTAGTTTTATTCCACTGTGGTCAGAAAATGCTTGATATTACTTCAATCCTTTGAGTGTTTTAAGACTTGTCTTGTGACCTAACATATAATCTGTCCTTGAGAATGATCCATGTACTGAGGAGAAGAATGTGTATTCCACAGCCATTGGATGAAATGTACTGTAAATATCTGTTAGATCCATTTGGTTTGTAGTGCAGATTAAGTCCGGTGTTTCTTTGTTGATTCTCTGTCTGGATGATCTGTCCAATGCTGAAAATGGGGTATTGAAGTCTCTAACTATTATTGTTTTAGAGTCTTATCTATTTAGCTCTAATAATATTTCCATTATATATCTGGGTCCTCCAGTGTTGGGTGCATATATATTTAAAATGCTTTCATCCTCCTGCTAAATTAACCCCTTTATCATTATAAAATGACATTACTTTGTCTCTTTTGTAGTTTTGTCTTGAAATCTATTTTGTCTTATACAAATAGAGTTAGTCTTGTTCTTTTTTCGTTTCCATTGATATAGAATATCTTTTTTCATCCTTTCATTTTCATTCAATATGTTTCTTTAAAGGAGAAGTGTGTTTCTTGTAGGCAACAGATCATTGAATCTTTCTTGCTTTTTTTTTTTTTAATCCATTTAGCCACTCTGTGTCTTTTGATTGGAGAATTTAGTCCATTTACATTCAGTGTTATTATTAGTAAATAAGGACTTACTCCTGCCATTTTGTTATTTGTTTTCTGGTTATTTTTTGGTCTTCTCTTTCTTCTTTTCTTCCTTCCTATTTTCCTTTTAGTGGAGGTGATTTTCTCTGGTGATATGTTTTAATTTCTCCCTTTTTATTTTTTGTGTATCCACTGTATGTTTTTAGATTTGTGGTTACCATGAAGTTTGCAAATAATATAACACATTATTTTAAACTGATGACAACACCGATTGTATAAACAAACAAGCAAAAAAAAACTAATAAAAGCTTTATACTTAGGCTGGGCACGGTGGCTCATGCCTGTAATCTCAGCACTTTGGGAGGCCGAGGTGGGTGGATCATGAGGCCAAGAGATTGAGACCATCTTGGTCAACATGGTGAAACCCCGTCTCTACTAAAAATACAAAAATTGGCCAGGCGTGGTGGCGTGTGCCTGTAGTCCCAGCTACTTGAGAGGCTGAGGCAGGAAACTTGCTTGAACCCAGGAGGTGGAGGTTGCAGTGAGCCGAGATCACGCCAGTACACTCCAGTCTGGGTGACAGTGATACTCCGTCTCAAAAACAAACAAAAAAACTTTAACTTCTTACCCCCCACTTTCTAATTTTTTGTTGTTTCTATGTATATCTTATTGTACTGTGTCTTGAAAAGTTGTAGTTTTATTTTTGATCAGTTCATCTTTCTGCTTGAAATATGAGTTTACACACTACAATTACTTGAATCTGTGTTTTTCTGTGTACTTACTATTACCAGTGAGTTTTATACCTTCAGATGATTTCTTATTGATCATTAGCATCCTCTTCTTTCTGATTGAAGAACTCACTGTAGTGTTTCTTATAAGACAGGTCTGGTGTTGATGAAATCCTTTAGCTTTTGTATGTCTGGGAAAGTCTTTATTTCTCTTTCATGTTTGAAGGATATTTTCACCGGATATAGTGTTCTAGGGTAAAAGATGTTTCCTTTAACACTTTAAATATGTCATGCCACCCTCTCTTGGCCTGTAAGGTTTCCACTGAGAGGTCTGCTGGCAGCTGTATTTGGAGCTCCATTGTATGTTGTTTCTTGCTGCTTTTAGGATTCTTTCTCTATCTTTTGACCTTTGGGAGTTCGGATATTAAATGCTTTGAGGTAGTCGTCTTTGGGTTAAATCTTCTTGGTGTTCTATAACCTTCTTGTACTTGAATACTGATGTCTTTCTCTAGGCTTGGGAAGTTCTCTATTGTTATCCCTTTGAATAACATTTCTGTGTCTGTCTCTACCTTCTCTTTAAGGTCAGTAACTCTTACATTTGCCCTTTTGAGGCTATGTTCTAGATCTTGTAGGTGTGCTTTATTCTTTTGTATTCTTTTTTCTTTTGTCTCCTCTGGGTGTGTGTTTTCAAATAGCCTGTCTTCAGACTCACAGTTCTTTCTTCTGCTTGAGCAATTCTGCTATTAGGAGACTCTGGTGCATTCTTCAGTGTGTCAATTGTATTTTTCCACTACAGAATTTCTGCTTTATTCTTTTTTTAATTATTTCAATTTCATTGTTAAGTTTATCTGATAAAATTCTGAATTCTTTCTTATGTTATCTCGAATTTCTTTGAGTTTCCTCAAAACAGCTATTTCAAATTCTGTCTGAAAGGTCACGTATCTCTGTCTCTCTGAGATTGGCCTCTGATGCCTTACTTAGTTTGGTGAGATCGTGTTTTCCTCCTGGTCTTGATGCTTGTAGATGTTTGTCAGTGTCTGGGCATTGAAGAGTTGGGTATTTGTTGACTTCTTAGCAATCTGGGCTTATTTGTACCTGTCCTTCTTGGGAAGGCTTTCCAGATATTCGAAGGGACTTGGGTGTTGAGATCTAAGTTTTTGGTCACTGCAGCCATATCTGCATTAGGTGGCACCCCAAGCTCAGTAATGCTGTAGTTCTTACAGACTCATAGAGGTATCATCTTGATGGTCTTGGGTAAGATCCAGATGAATTCTCTGGACTATGAGGCAGAGACTCTTGTTCTCTTCCCTTACTTTCTTCCAAACAAATGGAGTCTCTCTCTGTCTCTGTGGTGAACTGCCTGGACCTAGAGGTGAGGTGACACAAGCAAACCTGTGGCCACCAACACTGGGACTCACTGGGTCAGTCCTGAAGCCAGTACAGCATTGAGTCTTGTCCAAGGGGTGCTGTGACCACTACCTGGCTACTGCGTATGTTCTCTCAAGACCCTAGGGCTCTACAGTCAGTAGGTAGTGAAGCCAGCTAGTCTTGTGCCCTTCCCTTCAGGTTGGCAAGTTCTTCTGGACCCTGGGCAAGTCCAGAGATGCTGTTCAGGAGCCAGGGCTTGGAGTTGGAAACCTTAGAGAGAAATCTATCTGGTGCCCTATTCCATTGCAGCTATGCTGGCAGTGAAACCACAAGACAAATCCTTCCTACTCTTCCCTCCTCTCCCTCCCCCAGGCAGAGGAGTCTCTTCCCATGTCCTCCACCACCACCACAGGCCCACGAGTACCAGGGCAGGGCACCACTGATGTTCACTTAAGGCCCAAGGGCTCTTAAGTCAGCTTGTGGTGAATGCTGCCAGGCCTAGAACTCACCCTTCAGGGCAGTGGGCTCCCCTCTGGCTCAGGGTAGGTCTAGAAATGCCATGCAAGAGTCAAGGTCTGGAATCAAGGACCCCAAGAGCCTGTTTGGTACTGTTCCCCATTTTGACTGAGCTGGTACCTAAGCTGCAAGACAAAGTCTCCTTTATTCTTCCCTCTCCATTTCTCAAGCAGAAGGATTCTCTCCTCATAGCCAGCACAGTTGGGAATTTGCTGGGGACACACCTGAAGTCAGCATGTCTCAAGAGTCTTACCTAAGACCCATGGCATGTACTAGCTGGTTACCGCTGCTGATTATTTAGAGTCCAAGGGCTGTTTAGTCAGCAGGTGATGAATCCTGCCAGGACTGGTTCCCTTCTGGCCCAAGATATGTCTAGAAATGTCCGGGAGCTAGGGCCTGGAATGGGGCCTTATGATCCTGCCTGGTGCCCTTTCCTACTGTGGCTGAGCTGGTATCTAAGCTGCAAAACAACATCCTCTTTACTTTTCCCTCAAGCGGAAGAAAGGGGTCTCTTTTGAAGCTGGGAGCTTCAAGCTGCACTGCCTTGGGTTGGAGGAGGGGTGGCGTAAGCACTCCCTTAGCCAGCCTGGCTGACGTCTCACTAGGTCATGTGCCCCTCAAGTCCCCTGGCTCCAAGCCCAGCACGTCACTAGGACTTGCCCAGGAGTTGTAGTCTTTGTGGCCTAGACAGCCTTTCAAGTTTATTTAGAACCCCAGAGCACTTTAGCCCATTGTGGCAGGGCTTACCGAAATTACAGATATGAACGCTGGGTTGGGTGATTCCTCTCTGGCTAGGGCTCTTCTGAATGCTCCCTCTGTGAGTACCTGCTGAATCCTGTCTGGTGTTACCAGCACTGAGTTCCAATGCAAAGTTCCACAATCACTGAGCTCTCCCTGCCCCAAGCATACAGATTGCCCATGTGGCTGCTGCCAGGGGATGAGAGAGGGGTGTTGTTGCATTTCAAGACTGTTTTTCCTGCCTTCTTCAGTGCCTCTTTCAGTGATATGTAGTTAAAACCAGGTACTGTGATTGCTCACATGGTTTTCATTCTTATTGAAGGTGCTTTTTTTTGTGTAGATAGTTGTTAAATTTGGTGTTCCTGCAGGAAGGATGATCAGTGGAGGCTTCTATTCGGCTTACTCCCTGTCCTCCCAGGAGAAGATTCTTTATGTTCATTTAAAAAACAGAAACATTCAGATAGTAGAATTATTCTAAGACAGTTTCAAAAAAGAAACTATCATTACAACTGAAGAATAATTTGCTATAGTGAGGAGCATGTGGGGTTGGTATTGGGTGCCATGGGCCACATGATCTGGGCAGCATGCTGTAGATCATTCATTACAATTTCAGTGTGATGTCTGTGGTCATGTGGTGGTTCTTAGTCTATTTTGGAAGATAACTATTTTAAAACATTGAATTAAAAATATTTATGGTTATGGGCCGGGCACAGTGGCTGATGCCTGTAATCCCAGCACTTTGGGAGGCTGAGACCAGGTGGATCACCTGAAGTCAGGAGTTCGAGACCAGCCTGGCCAGCATGGTGAAACCACATCTCTACTAAAATACAAAATTAGCCGGGCGTGGTGGCGGGCACCTGTAATCCCAGCTACTTGGGAGGCTGAGGCAGGAGAATCGCTTGAACCCAGGAGGTGGAAGTTGCAGTGAGCTGAGATCATGCCACTGCACTCTAGCCTGGGCGACAGAGCAAGACTTTGTCTCAAAACAACAACAAAAATTATGGTTATGGTCAGGTGCAGTGGCTCACACTTGTAATCCCAGCACTTTGGGAAGCCGAGATGGGAGGATCACTTGAGGCTAAGAATTTGAGATCAGTCTAGAAAACATAGTGAGATCCCATCTCTACAAAAAGTTTAAAAATTAGCTGGGTGTGGTGGTACATGCCTGTAGTCCCAGCTATGTGGGAGGCTGAGGTGAGAGGATCACTTGAGCCTAGGAGTTTGAGGCTACAGTGAGCTGTGATCACACCACTGCACTCCAGCCTGGGCAACAGAGCAAGACCTTGTCTCAAATAAATGAAAGAAAAGAAAATTTATGGTTACAAATGGTTCATCATTTTCGTTTGTCACATGTAAATATCTTCTGTTCCCTTGGTTCTTATCCGCTGCCAGCTCCCACATTCCTGGATCAATCCTATAGTCTGCCTTCTCTGTTTCTGCCTATGCCTTAAAAACCGAGTGCTGTAAAGTTATGGAATTGCTGCCTCTCTAAGCTCAAGTCTCTAAACTCCAATCTTATTTGAGTTCTCTTTACCAGTCACCTTTTTTTTTTTTTATTTTACATTGGTTAGTTGCCTTTGCCTTTTTCTTCAGCAGCTATTACAGACTTCTACTCATCTCAGACCCCTTCCTAATCTCTGTCTCATTGTCATCCAACCCACCTTGGATCTGGGACACCAAAAAGTTGAGGCTTTCTCTTGTGAACTGTTTCAACTTCCTTCTGACTTTCTCATTACATGTCTCTGTTTGACCTCATTTTTACCTTTTTCCTTTCTGTCCCAGAGGAAGAGGTTTAGCTCTTCCCATTTTAGATAGTTGTGACATCTGTCTAAATATATGATTCTTGATACCATCTCATCCACCTCCTCGGTGACTTAACAACATCTTTTATATCCTTAATCTTCAGTTTTTCCATCTCCATTAACTTCATTCCCTTAAAAAAAAAAAAAGACAAAATAGATCCCATAAGTCTCTAATCCTATCTATACATGCTCTTTTAGATTTATCATTCCATTTTCTGTTTGATAATAGAGCATTTATCCTCACCTTTTCTCTGAAACCATGCTTGCTAAGATCACCAAGGATCTCCTGTCAAATCATTCATTCTTTCAGTGGAATCACCAGGGAGTTTATATGAAGTGATGGAGACAAGACTGAGAATGGACCCCAATGGACATCAACAGTTAAGGGAATTGGTGAAGGAAAAGATAATGAAGGAAATTAGAAGCCAGGGTTGAAGGAGAAAGCCAGGAGAGTGTGGTGTTCCAAAAAGAAGAGAGTTTTTAAGGAGGGGAGTTAAGTGTTAAATCCTATACAGATGTAAAATAAAATCAGTATTGAAAATAATTCACTGACTTCAGCAGCAAAGCAGTTTTTTAAGTGTTAGGGTAGATGGTAAGGTTAAATTGGACTGGTTAGAGACATTATTTGTAGGGAAGCAAAACAAGCTGGGGTAGAAAACGGTTTTGAAAATATTGACTGTGAAGAATAAGGGAGTTAGAGTTGCCGGAGAGGATTGCAAGCTCTAGGGAAAATGTTATTTAAAACAATATATAACAGACTTGATGGGCCAGGCGCGGTGGCTCATGCTTGTAATTCTAGCACTTTGGGAGGCTGAGGTGGGCATATCACTTTGAGCTCAGGAGTTTGAGTCCAGCCTGGGCAACGTGGTGAAACCCTGTTTCTACAAAAAATACAAAAATTAGCCAGGTATGGTGGCTCACACCTGTAGTCCCAGCTACTCAGGAGGCTGAAGCTAGAGAATTGATTGAGCCCAGGAAGCGGAGGTTGTAGCGAGCCAAGATCATACCACTGCACTCCAGCTTGGGCAAGAGTGAGACCCTGTCTCCAAAAAAAAAAGTATGACAGACTTGAATATGTTTAGGTGCCTATGGAAAACAGTTTGGAGAGGAAGAAAGCAAGATTGGAAAAAGGGAATAAAAATGGACTGAAGTCCTTGAAAAGAAAGGAAGGAATATGATTCAAAGCATGAATAGGACGATTGGCCTTATTTACATAGAAACGGGATATCTTACACAGTAAGAGACCTATTAATATGGGATGCCCTGGGGCCAGTCCTTGAATAAGCTCATCTCTTTTCTGTCATGGTGATTGTACCTATTCCCATGGTTTTAAATACCATCTAATCTAAGTGCTGACAAGTCCCAAACTCTCCTGAATTCCAGACTTGCATCTCTAACTGCCATCTTTATATCTTCTCTCAGGTGTGGATTATTGCATAGCCTTCCAAATGGTCTCTGCTTCTGTTGTTGCCGTTTCCGTCATCTCTTTTCAGTTTATAGCCAGAGGGAACTTGTTAAAACCTGTGTCAGATCATGTCACTCTTAGGTTCAGACTCTTGCAGTGGCTTCTCATGTTACGGGGTAATGAAAGCCAAAGTCCTTAAAATTGACTACAATTATATTAAACTATGAACTCTTATTTGTATTTCTCCTTGTTCATTCTGCTACATTCTTTTGTCTTGTTTTGGAGACAAGGTTTCGCTCTTGTCATTGCCCCAGGCTGGAGTGCAGTGGTGCAGTCGCAGCTCACTGTAGCCTCAACCTCTTGGGCTCAGGCAATCCTCCCACCTCAGCCTCCTGAGTAGCTGGAACCAGGCTGGAGTGCAGTGGCGTAATCACGGCTCACTGTAGTCTCTACCTGTTGGGCTCAAGTGATTCTCTCACCTCAACTTCCTGAGTAGCTGGGACCACAAGCATGCACCACCATGCCTGGCTAATTCTGAAATTTTTTGTAGAGACAGGGTCTCCCTGTGTTGCCTAGGCTAGTCTTCAACCACTGGGTTCAAGCGATCCTCCTGCTTCAGCCTCCCAAAGTGCTGGGATTACAGGCGTGAGCCATTGCACCCAGCCTCCTCCTTTTTCTTTTCTTTCTTTCTTTTTCTTTTCCTTTTTGTTATTTTTTTAGAGATGAAGTTTTGCTCTGTTACTCAGGCTGGAGTGCACTGGTGCCATCATAGCTCACTGCAGCCTTGAATTTCTGGGCTCAGGCCATCCTCCTGCCTTAGGTTCCCAAGTAGCTGTGATTACTGATGTGAGCCACTGTGCCCAGCTCTGCTACACTCCTTCAGATCTCTAGTTCTTAATTATTTTTAGTCAGAAGGTCAATATACAGGATTACCTTTTTGCTATAGTTACCTATAACTATTTAGTCTTTTTTTTAAAAAAATTGAGGTGTAAAATACACAAATACTAAGTCTACAGCACATATAACACCATCCACTTCGAGATATTGAATGTTCTCATCTCTGTAGAACATTCTCTTATGCTCTTTCCCTGTAGGAAGCTCCCTGCCTCTCACCCCCGCCCCTATGTAACCACTATTCAGACTTATATCACCCCATAAATCAGCTTGTCTGTTTCTGAACTTGAGCCCTACTTATTTAATACTATTAGCTGTAATACTATAGCCTGACCCTCCACACCAACCCCAGCTTCTGCACTTTGTTTTTTACCCTGCAGTACTTTTTCTTTCTTCTGTCTCTCTTACCACTTTCTAACATATAATTTATTATGTTTGATATTTATTGTCTCTCTCCTAGAATCTAAGCTGTACAAGGGCAGGGATTTTTGTTCGGTAACCACCCAAAACAGTCCCTAATACACAGTAAGTGTTTGATAAATATTAGTGAAATGAATGAATGAGAGGACTGATGAATGGATGTAAATTTGTAGGCAATCCAGATGGGAGGATTCAGAAATTGAAGAAAATCCCATGTTGTATTTTTATGTTTTTAGAGAATAAGGGATAAAGTTGTCTTTTGGGAGTGCAGAGGAGGTGATGGGATTGGGGTTTTGAAGACAGTGAAGGAAGTTTGAAATGTTAGGAGCATGGGAGATTGAGGATTTGGGCAACATAGATTTATTGCTTATTGTTGGATGCTCAGTGTTCTGGCCGTGTGTAATACCAGCCAATGTGGTTGAATGAGTTACTTCAGCAGAACTTAGCTCAGGTGTAGAAACAGAGAAAGCTGACAGTGTTTTTTGCTGTGTAGATTCAGTGGAAGGCCAGAGAGATAAAGGAGTTAGCCAGATGCTGACTGAAGTGATAAGACTTTGAGTTTTGGCTAGCCTGAGAAGGAAGTGATAGGCAAGAAAAACACATTGGGATAGTATAAAAGGATCGTTTCCAGAGGTGTGGTTGAGTTGAAACTATTTCCAAATAGACATAATGAAAAAAATAGAATGAGATATTGATAAAAGGCTTAGCAGTTGTCATAAAAGTTAAGATACCATAGTTGATTGGTTTTAAGGAATACTTTCTTTTCCATTTTAACATTTCTAAAGTTGAGATACCAGTTTAATTGGTAACACCTTCTTCTTACTATTATGTGAAATGATGGCAAGTCTTCCAATTAGTGGCAGATTTGATGAAATACAGTATTTGAATGTTAGATTCCAGAAGTGTAGCAGTTATAAGTACTGACAACAGTACCAGGGTATGGCCACTAGAGAATGTAACTAAAAAGGAGTCGAGATCAAGTATCTGATTAGATAAATTATGCCCATGGACTTCAAAGACCCAGAGTCATGAGCTAGTTGTAAGAGTTTTCAGCAAATGACATGAAGTGACTAGAGGTAGCAGATGACAGCATAGAAATAGGTAGATAGGAAAATTCACCTTCAAGTCATCCCTTCGAGTCTCATGTGTCACTTTCTCAGAGGTCTTCCCATAAATCTCCTCTCCTCAAGTCTAACTATGATTTTCTTCTATACTGTCTCATAATATCTTATACTTTTTCTTGTATAATTATTTATTCGTTTCTAATTGCATATTTTATTATGTAATTATATTATGTTTCTCTTTCACCAGATTGTAAACTCATTGACTGTAGTAATTATTTTGGTACAGTGCCTAGCACATTGTCTTAGCCCATTCAGGCTGTTAAACAAACTACCATAGACTGGGTGACTTAAAAACAACAGTTTTTTTTTTTTTTTTTTTGAGATGGAGTCTTGCTCTGTCGCCCAAGCTAGAGTGCAGTGGCACGATCTCATCTCACTGCAAGCTCCACCTCCTGGGTTCACACCATTCTCCTGCCTCAGCCTCCCGAGTTAGCTGGGACCAGAGGCACACACCACCACGCCCGGCTTTTGTATTTTTAATAGAGACGGGGTTTCACCGTGTTTGCCAGGATGGTCTCGATCTCCTGACCTCGTGATCCGCCCGCCTCGGCCTCCCAAAGTGCTGGGATTACAGGCGTGAGCCTCCGCGCCTGGCCAAAAACAGCATTTTATTTCTCATAGTTCTGGAGGCCAGGAAGTTCAAGAACAAGGCACCAATAGATTCGGTTTCTGGTTAGGGCTCACTTCCTGGTTCATAGAGAGCCATCTTCTCGCTATGCCCTCGCATAGTAGAAGGGATGAGAGAGCTCTCAGCTCTCACTTTTATAAGGGCACTGATCCCATTCAGTCCTCATGACCTAATCATTTCCCAAAGGCCTCACTTCCAAATACTAGCACATTGGAGATTAGGTTTCAACATATGAATTTGGGCCAGGGGTGGGGTGGGGACACATAGGACACATTCTAGGCACTGAATAAATGAATTGAAGTAGAGAACGTGAGCTGTCTGTAACTAGATTAAAGATGTATTACTCTGGAATAAGGTTCTAGAAGCCACAGTGACAGTACAGAGGACATTTTACTAAATTTGATTCTGTTTCAGTGGTTGGCTTATTTGCTGCATTTTTTAGCTTTATCTGTTTTCTCTGAGCCTCAGTTTCCTCCTGTTAGATTAAGATACTAATGCCTATCTGACAGGGTTATGGTAACCATTAAATGAGTTTAGTATGGAAGGCACGTCATACAGCACTTACCACATAGTTGGTGCTCTGTAAGTGATCGGCTGAAATGGCCATCTTCATTTTTTTTCCTTCTGAAAAAAACCCTGTCTCACCTGGACCATTGCAGCTGACACCTGACTGATAGTCTTGCTTTTGTCCCTCCTCCCTCTCTTTTCTTCTCTACACTTATGCTGAATGATTCTTCTCAAACCCTGATCATGTCGTCTTCCTTTTTTATATTTCTTTAACCTCTGCTCATTGTTGCATGATCAAGTTCAGACCCCTTAGCTTGGAATTCAAAGCACTTCAGGGTCCAGTGCCTTGGTTCTTTCCTAATCCCCTACTGTCCTGTGCTGCCATTTCTCTCCTGCCTTTCCTGTTACACTCCAGCAACATCATGTCATTTGTTTCCCATGCATCTCACATGTTCAGCACTCTTTGCCTTTGCTCTGGAATTTCTCTCTGACTGAAATGTCCTTCTCCTTCTAGGTCTGATGGAGTCCTATTCATTGTTAAAGTTACCACCTTTCCCAACCTTTATATATTTTCCTATAATTGCATGATTACACTGTGTTATAAATACAAATTTACATGTCTTTCTTTAAACAAGACTGAATTGCTTGAGGACAAAAGCTATGTATTTACTTTATCCACAACACCTGTATCTAGTGGGTGATTAGTAAAAGTTGATTGAACCTAAAGGGACTGTGGAGAATTTACAACCTGTTTGTTTTACCTAAAACAGTTACTAGAAGGAGATAGCTTTTGAGTATAGGTTTAACAAGGGAAAAATCTTAGGTGGGAATCCAATAGAGAGGGGAGAAAATGGTCAGTTATGAAAATTAGCAGTCAGCCATTTTAGTACTAATGTCAGGCCAAAATATGAACAATATTCATTTATCTAGGAAATTAACAATAGGACACAATTCTACTCTTGTTTCAGAGGCTGAAGAGGAGATACAAGAGATCTGACAGAAAAATCGAAATGAAACCCTAGAGGGCCAGAGAGACTTGACAGAAATGGCAGATAACAAACTTGGTTTGGGCTTGAAATGTGATCTGGCAGTCAAAGGAAAGCCAGTGCTATTCTGGGCAGCTAACAAAGAAGGGTTGTGCCACAGCATAGGGAGTTGGCAAGAGCCCACTGGGAGTATTACATTTAGCACAGTGTCAGCATGATAGAAACAGAAGGTGGTGAGCTCTGAGAGCAACTGTAGTGCTGAGGGGGATAAATACCTGAATTTATGAAGATCAGTTAACAAATTCAAGCATGCAGAGTTGACTGAATTCCAACTACAAAATCCAGGAGAGACACTCCCAAATATTTGAAGGGTGTTAACATTGGAGGAATAGTGGAATTATTTAGCCTGGACTACTGAACTTTGTAAGAAGGTGAAACCAAGGGCAGGGCAAATTTATACTTCTTTAAAAGAAATACCCTGATGTAGTTTTGGGTGAGTCGGGTGCCTTCATCCCCAGGACTTTTGTAGTATGAAGCTGTAAGACCAAAATGAAAGATTTGAGAGTTCTTTCTCTGGAGAAATGGTTGAGGAATATTTTGGTCTTGTGAATAAAGAGTTTTTGTCCCAGAGACAGGTTATGAAGGGTTGATTTAATATTTATTAGCCATGCACAGTATATTAAGCACTGTATACAACACAGTACATAGTTCTTGAGGTTCTAAAATAAAACCACTGGCCATTATACGCTTTATGCATTCTCAGTGTGTTCCAATATTTTAGAAACTTTGGCAGATTTCCTAAGACTTTCCCTTTGGAATAGAATGATGGAGGAAATAGGCCAAATGTAAATGTAAAACAGCAACAACAGCAAGAGATGAAATCCTATTGAAACGAATGTTTCCTTTCACAAGCTGGCAAAACATATATCCTTGAGTCAAGAGTTTCCTCGGTGAGGGGGATGAAGAAGCCTTGAGCTGATACATGATAGCATGTTTGTTCTTCAGGATATTTTAAATGCCAGACAGAGGTGCTATATTGCCTTCATTACTGGCCAGGTCTCTGTTATTTCTCAGTTCAAGATAGGTCAAGGGAAAATTCGTTGATTCACTTAGAGACAGTTCTGTTTCCTGAGGCAAATGTACTTGAATTTTCAAGTGAAATGGTCAAAAAGCCCAGAGTATACTTAGATTTTTTTTAAAAAAAGCTTGTATCTCTTTTTTTACATCTGGGCTTCATGACTTCCATCTGCTTGTCTACAGAAGCCGTCATGCAATTTTAAAGATAATGTTAGGGATGAAGACTGTGGAGTCAGGTTCTATTTAAATAGGCAATGGAGTCTTTCCTCAATTAACTAAATTATCATGCTCCCTGTGTCAGTGTGGGTCCTCCAAGACAGTCTTAGAGGCATAAGATTTATTGAACCACGAACCATCAGTTGGGAGGGAGCTGGGAGTAGACAGGGAGAGCTTTTCAAATATAATGCAAGGCTAATACCTGTGAAGGAAGACCAGAAAGAAAAAGGTTGGGTAGGAAATCTTGCAGACCACAGCATAGTTGAGAAAATCCCAGCCATGCAGATGTAGAGTCCCCAAGCAAAAGTTGCCTGTAAGCAGAATCCCATATGGGGCAGGTGGGCAGGCACTACTACCCCTGCCTTGCTCAGTCACTGCCTGGGAGCAGCTTAGGCAAAGAGTGCCTTCAGTGTTCATGGGGCTGGTGGCTAGAGGCTAAACTGTGGTCCATACAATAGGTTCTCTTGAAGCAGATCTGAGCAACACATCTTGTTGGCCACCACACTTCCCTAGCAAGCTTATTTATTTCATGACAAAGTTCACAAAGTTTTAAGGTGTCTTGCCATATAACATTTACAATAGCATAATAAATACTAGGGAAGATAGAAATAAAAGTAGAGGGCTGGGCACAGTGGCTCACACCTGTAATCCCAGCACTTTGGGAGGCCAAGGCAGGCAGATCACAAGGTCAAGAGATGGAGACCATCCTGGCTAACACGATGAAACCCTGTCTTTATTAATAATACAAAAAATTAGCCGGGCGTGGTGGTGGGCGCCTGTAGTCCCAGCTGCTCGGGAGGCTGAGTCAGGAGAATGGTGTGAACCCGGGAGGCGGAGCTTGCAGTGAGCCGAGATCGCGTCACTGCACTCCAGCCTGGGCGACAGAGCAAGACTCCGTTTCAAAAAAAAGAAAAAAAAAGAAAAAGAAATAAAAGTAGAAACTCAAAGAACTTACTATAATGTTCCTCTGGATAAACAAAAGTTTTCTGGGATATTTTTCAAGGAAGATTCACACTGAAAACTGAGTGATAATGACTTCATTGTCTACAATACTCGTGCAATAAATATATTCAGTTTTATTTTCTAATGTCTCTTTTATGTAGTGCATTTTGAGAAAACCCAAAGGTTTCGCATTATAACACAACTCATTGATGATAAGTATGTGGAAGTACTTATCATTGATGATAAGTAAGTATAGAAGAGTCAGGTAGCTGACAATGTGTATGGTTGGAATAGAGAATAGAACTCTGAATTTTCAGAGAAGGAAATGGACTGAACAGCATTTAAATAATCTTGCATAAATATGACTTCTGTCAAACAAATTTTGTGTTATTCTTTTTTTAAGAGACAGGTCTTGCTCTGTTGCCATGGCTGGACTTAAACTTCTGGGCTCAAGTGATCCTTCCGCCTCAGGCTCTTGAGTAGCTGGGACTACAGGCATGTGCCACTGTGTCCAGATTATAAAACAAACTTTTGGTTAACAGTCTGAAACAATAGACTATTCAAAAGTATATTCCTTAAAATAGAAAGTCTATTAACAGACCCAAAAGATATGTAATATAAGATAAAGGTGGCATTTTAAATCAATGGTGGCAGGTAGGATTGTGGAAGAGAGTGGATTATTTAGTAAATGGTGTAGAGAAATTTGGGTAGCCAATATGGAAAATAAACTTGTATTCATACCTCACATTTTATATCAGGATAAATTCCAAATGGATCACATATTAAATGTAAGAAATGGAACTATGGTACTAAAAGAAACTATGGGAGAATTAAAAAACATAATTTTGTATAGTATATACTGTGTGATAAAATATTGCAGAAGCCATGAAAGAATAGACTGTAATTTTTTTTTTTAAATTTCAGTCAGTTTTGGGGGAACAAGTGGTGTTTGGTTACATGGGTAAGTTCTTTAGTGGTGATTTCTGAGATTTTGGTATACCCATCACCTGAGCCAGACTATAAATTTGACTACATATATATATATTTTTAATTTGGGGGTAGGGGAGGATGGCATGGCAAAAACTACTATAAGCAAAGTTAAAAGACAAGTGAGAAGCTGGGGAAAATATTGGCAACTCACAAAGGGCTGATTTCCCTAATATATAAAGAACTCTAAAAATCTGTGAGAAAAAGAATAATAATCCAATAGAAATAATGGGCAAAGAATATGAACAGATAGTTCAGAAGAAGTGAAATACAAATGTCACTTAAACTTACGAAAATAAACACAGGCCGGACACAGTGGCTCACACCTGTAATCCCAGCACTTTGGGAGGCCAAGGCAGGTGCATCACTTGAGGTCAGGAGTTCAAGACCAGCCTGGGCAACATGGTGAAACCTGTCTCTACTAAAAGTATAAAAATTAGCCAGGCCTGGTGGTGCCCACCTGTAATCCTAACTACTTAGGAGGCTGAGGCAATCGCTTGAACCCAGGAGGCAGAGGTTGCAGTGGGCCAAGATCACGCCACTGCACTCTAGCCTGGGCAATAGAGTGAGACTCTGTCTCAAAAAAAAAAAAAAAGAAAAGAAAAGAAAATAATCACAGTCTCACTCTTGATTAGGGGAATGCAAATAAAAACTACTCAGAGATACTGTTTTTGATGTCTCAGATTGGCAAGTACCTGGAAATTTGGTAATAAACTCTATTAGAGAATATATGGGAAGCAGATGCACCTTGGCAATTACTATCTGCTGTCTTATCACACTAGATTTGTTTGCATTTTCTAGAATCTTAAACATATAATATGAACTCTTACCTGGCTTCTTTCACTCAGCAAAATTATTTTGAGATTCATTGATGTTACAGCATGTATAAATAGTTCATTCCTTTATAATTGAATGGATACACTACAATTGGTTAATCAGATTTACTATTAATGGACATTTGGGTGGTTTTCAATATGGGACTATTACACATAAAGCTGTTGTAAACATCCGTGAACAAGTCTTTGTACATATGCTTTCATTTTTTAAAGGTAAATACAAAGGAGTGTAATAGCTGGGTCTTATGGCAGATTTATGCTTAGCTTTTATTAAAACTGCAAACTGGTTTTAAATTGGTTGTATTGTTTTACATTCATGCCAATAGTATGTGAGAATTCCCGTTTCTCCACATTTTAGTCGTTCTAATGGGTGTGTAGTGGTCTTTGTGTTTAATTTGCAATTCCATAATGTCTGATGATAAATCCATGTGCTTTTATTTTTCTTTACCTTTGTAAAATGTGGGTGTCTTTTGCCTAATTTTAATTGGGTTGTTTGTCTTTTTGTTGTATAAGTGTTCTTTATATGTTCTAAATATAAATACATTGCCACATAATATATTTTGTAAATATTTTCTGCCAGTCTGTTTGGCACAGTGTCTTTTTATCATCGTTTGTTTGTTTGTTTGTTTGTTTGTTTGAGATAGAGTCTCCTTCTGTTGCCTAGGCTGGAGTGCAATGGCACGGTCTCAGTTTACTGCAACCTCTGCCTTCCAGGTTCAAGCGATTCTCCTGCATCAGCCTCCTAAGTAGCTGGGATTACAGGTGCATGTCACCATGCATGACTAATTTTTGTATTTTTAGTAGAGATGCGGTTTCACCATGTTAGCCAGGTTGGTCTCGAACTCCTGACCTCAAGTGATCCACCGCCCATCCCAAAGTCCTGGGATTACAGGCATGAGCCACCACATCTGACCTTATCACAGTTTTTAAAAAATTGAGATATAAATAATATGCCATAAAATCTTCCTTTTTGAAGTTCAGTGGTTTGTAGTGTATTCACAAGGTTGTACAACTATCAACATCACTGATTCCAGAACATTTTTACCATCCCCTAAATAAAATTCCCTACCTATTAGTGGTGGTATTTTCCTCTCCCCAACCCCTGGCAACCACTAACCTACTTTCTGTGTCTCGATTTGCTGATTCTGGACATGCATATAAATGGAATCATACGACGTATGATCTTTTGTGTCTGGCTTCTTTGACTTAGCACAGATCATTACTTCATTCCTTTTTATTGCCAAGTAATGTTACATTGTATGGATACACATTTTGTTTATCCAGTTATCAATTGATGCACATTTGTAAAATACAATGAATGTGTATCTTAACCTTGAATCCTACAACCAAGCTAGACTCATATTAGTTCTAGTACAGTTTTGTTGTAAATTCCATAGGTTTTCTGCATAGGTAATTGTTTCACCTGTAAATAAAGACAGTTTTATTTTTTTCTTTCCAATTTGATTCCTTTTATTTCCTTTTTTTATTGTGCTGATTAGAACTTGCCATACAGTGTTGAATAGAAATACTCAGAAGATTCTTGTTCTCACTATTAAGAAGAAAACATTCAGTTTTTCATCCTTAAGTATAATGTTAACTGTAATTTTGGCGGATGTTCTTTATCAAGTAAAGGCATTCTGTTCTAGTCTTAGTTTTCCAACAATTTTTATTAGGAATAGATCGTGGATTTTGGAAATACTTTTTCTGCACCTATTGAGATGACCTTATGGTTTTCTTTTTTGGTTTGTTGATATAGTAAGTTATACTGATTGATTTTCATATGCCAAACCAGTCTTGCATTATGAGATAAACCCCACTTGGTTGTGATATTATTCTTTTCATATATTGCTGAAATAGATTTTCTAAAAATTTGTTAAGAACTTTTACATCTGTATTAGTGAGAAACATTAGTCTGTGGTTTTCTTCTCTTACTATGTCTTTCTATGGTTTTGGTATCTGGGTAATGCAAACGTTGTAGGATGGGTTAGAAAGTATTTCTCCTTCAGTTTTCTGGGAGGGTTTGTATGGAATTTCTGTTCTTTCTTTGTTTATTTGTTTATTTGTTTTGTTTTTGAGACAGAGTCTCACTGTTGCTCAGGCTGGAGGGCAGTGGCATGATCTCGTGATCTCAGCTCACCTTAACCTCCACCTCCCAGGTTCAAGCGATCCTCCTGCCTCAGCCCTGCTAGTAGCTGGGATACAGGCATGCGCCACCATGCCCACCTAATTTTTGTATTTTTAGTAGAGATGGGGTTTCGCCATGTTGGCCAAGCTGGTCTTGAACTCCTGACCTCAGGTGATCCGCCCGCTTTGGTCCCCCAGAGTGCTGGGATTACAGGCTATTTCTTCTTTAAATATTTGGAATTCACCAAGTAAGCCATCTGGGCCAGGTTTTTTTTTGGGGGGGTGTGTGTGTATAGGAAGGTAAGGTGTTCTTTTTTTAGATGGAATCTTATCCTGTTGCCCAGGCTGGAGTCCAGTGGCATGATGTTGGCTCACTGCAACCTCTTCCTCCTGGGTTCAAGCGATTCTCCTGTCTCAGCCTCCTGAGTAGCTGGGATTAGAGGCACCCGCCACCACATCTGGCTAATTTTTGTATTTTTAGTAGAGACATGGTTTTGCCATGTTGGCCAGGCTGGTCTCGAACTCCTGACCTCAGGTGATCTTCCTGCTTCGCCCTCCCAAAGTGCTGGGATTACAGGCGTGAGCCACTGCGCCCGGCCAGGTAAGGTTTTATAAACCACAAATTTAATATCTTTAGTAAATACAGAGCTATTTAGATTTACTCTTGAATGACCTTTGTGCCTTTCAAAGTATTTGTTGAATGTCTTAGCAAAAAGCTGTTCATAATTTTCTTTTGCTTTTTTTTTTTTTTTTTGAGACAGGGTCTCAGCTCTGTTGCCCAGGCTGGCATGCAGTGGCATGATCTCTGCTTACTGCAGCTTCTGCCTCCTGGGCTCAAGCCATCCTCCCACTTCACCCTCCCAAGTAGCTGGGGCTATAGGCATGCATCACAATGCCTGGCTAATTTTTGTATTTTTTTAGGGGTGGGGTTTTGCCGGGTTGCTCAGGCTGATCTCAAACTTCTGAGCTTGAGCTCAAGTGATCCACCTGCTTCAGCCTCCCAAAGTGCTGGGATTACAGGTGTGAGCTACCACGCCTGGCCTATTTTCTTATTTTTATTTTAAAATTGTAGAATTCTAGTGAGGTCACCTCTGTCATTCTTGATATTATTCATTTGGATCTTCTTTTTCTCCTGATCAGTCTGGCTAAATGTTTATGTATTTCATTGATCTCAAAGAAACCCGTTTGGTTCCATTGATTTTCTCTATTGCTTTTCTCTTTTTTATTTTAAAATTTCTGCTGTGGAAAAAAATCTTCTGTTTGCTTGTGGTTTGTTGATTCTTTTTCCAGTTTCTTAAGGTGGAAACTGAGGTTTTTTATCTGAGACTTTTCTTCTTTTCTTTTCTTTCTTTCT
>NW_016812390.1:142711-146890 GCF_001698545.2 Rhinopithecus bieti | reverse complement strand
ATGGTCTCGATCTCCTGACCTTGTGATCCGCCCATCTCGGCCTCCCAAAGTGCTGGGATTACAGGCTTGAGCCACCGCACCCGGCCTACTTTTTTTTTTTTTAAGATGGAATCTCACTCTGTCGCCCAGGCTGGAGTGCAGTGGTACAATCTCGGCTCACTGCAAGCTCCGCCTCCCAGGTTCACACCATTCTCCTGTGTCAGCCTCCCAAGTCGCTGGGACTACAGGCACCCGCCACTATGCCCGGCCAATTTTTTGTATTTTTAGTAGAGACGGGGTTTCACCATGTTAGCTAGGATGGTCTCGATCTCCTGACCTCATGATCCGCCTGCCTCGGCCTCCCAAAGTGCTGGGATTACAGGTATGAGCCACTGCGCCCGGCCTGGCTTATTACTTCTAACTCTGTTTCCTTTTTTGTAGTTGTTTTAGGGTTTATGGTGTAAATGGTGTACATCTTTAATTTATCAGACACTCCCTTCATGTGATATTACGGCACTTCACATATAGTATGTCAATCTTTTTTTTTTTTGTTTTGTTTTGTTTTGTTTTGTTTTGTTTTTTTGAGGCGGAGTCTCGCTCTGTCGCCCAGGCTGGAGTGCAGTGGCGCGATCTCGGCTCACTGCAAGCTCCGCCTCCCGAGTTCACGCCATTCTCCTGCCTCAGCCTCCCGAGTAGCTGGGACTACAGGCGCCCGCCACCGCGCCCGGCTAATTTTTTTGTATTTTAGTAGAGACGGGGTTTCACCATGGTCTCGATCTCCTGACCTTGTGATCCGCCCGCCTCGGCCTCCCAAAGTGCTGGGATTACAGGCGTGAGCCACCGCGCCCGGCCTAGTATGTCAATCTTATAATAGTATATTTCCATTTCTCCCCGCTCAGCCTTCACATTATTATTGTCATACATTTTAGTTCTGCATATAACTCCGCAGTACCTTTTTGTTTATTTTTCTATACAAACTTTCAAGGATATCTAAGTAATTGTAAAAAATGTTTCTTTTACCATTTTTGGTACTTTTCATTCTTTTGTGTAGATCTCTTTCCATGTAGTGTAATTTTCCTTGTGCCTGAGGGACTTCCTTTAACGTTTCTTGTACTGCATGCCTAGTAGTGATGCTTTTTTTCAGCTTTTATGTATCTGGAAAAGTCTGTATTTTGCCTTTGTTTTTGAAGGATATTTTTACTGGATATACAATATTAGGTTTACAGGGTTTTTTTGGTTTGAGTTTTAAAAGATGTTTCTTTGCTGTATTGTCACTTGCATGGTTTCCTATGAGAAGTCTCTTGTTACCCATACTCTTTTTCATTTGCTCATAATGTGGGGTTTTTTTCCCTCCCAATGCTTTTAAGTTTTCTTCTTTATCATTAGTTTTGAGCAATTTGATTGTGATGTTCCTTGGTGTAATTTTTTTTTGTACCTTTTGTGCTTGGGATTTGTTGAGCCTTTTGGATTAATGTATAGTTTTCATGAAATTTAGAAAACTTTCAGCCATTATTCTATTTTCTATACCCCTTTTCTTACCTTTCCTTTGGAGATTCCATTTATATGTAATTAGACCAGTTGAAGTTGCCCTCCAGCTCATGAATGTTCTGGGTTTGTTTTGTTTTATTTATTTATTTATTTATTTATTTATTTATTTATTTATTTATTTCTTGAGACTGAGTCTTGCTCTGTCGCCCAGGCTGGAGTATAGTGGCGTAATCTCACCTCACTGCAACCTCCACCTCCTGGGTTCAAGCGATTCTCCTGCCTCAGCCTCCCAAGTAGCTGGGACTACAGGCACGTGCCACCATGCCTGGCTAATTTTGTATTTTTAGTAGAGGTGGGATTTCACCATATTGGCCAGGCTGGCCTCGAACTCTTGTCTTCAAGTGATCTGCCCGTCTTGGCCTCGCAAAGTGCTGGGATTACAGGCGTGAGCCACCTTGCTTGGCTTAAATTTTTTAAATGTGATTTTTAAATGACTCTATAATGTGTTCCACTTGGCTGAATGTCTAAGATTTTCTTCCTCTTTTTCATTAATCGAAATAATAGTGTGATGAACATTTGTATACAAAAATATTTGTATACATCTGTGATCATTTTCTTAGAATAAATTTCTCCTTAAGACTTTTAATATATGTTGCAAAATGCTGTCCATATATTTTTGTATCACATAAAAAAACAAAACAGAAACTCCTGGCTGGGCACAGTGACTGACACCTGTAATCCCAGCACTTTGGGAGGCTGAGGTGGGTGGATCACCTGAGGTCAGGAGTTCGAGACCAGCCTGGCCAACATGGTAAAACCCCATCTCTGCTAAAAATAAAAAAATTAGCCGGGCGTGGTGGTGGGCACCTGTAATCCCAGCTACTTGGGCGGCTGAGGCAGAAGAATCACTTGAACCAGGGGCGGAGGTTGCAGTGAGCTGAGATCACGCCGCTACACTCTAACCTGGGTGAAAGAGCAAGACTCCAACTCAAAAAAAAGCAAACACACACACACACACACACAAACACACACACACACACACACACACACACACAAACCTCCTATGAAAACTGCTAGTTTTAATGGCAGGGGAACATTCAACTACTTGAACTCCTATTCTTTAGGAAGGGCCAGGATTGCTTGCTTGACACCAATATGTCAGAATTTTAAAGTGAAACTTTAAGACTAAGAAGAAACTAACCATATGAAGAATAGGGGAAAAAGAATTACAAGCAGAATGAACTGCAGTGTAAAGCCTCAAGATACAAGGGATATTAGAAGAATGGAGAGAAACCGAGGGTAGCTAAAGTATAGTGAGAAAGAGAGTCTGTCCTAAAAGGAGATTGCAGAGAGGCGAGGACTGGATCATGTAGGACCCAGAGGGCCAAGGCAGCTGTGCTTTGGACTTTATTCTAAGTGCTGTGATAAGCTGTTGAAAGGCTGTAAGCTGGGGAATTTATGGTGTTTGTGTAGAGGAAGATGGTTTAGAGAGTGGCAAGAGTGGAAGCAGGATGACCAGCTAGAAGATACGATTCTTTACTATTTCTCAATCACTTTATCATATATCTTAACATATGTTACTGCTATGGACTCAGTGTCTGTGTTCCTCCCAAATTTATATGTTGAAGCCCTAATGCCCAGTGTGATGGTATTAGGAGGTGGGGCCTTTGGGAGGTAGTTAAGTTTAAATGAGGTCATAAGTGTGAAGTCTCCATGATGGGATTAGTACCCTTATAAGAAGAGGAAGAAACACCAGAGCTTCCCTTCTCCACCATATGAGGATACAGCAAAACAGTGACTAGTTGTCTGCAAGCCAAGAAGCAGGATCTTGCTGAGAACTAGATTTGTCGCACGTTGATCTTGGCCTTCCTAGCCTCTAGAACTGTGAGGAATAAATGTCTGTTGGTTAATCCACCTAGTCTGTGGTATTTTGTTATAGCAGGTCAAGCAGACTAAAACATCTAGGAAGTGATAAAGAAGAAAATATAATTTGAGACTGAGTCCTGCTCTGTCACCTAGGCTGGAGTGCAGTGGCGCGATCTTGGCTCACCGCAACCTCTGTCTCACAGGTTCAAACAGTTCTCTGCCTCAGCCTCCTGAGTAGCTGGGATTACAGGTGCTCACCACCACACTTGGCTAATTTTTGTATTTTTAGTAGAGACGGGGTTTTACCATTTTGGCCAGGCTGGTCTTGCACTCCTGACCTTATGATCCACCCACCTCGGCCTCCCAAAGTGCTGGAATTACAGGCATGAGCCACCACGCCCGGCCAAGAAGAAAGATATTTTCGTATTTTAGTTTATTATTTTTATTATTATTTCAGACGTAGTCTTACTCTGTGACCCAGGCTGTATGCAGTGATGTAATCATGACTCACTGCAGCCTCAAACTCCCAGGCTCAAGCGATCCTGCTGACTCAGCCTTCCCAGTAGCTGGTACTACGGGTGTGCACCACCACGCCTGGCTAATTTTTAAATTTTTCTTTTGTAGAGACGAGGTCTCACTATGTGGATTAGCCTGGTTTTGAACTCCTGGCCTCAAGTAATCTTCCTATGTCTGCCTCCCAAAGGACTGGGATTGCAGGCATGAGCCACCATGCCCAGCTGAGAAAACTATTTTAAAAGTAGTGGGAAACTATCACATTATTCCCTTTGGCTAGTTATGCTGCATTTCCTGATTTGGCTTTTTTTTTTTTTTTTTTTTTTTTTTTTT
>NW_016812390.1:128768-141546 GCF_001698545.2 Rhinopithecus bieti | reverse complement strand
TTTTTTTTTTTAAATACATGGAGTCTTTTATTATGCTTCTAATATAGTGTTCTCAAACTGACTTGAGTGTGGATTTTAAACTTTTTAAAATGAAATATCTGCCTGGGACACCCTTTGAAAAGCTAGGCCAGAGGATTGGGTTGCAGTGATTACCAAAGGCTTATGGTCAACCCAGTAAGAGAATGCAGTAAAAGAATTACAACGAAATGCAACCAAAGCAATGAGAGAATACCTTGCAGGAGCTGGTCCTGGACCTGCTATTAATGTTTTTTATTTTGTTTTGTTTGAGATAGGGTCTCACTCTCTTGCTCGGGCTGGAGTACAGTGGCGTGATCACAGCTCACTGTAGCCTCCACCTCCTGGGCTGAAGCAATCTTCCCACCTCAGCCTCTCAAGTAGCTAGGACTGCAGGGCAAGTACCACCACGCCTGGCTAATTTTTTTTTTTGTTTGTTTTTTGCACAAATAAGGTCTGCCTGTGTTGCCCAGACTGGTCTCAAACTCCTGAGCTCAGGCAGTCCTCTACCTTGGCCTCCCAAAATGCTGGGATTACTGGCATGAATCATGAGCCATCATGCCTGGTCTATTAATGTCTGTAGATTGATTTCTTAGATAATGATGTAGAGATTATGTTAATCATGAATATGGATGTGATATTACACCAGGGCAGGAATGAAAGCAATTTTTTGAGAGGGGAATGGGGCTTTGGAATCTGCGAATCAGGTTAAAATCTTAGTTTTAGCCTTTGCTAGGCTGAGTAGCCTTTGGCAAGTTGCCTAATTTCTTTGTCTTCAGTGTCTTCATTTGTAAAATGAATAGGATGACACCTACCTTGTGTGGTTTTTGTGAAGAGCAGATAAGATGTGTAAGGTATAAATTTCTTTATCCAGTTTTATTGTTGTTCTGTACCATCATGGAAGATGGGGATAGAATCTGTTATAATGTTAATAAATTGGAGAAGGGGCAAAGCAAACAAGGAAATTTAGTGAGAATAGTTCTGAATAAATATAAATATAGCATGTAGGATCAACAAGGTATAAGGGTTTTTTACTTGGATGTTTGAAATTTGGGGAATATAAAATCTTTTTAAAAATTTTAATTTTTTAAAAGACAGATGACATCTCACTCTGTTTCCCAGGCTGGAGTATAGAGGCACAATCATAGGTGAACTTGAACTCACCTCCCGGGCTCAAGGAATTCACCTACCTTAGCCTCCTGAGTAGCTGGGACTACAGGAATGTACCAGCATGCCTGGCTAATTTATTTTCTTTGTACAAGTGGGTTTTCACTATGTTGCCTGGGCTAGTTTCAAATTCCTGGCCTCAAGTGATCCTCTCACCTTGGCCTCCGAAAGTGCTGGAATTATAGATGTGAGCCACCGCACCCTGCCCAAAAGCTGTTCTTAAACAAGACTCCAAACATCAAGTAAAAAACGTTTATACAAAAAAGAATACCATAAACAATGTTGAAAATTAAGCTATAGACTGGGAGGAAATGTTTGTAATGTATATGTCTACAAATCAATAAGAAATAGACACACAAACCAATAGAAATATGGGAAAAGATACAAACTAGAATTACAAAGATGAGATATTACAAATGAATATGCCCACCTTCACTAGTAATTAAAAATACAAATTAAAGTGAGATACCATTTCTGTACATTATATTGGAAAAATTTTAAAGGTTAATATTCGGTATTGACAAGGGTATTAAAATGAGTACATTCATACATGGTTGATAGAAGAATGAGTTTCTACATCCTTTTGGAAGACTGTTTGGCAGTAGTTATCAAAATAAAAAATGCTCATACTCTTTGACTCTCCAATTCCATTTTGTAGTACTTACCCTAAAGAAATATTCACACAATCCATAAAGGCACTGGTACAAGAACATTTTTACTGCAGCATTGTTTGTAATAGTGAAAAATGGAAACAATAAAGTAACAAAAGAATGATTAAATGAACCATATGTAGTACACTCATGCAATGAAATATTTTCCAGTCTTTCAAAAGAATGATATAGATCTGTATATTTGGACATGGAAAGGTTTCCAGGATACTCTGCTACATTTTTTAAAAAAGGAAATTAATAAACCACTTTTGTAGTAGGATGGTGTATGACCATATTTGTATTTAAAAAATTATGAACATGTCTGAATTCATAGATAAAGGTCTGGAAGGGTGAACTTCAAATTGTTAGTCAGCATAAACAACTTCTGTACTTTAGGCTTCTGTAAATAAAAATGAGACTGAAAAGGTACTGTAAGAAGCCATCAGAGATTGCTTTCTAAATATGACATAAAACCCATGATTCACAAGAGCAATACATTTAATGACATAAAAATTAACCTCCACATGTGACAAACTTCCAGCATTTCTGAAGTGATGGGGTTTTCTATTAGCATCCTATATTTTTTCATTCTAAAACATAGATTATTAAAAGATTTGCATATTTTTAATGTATAAAACTCTATGTGGATGAAGGGGTGAGGAAATGAACATTTTTATACACCCTAATAGAGATATAAATCGGTGCTTTTCTGGCGGGTACTTTGGCAATAGAGAACATGTTATCTCTTTTGATGTAGAGTTCTACTTACAGGAATTTATTTTAACGAAAAACAATCACAGACATAAATGTTTAGATTTAGCATTTATTGCATTGTTATTTATAATATTATAAATTTAGAAACAATATCTGACAATAAAAGATTTTTAATAAAGTAGGCTACATTTATTCAGTAGAATACTAGCCACATAATATATTGTAGAAGTGTAAAATTGATGCAGTATATGTTGTTGAGTGCTTACTACATACCAGATTTGTTCTAAGTACATTATTAATATTATTTAATCCTGGCTGGGCACAGTGGCTCCATGCCTATAATCCCAGCGCTTTGGGAGGCCAAGGCGGGCAGATCAGGAGCTCAGGAGTTCAAGACCAGCCTGGCCGAAATAGTGAAACCCCGTCTCTACTAAAACTACAAAAATTAGCCAAGTGAGGTAGCATGCACCTGTAGTCCCAGCTACTCAGGAGGCTGAGGCAGGAGAACCTCTCGAACCCGGGAGGTGGAGGTTGCAGTGAGCCGAGACTGTGCCATTGCACTCCAGCCTGGGCAGCAGAGTGAGACTCCATCTCAAAAAAAAATTTAGTTTAAAAATATGTATATAAAATTTAATCCTTAGAATTAGCAAGTGAAATAATCATTTCTTATTTCCATTTTACGTATGAAGTAACTTGGGCACTGAGAGAAGTTAAATAACTTGTCAAAATCACATAGTGGGAAAGCTGGGACTCAACTTTTATCTGTCTGACTTTAAAATTCATACTGTCAATTACTATATTTAATGATTTTATAGATATAAAAATATGGCATGATGCATAAAAAAGGTTATAAGATGACATCATTTTTTTGAAGAAGGATTTATTCTAAAATGTCAGCAATGGTAATAGTTGAGTATTGGGATAATGGTTGATTTTTGTCTCTTCTTTTATTACTGTTTTCCACAGTGAATATGAATGACTTTCATAACTACAGTTTTCTTTTTTTTTTTTTTTTTTTTTTTGAGACGGAGTCTTGCTCTGTTGCCCGGGCTGGAGTGCAGTGGCCGGATCTCAGGTCACTGCAAGCTCCGCCTCCTGGGTTTACGCCATTCTCCTGCCTCAGCCTCCCGAGTAGCTGGGACTACAGGCGCCCGCCACCTCACCCGGCTAGTTTTTTGTATTTTAGTAGAGATGGGGTTTCACCGTGTTAGCCAGGATGGTCTCGATCTCCTGACCTCATGATCCGCCCGTCTCGGCCTCCCAAAGTGCTGGGATTACAGGCTTGAGCCACCGCGCCCGGCCTCATAACTACAGTTTTTAAGAGATACTCATTTCATAGCAGAAGGGTGGAGTGTATTAAAAAAATAATTATTCCTTCTTCCCCTCTGTTTCTGGATGTATTTCTGAGTTTGGGTGTATTCACTCCTGATATTGCCTGTAATTGCCTCTTGGCACTAGTTTATAAAAACTAGAAAGTTGAAACAGTGATGTTATTCTGAGGTCTGAAGATATAGGCAGATGAAATATGTTTATATAATGACATTTTAACCATTATTCAGTTCCCTAGATCTGGGACCAGGGCCACTGGTAACAGGATTCAGAAGCACAGTACCACACAGTGAGCAGTTCCCCAGACTTGTCTCTTTGAGGTTTTGACTAGAAAATCCTTCTTCACCTCTCCTTTCTCCCAATTCCTTTTTATTAAGAGTCTTTTAACCTGGAGGAACATAATTTGAGCCGATCATAAACAAATAGCTCTCTTTTGTGCTTGACTTTATGCATTTCTGTTGCCATGTAAACCAAATAAAGCTAGTTGTGAGCAAACCAGCTGCTGCCTGTAGCCTCCTTCCCTAGAGGAAGGGGGGAAAAGGTGGTGAAGGTATTTGGGAAGGACTATAAGAAAGGTAGAAATTGAGGGAAGAGAGTATTCTGTTTACATTTCTGGTCCTGATTCTCACTCTGTTTATTCAGCTATTTAGAATATGATGACTATACTTAACTTAGTCATTCTTCCCAGCAACTGAGAGATATAGGTGACTAATAATTTTTTCTCTTATTTGTTTGCATGTTGGAAATGGTTACTATTGAGGAGTGGAATTAATAGAGTCTAAGCTATCTTTCAGGACTGGAAAACTTGGAAAATGAATGGTTGTAGGGAATAGCATGGGGTCTATGATTTTTTGTTTCAAAGAGTTACACTTTGGGTACTGGCATTAAAAAGTAGTTCCAGGGACCAGGCATGGTGGCTCATGCCTGTAATCTCAGCACCTTAAGAGGCTGAGTCCAGAGGATTTCTTGAGGCCAGGAGTTCAAGATCAGCCCTGGCAACTTAGCGAGATTTTATCTCTACCAAAAAATATATATATATATTTTTAAGTTCCAGGGTGTCTAATTGAATGCACCCTAGAAGCACTGTGCAAAGACTACATATAGCTGGTCAGTGACTGTCAAGCATTTACACTCAATTGAAAGGACATGACAGCTCAGGCCTAAAACATATGACATAGTAACTAGGTAAGTACTTGGAATCATTAATGAAAAGACAGTAAGGTGTTTGCTTAAATTATAAATATTGATTGGGGTAGTAGAAGTAATACATTATTGTGAGAAGAGAAAAGTGAGTGTGGCAGTTACTCATTTAGTTCAGATATAGGGAAAAAAAGTCATCTCTTCTCTGAGCTCAGGAAACTTTGGAAGTCAATTAGCATCAGATACACCAATCCTCAGACACTATAGTGCCATCCAAAGCTAAATATTGTCATTCAGATGATCCAGTTCATCCTTAAGCTAGGAAAGAGCAAAAATTAAATAAGAAACACTGTAATAATCTTAAGTTTCTCACTGGGCTATAAGGTTGATAGTGAACTTATGTGTAAATATCCAAAAACATTTTTTTCATGGCCCAGTCCTCGTTTCTTATTATTTAAAATACAAATATGAATAATGCATTTATTTATTCTTATCCCCTTTCTCTTACACAATAGCATAGTATCATATGAACCTTGCTTTTTTTCCTATATGAGTACAAAGAAAGTTTCTTCTTTTATAGCTGTATAATATTCTGTTGTTGGATGTACCTCAGTTTATGCAATCAGAACCCTGTTGATGGATAGTTGAGTTGTTTCAAATCATTTTAAGCTGTAATTTTACTGACTTTAAGTCTCTTTTATTAGCATTCCCACTTTGAGGCCAGGCTACAGAAGTTAGTATATAGAAAACAAATGAATATAAATAAAAAACTACAAACCCAACTTTAGTTCTAATCTGGGCTGTGGGAAGATGGCTGCTTAGCTTCAAAGTTATTCTACCTTCATGCAGTCTCTCTCTATTTTGTTTTTCTTTGCTGCCATCTATGTATCTGGTGATGTTTGGTTTGTTTTTTGTCTTCTAATTTTTCTTTCATGGTTAATTCCTGATCCTATGTAATACACCAGTCTTCCTGTGTCCTAGTTAGAGCTTTGTTGGAAAATTGTTAGACATGCAGATCTTTGCATTTTACTGTCGACAAAGGATAGCAGTTTTCAGTCTAGATGATGATGGGATTCCTCCTATCTACCTTGCTGGAAGCTCTGTGAAAATCTTTTTTTTTTTTTTTTTTTTTTTTTTTTTTTTTTTTTTGAGGCGGAGTCTCGCTCTGTCGCCCGGGCTGGAGTGCAGTGGCCAGATCTCAGCTCACTGCAAGCTCCGCCTCCCGGGTTTACACCATTCTCCTGCCTCAGCCTCCCGAGTAGCTGGGACTACAGGCGCCCGCCACCTCGCCCGGCTAGTTTTTTGTATTTTTAGTAGAGACGGGGTTTCACCGTGTTAGCCAGGATGGTCTCGATCTCCTGACCTCGTGATCCGCCAGTCTCGGCCTCCCAAAGTGCTGGGATTACAGGCTTGAGCCACCGCGCCCGGCCGAAAATCTTAATACTTGGATAATGCACTTTTACTATCACTGCTTCCCTGCTAACAAAGTACACTTGGTAACAGATTTGTATTCTATTAGTGATACTTAACTGCCCCAGGAGGCTGGTACCTGCTATTGCTGGTGGGATGTCAAAATTTCTTCCTGCTCAGTAGGTGTAGAGACACGCAAAATTGAGAAATGCTATTTAAATCTGTGAATTTTAAGTCTGGGTTCTTTGGAGGATAAAGGGGTGATTGATTCATATCATTTTGGCTGCTCTTCTGCCACAAGGAATAAGAGTAGAATAAAGAAAGGAAGAAGAAGATACAAAGAAATTCAGATTAGAGAAGAAACACTACATTGAGAATCAAGAAGCATGGGTTTTGATTTGTATTCTATTACTAATTTGGTCTGTGATTTCACTTCTCTGGTCCTAAGTTTGTGACCTATGAAATTAGTGGTTTGGAATTTTTTAAAAAATTGTCTGAAATTCTAAGGCAGAAAAGAGAAGTAAAGCAGCAGGCCGGGCATGGTGGCTCATGCCTGTAATCCCAGCACTTTGGGAGGCCACGGTGGAGGATTGTTTGAGCCCACGAGTTCAAGCCCAACCTGGGCAACACGGTGAGACTCTGTCTCTACAAAAAATAAAAATAAAAAAATTGGCCTGGCCTGGTGGCACATGCCTGTAGTCCCAGCTACTGGGGAGGCTGAGGCAGGAAACTCTCTTGAGCTCAGGAGTTCGAGACCACAGTGAGCTATATGATCACACACCTGCACTTTGGCCTGGGTAACAGAGTGAGACCCTGTCTAAAAAAAAAAATCCATATTGTTATTAAATAATATAAAGGGGAGAGCTTGTCTATTAAAGTAAAATACCTGTTACAGTTAGTGTTGTTGCATAGCACATTATTCCGAGGGTTTAGGGGCTTAAAGTAAGCGTTTTACTTTGCTTCTGATTTTGTGGGTCAGGATTATGGGAATGGCTCAGCTGGGTAATTCTCATTTGGGGTTTCTCATGAGGCTGATGTCAGATGGGGCTATAGTCATCTGAAAGCTCAGTTGGGCTAAATGTCCAAGATGGCTCATTCACATGGCTGGCAGTTGATTTTGGCCATGTCTGCATGTAGCCTTTCTAGCATGATGGTCTCAAGATAGTCAGGTTTTTTACATGGTGGCTGTCTTCTACCAGAGGGTCCCAAAGAAGACCAGATAGAAGCTGTGTGACTTTTCTGACTTTGTCTTGAAAGTCACATAGCATTACTTCCCCTGTACTATGTTGGTTGAAGCAGATACAAGCATGCCCAGATTCAAGGGGACAGGTTCTAAATCCCACCTCCGTGAGAAGAATGTCAGAGAATCTGGGGGCCAAGTGTTTAAAACTGCCACACTTTCTCTTCACAGAGTAGATGGCTTCTATTGAGAATAGCACATAAATACTGAATTTTATTCTTTCTTTTTTTTTTTTTTGAGACAGAATCTCACTCTGTCACCCAGGCTGGAGTGCAGTGGCACGATCTTGGCTCACTGCAACCTCTACTCCCAGGTTCAAACAGTTCTCCTGCCTCAGCCTCCCAAGTAACTGGGATTACAGGCACCTGCCACCATGCCCGGCTAATGTTTGTATTTTTGGTAGAGACAGGGTTTCGCCATGTTGGCCAGGCTGGTCTCAAACTCTTGACCTCGAGTGATCCGCCTGCTTTGGCCTCCCAAAGTGCTGGGATTATAGGCTTGAGTCACCCACCCAGCCTGAAGTTTATTCTTTCTTTTTGCTTAGTAGAAGCACAACCAAGCAAAAGAAATGTGTTTAAAATTATGATCACAGAATAAGTGTTACAGATTTCTCAGTGGTAGCTTAATCCAGATAGTAATAACCTGAACATTAATTTCTTGCCTTTCTCTTATATGGAGATTATGCACAGGAGTTTGGACATTGTTCTGTAGACAGTTGGGAATCACTTGAGGCAGGAAGTATAAAAGTTGATTAGAAATAGATAAGACTGGAGGCAAAAAGAAGAGCACCAAATCTTTTCTTCCCCAAGCAGTGCAGGTGAGCAGTGAGATCCAGAACTGGGGCAGTGGCAGTTGGGATAGAGAGGAGATGTTTAATTCAAGACATAGTAAAATATTAATAAAACGTAATTTTTTTTTTTTTTTGAGACAGGGTCTCACTGTCGCCCAGGCTGGAGTGCAGTGGCACGATCACAGCTCACTGTAGCCTCAATCCCCTGAGCTCAAGCAGTCCTCCCACCTCAGCCTCCTGAGTAGCTGGGACTGTAAGTGCAAGCCACCATGGCTGGCTAATTTTTAACTTTTTGTAAAGACGGGTATCTTATCGTGTTGCCTAGGCTAGTCTCGAGCTCCTGGACTCACGTGATCCTTCTGCCTTGGCCTCCCAAAATGTTGGGATTACAAGTGTGAACCACTACATGTGACCTAACATATTTGTAAAGAAATTATTCGAATAGGTAGTAAACAAATGTGCAAAATTCAAAATGTACAAAAGGATATATAATAAAAATAAATTTTTTACCATCTCTTCTCCCCTGTTTGCCTAGTTTTCCCCTAAGGCTATCACTATTACTATTTTTTTATGTGTATTTCCAGAGTTTCTATGCATATACAAACTTACTTTATCGTACTGTATTCACTATTCTGAACCATGTTTTTTTCACTTAAAATATATCTTGGAGATAGTTTATATCAAAACATATATAGCTGCCTTGTTGTCTTAACTGTAGAGGATTCCATTGTATAGATAGGCCATAATGTATTTATTTATTTTTATTTTTTACTTTTTTGGAGACGGAGTCTCACTCTGTCTCCCAGGCTGGAGTACAGTGACGCAATCTCGGCTCAGTACAACCTCCACCTCCCAGGTTAAAACAATTCTCCTGGTTCAGGCTCCTAAGTAGCTAGGATTACAGGTGCACACCACCACGCCCGGCTAATTTTTGTATTTTAGCAGAGACAGAGTTTCACCATGTTGGCCAGGCTGCTCTCGAAAACCTCAGGTGATCCACCTGCCTCAACCTCCCAAAGTGCTGGGATTACAGGTGTGAGCCACTGCGCCCAGCCATGCCATAATTTAAGTCAGTCTCCTATAAAGATTTAAATTGTTTTCAGTCTTTCTTTTTTTTTTGAGACGGGGTTTCGCTTTTGTTGCCCAGTCTGGAGTGCAATGGTGCAATCTCGGCTCACCGCAACCTCTGCCTCCCGAGTTCGAGTGATTCCTGTGCCTCAGCCTCCCGAGTAGCTGGAATTACAGGCATGTACCACCATGTCTGGCTAATTTTGTATTTTTAGTAGAGATAGGGTTTCTCCATGTGGGTCAGGCTGGCCTCGAACTCCCGACCTCGGGTGATCCGCCCGCCTCGGTCTCCCAAAGTGCTGAGATTACAGGTGTGAGCCACTGCGCCCGGCCAGTCTTTCTTTACAAGAAAAAATGCTTTAATGAATATCTTCATTATTTCATACATGGGGAAGTATATCTGTGGGACAGATTGCTAGACGTGGAATTGCTGATTCCAAGGATGTATGCATTGTACTTTTTTTTTTTTTTTAAGAGTCAGGGTATTGCTCTGTCACTCAGGCTGGAGTTCAGCTTACTATAACCTAGAACTCCTAGGCTCAAGCAATGCTCCTACATCAGCCTTCTGAGTAGCTAGGACTAAGGCATGTACCACCATGCCTGGCTAATTTGTAAATTTTTTTTTCTGTAGAGACTAGAGGTCTTGCTATTTCCCAGGCATGTCTCAAACTCCTGGCCTCAAGTGATCCTCCTGCCTCGGCTTCCCAAAGAGCTAGGATTATAGGAGTGAACTGCTGTGCCTGGCCTACATTATAAATTTTGATAGATATTACTAAATGGCTTTTTATGGAGAATAGAAACCAGTTTATCGTCTCACCAGCCGTGTATGTGAGTAGCTATTTCCTGCAACTTCATTAGCACTATGTTGCCAGACTTTCGGATCTTTCCTGTTCTGATGGATGAAAGGTGTTAAGTCATTGAAGTTTCAATTTACATTTCTCTTTAAGGCCATTTGTATTTATTTCCCTTTCTATGTAAACTGGTGATATGCTCTGCGTACTTGCCTGTTGGATTGTTGGTCTTTTAAAAAATCAATTTGTTGGAGCTTTTGTATATTGAAGAAAAGGTCCTTTGTAATATGAATTGCGAATATTTCCCCCAATTTGTCATTTGTCTTTTGATTTTAATGTAGTTTAATAGAGCTTAATTTCTTAATAGTGTTTAATGTAGTTTGTGTCACATATAGGCCCTTTCCACTTTACAATTATTTTAAATGATGGGTCTATTTCAAATCTGCTGCACATCCTTTGTGTTCAGATCTCACTTCCTACTTTATGGGAAAATAGAAGCTATTAAGACTTTCAACTTGCTCCTTTCCTTTTATTTGGAAAGGCATCCTGTTTCCTAAGTTGATGTTGATTTGTTATCTAATTCTCATTGCCCTTATTATATTTCAGGGATGTTGCCACATTGGTTCTTTAACTTCTTCCTCGGTTCTAACTTCACATTAGCCATTTAGGTTCTTGTCTCTTATGTTTGCTTCTTTGTTTGTTTTAAAGAACCAGTTCTAGGTGTAGAACAACAGATACTCATACATTCATGGTGGAAGTGCAGTCATGGTGCGGTCAATTTGGAGGGTAGTTTGAAAGTTAATATCTCTCAAACCTAAAAATGTATGTAGTCTTTGACCAAATTATTTCACCTTTTAGAAATGTACCCTATTGATATACCAAACATATATGAAAAGTATATACAAAGATATAAGTTACTGCAGTATTTGTGAGCCGAGATTGTGCCGTTGCACTCCAGACTGGGCAACAAGAGGAAAACTCCGTCTCAAAAAAAAGAAAGACTGAAAACAATTTAAATCTTTATAGGAGACTGACTTAAATTATGGCATGACTGGGCGCAGTGGCTCACACCTGTAATCCCAGCACTTTGGGAGGTTGAGGCAGGTGGATCACCTGAGGTTTTCGAGAGCAGCCTGGCCAACATGGTGAAACTCTGTCTCTGCTAAAATACAAAAATTAGCCGGATGTGGTGGTGTGCACCTGTAATCCTAGCTACTCAGGAGCCTGAACCAGGAGAATTGTTTTAACCCGGGAGGTGGAGGTTGTACTGAGCCGAGATCGCATCACTGTGATAGAAGAAGACTGGTAACTATCTTTGTTGTATTTTTCAGTAGTTATGTATCCATCTATGTTTCCATGCCTTTAATGCAGCCACTAAAATTCACACCATTCTGGGGACTATTTTTTGCCATTTTTCTTTTCATTTTTAGAGACAGGATCTCCCACTGTTGCCCACGCTGGCTCACTGCAGCCTGAAACTATTGGGCTCAAGCAATCCTCCCACTTCAGCCTCCCTGGAAGCTAGGACTACAGGTGCATGCTGCCATGCCTTGCTAATTATTTATTTTTTTTAGAGACAAGGTTTTGCTGTGTTGGCCAGGTTAGTTTTAAAATCCTGGCTTCAAGTGATCCTTCCACCTCAGCCTACAGGCGTGAGCCATCTTGCCTGGCCACTAATTACTTTTCTTTTAGAATTTTGAAGCAGTACACTGTTATCCAGTGTTGCTCTTTTCCCTTTTCCTCTTTTTCCTTTCTTTCTTTTTTTTTTTTTTTTTTTTGAGACGGAGTCTCACTCTGGCACCCAGGTTGGAGTGCAGTGGCACGATCTTGGCTCACTCCAAGCTCCACCTCTTGGGTTCACGCCATTCTGCCTCAGCCTCCCCAGCAGCTGGGACTGCAGATGCCTGCCACCATGCCCGGCTAATTTTTTGTATTTTTTTTTTTTTTTTTTTTTAGTAGAGATGGGTTTTCACTGTGTTAGCCAGGATGGTCTCGATCTCCTGACCTTGTCATCCGCCCGCCTCAGCCTCCCAAAGTGCTGGGATTACAGGCGTGAGCCACCATGCCTGGCCCCTTTTCCTCTGTTCTTTTTGACTTTCTGTCCTGATCTGCCAGTTTAAAAAAATATTTTTTCTCCTCTTTGTCGTTTTATCTACTGTTTGTGAAGTTGTTTTAACTTCCTCTTCCAATTCTTCCATTGAATTTTAAAATTCCTACTATTATTTTTAATTTCTAAGAACTGCTTTTACCCATTTGTTAAGAGTTTTTAAAAATTTATGAATTGTTGAATTTTATCAAAAGCTTTTTCTGTATCTATTGAGATCATATGATATTTTCTCCATTAATCCATTATGGTGATAATTCTACAAAGTAGTTTTTTAAATGTTTAATCACTCTTGAATACTTTGTTTTTGTTTTTGTTTTTGTTTTTTGAGACGGAGTCTCGCTGTGTTGCCCAGGCTGG
>NW_016812390.1:117547-128681 GCF_001698545.2 Rhinopithecus bieti | reverse complement strand
CTGCTTTTACCCATTTGTTAAGAGTTTTAAAATTTATGAATTGTTGAATTTTATCAAAAGCTTTTCTGTATCTATTGAGATCATATGATATTTTCTCCATTAATCCATTATGGTGATAATTCTACAAAGTAGTTTTTTAAATGTTTAATCACTCTTGAATACTTTGTTTTGTTTTGTTTTGTTTTTTGAGACGGAGTCTCGCTGTGTTGCCCAGGCTGGAGTGCAGTGGCGCAATCTCGGCTCACTGCAAGCTCCGCCGCCTCCCGGGTTCACGCCATTCTCCTGCCTCAGCCTCCCTAGAAGCTGGGACTACAGGCGCCTGCCACCACGCCCGGCTAATTTTTTTGTATTTTAGTAGAGACGGGGTTTCACCGTGTTCGCCAGGATGGTCTTGATCTCCTGACCTCGCGATCCGCCCACCTCGGCCTCCCAAAGTGCTGGGATTACAGGCGTGAGCCACCGCACCCGGCCCACTCTTGAATACTTTGGATAAGCTTACGTTATCATGCTTTTTTTACATTGCTGTGTTAGTTTGCTATTTTGTTCATGAGCTCATATTTTGTGTATGTCTGTGTCCATGATTAAAATCAGTATGTAATTTGCCTTTGTTGTACTGCCCTTGTCTGGGTTTGGAATCAAGGTTATGCTGGTTTCATCAAAAGTTGGCTGGGGCTGCAAATTATACTGACAAAAGACAAATTAACAAGAGAAAAACAAATATTAATATATGCGTGGCACATACATAAGGAGAGCTCAGTGATGAGTAACTCAAAGAGGTAATTAGAACTTGGGGTTACATAGCATCTTAGCAAAGAATAGTAATTTTTTAGAGAAGTGACAAGACAAAGGAAAAGGACGTTGAGCTTCTAGGGGTAACAAGTGTGGGAACACAAATATATGGGGAAACTAGGTAGATAAAGGCTAGTTAGCAAGGTTTGTTTGTGTTGACTCTCAGTGCCATCCTTTCTCCAGTGATGAGGCTTTTTATCTCCTTCCTTGTAAGGGAAGTGGTTGGGGGACACTTTTCACAAAGGTAGTGGAAAGGTGGATGTGGGGAGGGAGGCAGAGAACTTCTCCTGTGTCTGCTTTTTCTCAATTGCCTTCAGCACAAAATAATTCTTAGGCCAGGGTAGCATACTCTGAACCCCTTCGTTAGAATTAACTAAGAGCATAGCATATAATTCTTTGGTACCACTTACCAGAGAAAGAAAGAGAAAGTATAGGAATGAAGAGATCTGGTGGCGGCAGTGGCTGGCAGGGTGGTGATGGAGGTGGGAGGCAGATGAAGATGGGAATGGAGGACTGAGTACGTGTAAGTCACTGATAGCAGTAAAAGTGACTATTGTCCCCAAAACTTTCTTGTCGAATGCCTGTGAATTTCAAGGGTGGGAATAACACACTCATGGTTATCATATGAAACCTATTTGAGGCAAGATAGTAGAAATGAAACGAACTGTGTAATCTGTCCATAATCTTGAGAACTTACCAACACTGGGGAAGAATTAGCAAGTGCTTTAAGAGAAGAGTATCGGTGTAAAGGAGCATGGACTACAAGTCTGTTAAGTGGTACAGGCAGTAATTATAACCATTAAACCACTCAGAAGAATGGTTTATCCCCAGGGATATAAAGGTAAAGCTTTATATGGGAACTAGCATGTACTTTGGCATTAAAAGAAGAGAAGGGAAGGAGAAGAAAGTAAATAGAAACAGTTTAATAAGAAGGGGACCGAGCAGGCATTTTAAATTGAGGAAATTACATGCAAAAGTCCAGGGGTGGAGTTGGGAAGGGACACCAGTGTTGAAGTATTCTTGTTACTCGTTGGTATCATCGTTCGCCTATCAGCTGGTAGGAGAGCACCAGAAACCCAAGTCTTCTTAGACTCCTCCTCCCCATTAACTCAAAGGTAATATTCAGAAGAAACAAAGGACATTTTTGGAAAGAGTAAGAATCATGACTCAGTTTTGAACCTAAGTGACCAGAATAATAGATTTAAAAAATATATGGGTAGGGAGGTAGTTTGAAGGAGACCCCTTCCTTTAAAATAGGAATAAAGAAGCAAAAGGTAGGTGAATATACCAAGAACTTCCAGTTAAAAGATGAGGGAACTTATAGTTATCTCTTTTCTGTGTGTTAGAGAATGCGGCTAGGTAGCTTTGTACCTTGAGGGACTTAACAAGGGTTAAGTATAATCAACCTTTGGAACACACTGTTGTAAACTCAGTATTATTCACTTGCCACCTATTTTGGGAGTTCATGTGTAAGCATATAAAATTACCATTAGACTGTTTCAAAGTGGTAGACCTACATTTTAAAGTAAGAGCATTTATTTTACATGTTTAAAATAAGGGATATGTAAATCTTCCCTTTCTCCCGACTCACCCCTGCTCGCCACAGGCAGTCATTGTTGACATCATCTTGTGCTTCATTCTAGAAAAATTTGGCATATATGTATATAATATTACACATTATGTGTTATATACAAGTATATATTAACATATATATCTTGATAATGTATTTATAGTGTGTATCTTGAAACAATTTTATTTACATCTTTTAATTATGTAAAATCTTTTCTCTTTTCCTTTGGCCTCTGGCCCCATTTCCTTTATATAGGGAAGTATACTATGGGGATATAAATTCCAAATACCTGTTTTGTCTATCCAATTTTCTGTTTCATTGCATTCACGTTGGATTAAAGTTGCTTAGAACAGCAAAACGTTTTCCTTTTTTATTTAAAATTTTGTCTTAAAAGCATGAGGAGAACGCATGGAGATATTAGTCACATTTCTTGGTATTCAATATCCCTGTGAGTAGTGTTTATTAGCTCATCTTTCTTGCTTGGCATATCATTACAGTTTCCTCCCACTAGAGGGCACTAGGATATTGTTTGTTTTTAGTGGTCTGTTCATGATGAACTTAGCATAATTGTCATATGTTTTCTTATTTGTTCTGCATTATAATAGGAATTAAATCTTCATGCTGATGTCACTTTGTTAGAGATATATGGACAATTAAGGCACCTTCCCTGCTATCAGTTATGACTTTGAAGACTATTCTGTGCTTAATACTTAAGAAGAAAAGGAGAAGGGGGGCTTAGAGCAATGGGAAATTCCAGAAATAGACCTCTACCTATAGAATGAACTGAATTTTGAAAACCCAAGATAATTCTGTGGGGAAAAATTTTTCTTTTCAACAAATGGTGCTGGAACAATTAGATATCTGTTCGGGGGGAAAGTGAACTGCGTTTCTGATCTCATTCCAAATATAGAAATTAACTCAAAATGGATCATAGACTATAGAAGAAAACAAAGGAGAAAATCTTCATGACCTTGGGGTAGGCAAAACTTTCTTTGCACACAAAAAAATACTCGAAAAGAAAATGTTTTGATAGAGTTCTCCAAAATTAGAAACTTCTATTCAAAAGACACAGGTAAGTAAATAAAAAGGCAAGCCACAGACTGGGAGAAAATATTCACAATACATATACAGAAAAATGGTATTTAGAATTCATATAAAGAAATCTTACAACTCAGTAATAAGACAATATAGTTTTTTAAATGGACAAATGATTTGAACAGATATAGCACAGTAGATACTATATGAATGCCAATAAGCACATAAGATACTCAACACTATGAGAGAAGTGCAAACTAAAACCACAGTGAGAATGGCTAAAATTAAAAAGAGTGACAATAGCTACTACTGATGAGGATGTGGGACAATTGTAATGATCATGCATTGCTGGTGGGAAACAGTCTATTATAAATTTAATATGCTCTTACCAGGTGACCCAGCAATTTCGCCCTCACGTATGCATTTACCCAAGAAAATGAAGCCCATTGTTCACTTGAAGACCTGTACACAAGTGTCCATGGCAGTTTGATTCATAGTGGCCCCAAAGTGGAAACACCACCATATGTCCGATAAGTGAATGGATACATAAAGTGTGGTACACCCATGTAATATGCTACTCAGCAATAAAAAAGAATGAACTACACATGTAACAGTGTGGATGAATCTCAAAAACATTAAACGAAAGAAGCTAGATATAAAAGATTATTTTGTGATTCCATGTGATTTGTATGACATTCCATAAAAGGCAAATCTATCTATAGTAACAGATCAGTGGTTGCCTTGGGCTGTGATAGTAGTGAGATGAGTCAGCAACAAAAGAGAAAACAAATTGAAGTAACCAAAAATTATAAGTGTTGTGAAGGAAACAAAGCAGGTGGCAGTATGTATAAAGGCCCTAAGCTGGAAAAGAAGACTGTTGATGGAGTATAGTGAGCAAAGGAATGAGTGGTGGGAGATGGGGTTGGAGCGATAAGTAAGGGACCAGGTCATGTGGAAAGAGTCCTTAAGAGGGGCAGGAAGCAGGGAGGAAAAAAAGTTCTTAAGAACTTGACAGGGAACAGACTAGAGCACAGATAGAAATCCTTCCTTAATCCGGGCATGGTGGCTCACACCTGTAATCCCAGCACTTTGGGAGGCCGAGGCAGGTGGATCACCTGAGGTCAGGAGTTTGAGACCAACCTGGCCAACATGGTGAAACCCCATCTCTACTAAAAATACCAAAATTAGCCAGCATGGTGACAGGTGCCTGTAATCCCAACTACTCAGGAGGCTGAGGCAGGAGAATCACTTGAACCCAGAGGCAGAGGGTTGCAGTGAGCCTTAGATTCATACCACGCCACTCAGCCTGGGCCACAGAGCGAGACCTCCATCTCAAAAAAAAAAAAAAAAAAGAGAAAAAGAAAAATTCTTCTTCAGTGAGAGAGGGTAAGAAGGAAGCTGTGCACATGAGGTTTGAGGTTGCCTGGTGAATTGGAAAGGTGAGAGAGTTTACATCAGACATTTTCTGTTTCCTTACATTTATTATTTATTATTTATTTATTTATTTATTTATATTAATTATATATAAAGTAAGTCTGCCACCTGAAAGCAAAGGTGAAGAAGTTGAGGGGACAAACATACAATATTCTTTTTGGGAGAGGATAGCGGAGTATGTGCCTACTAAAGAAACTTTGTAAGATGACTGAAGAACTATTGATGCTCATTAGATGTTTGGGAAGGTGATTTTAATATGAAACCTGTCAGCTTAGTCACACATGGTTTTTCTCTTGCAACATGTAACTGCTTGGGCCCAAACATGGAATTAATAGATTGGTATGTGTCATCAGAATTTAGGTTTTGCCTGGCAAAAATAATGAAGGGAGTGAAGGTGGTGGTGGTGTTGGCTTGCTTTTGTCTGGACCATTGATCACTGAGTGAAGGTGTTTCTAGGAGTCATTATCAAGATGGACAGGAAGTCTAGGCTAGAAAAGGAGGAAAATGAAACTAGGAAAGGGTTCATGAATAGGAAGAAAATGATAGGATCATTGGATGGAGAACACAGAATTATATTTTGGGGCCATTTCTGCAAATGAAATGGTAGGATAGGAGGAAGTAATCTCAGGGTGACTTCCAGATTTCCAAAATAGAGGCTCACTTATTGACATAGGTAATCCTAGAGGAGGAAGAGCAGGTTTAGGGGGTAAGATGATGAGTTCAGTTTTGGACAGGCTATATTTGAGGAACCTGTGGGATGTATAAGTGGAGATGTCCAATGGGCAATTAAGTATATAGATCTGAGAGATCTGGGCTCTAAGTAGAGATTTAGCAGTTATCAGCATATAGATGATAACTGAAACATGGTAACAGAAAAGATTATCAGAGAGGATTTGTGGAATAAGAGAAGGTGAGGGTGTGCAGTTTCCTTTTTCCACAACCAGAGTGGTTGTGGTGGTGGTTGGTATTTGGTTTTGTTTCTTTTCCCTCAGTATTGTGTCTTCTTTTTCAAATAAATCCTAGGAAATACAACATGGAATGATAGTAAGAACAGAGTTAAAGTCCTATCTTTGCTATTTCCTACTGTGTGCCTTGAGTTGTTAAACTTCTCAGTCTCAATTTTCTCAACTGTTACAAACAGTGGTATCAAAAGAATGAGAAGATAAACCACAGACAGAGAGAAAATATTTGCACAAGACCTATATGATAAAGGACTGTTATCCAAACTGAAAAGAACTCTTAATAAGAACACAAACAACCTGATTAAAAAGTGGGCAAAAGACATGAATAGATAACTCACCAAAGAAGATATGTAGATGTCAAATAACCATCTAAAAAGATGCTCAACATCATATGTCATTAGAGAAGTGCAAATTAAAACCATTTGAGATACCATTACTCATCTATTAAAATGCCAAAATTCAGAACACTGATAACACCAAATGCCAATGAGGATGTGGAGCAAAGGGAACTGATTCATTTTGGTAGGAATGCAATATTGTACAGCTACTTAGAAGACAGTTTGTTAGTTTCTTAGAAAACTAAACATATTCTTACCATACAATCCAGCAATTCCACTCCTTGGTATTTACCTAAAGGAATTGAAAACTTACATCCACACAAAAACCTGCACACAGGTGTTTACAGCAGCTTTATTTATAATTGGCGAAATTTGGAAGCAATTTTAAAAATGTTCTTCAGTAGGTGAGTGGGTAAATAAACTGTGGTACATCCAGACAATGGAATATTTTTCAGTGCTAAAAAGAAATTAGTGATCAAGCCGTGAAAACGTATGATAGAAGCTGAAATGCATATTACTAAGTGAAATAAGCCAACTTGAAAAGGCTACATACTGTATGATTCCAAATATATGACCTTCTGGTAGAGGAAAAATATGGAGACAGTGAAACAATCAGTGGTTGCCAGGGGCTGGGAGAAGGGAGGGATAAATAGGCAAACCACCGAAGATTTTTAGGGCTGTGAAATCATCCTGTATGAAGCTACAATGATGGATACATATCATTATACATTTGTCTAAACTCATAGAATGTGTAACACCAAGAGGGAACCCAAATGTAAACTATGGACTTTGGGTGACAAAGATGTGTCAGTGTAGGCTTATTGATTGACTGTAACATATGTACCACTCTGGTGAAGGTTGTTGATAGTGGGGGCAGCTGTGTCTGTGAGGGGGCAGAGGGTATATGGGAACTCTCTGACCTTCTACTCAATTTTGCTGTGAACCTAAAACTGCTCTTTAAAAGTCTACTTTTAAAAACAACAGCTTTGATAAGAAACTGCATGGAGACAGGTCAAATAACTAAGGACTACTGGTCTAAATTCAAAATCACCCTCAGCTGTATAGGTATTGATATGTTCACTTGTGGCTTAGCTTACTGCTGCTTAATGGGAAAGTTTTGCTTCCCGTCCTCACCTGTGTGTGTGTGTGTGTGTGTGTGTGTGTGTGTGTGTGTGTGTGTGTGTGTTTTGGGACAGTGATAGTGAACAATTACAGTCTTTGGAAAGATTGAATTATAGCCTAATGAATGTACAGATACAAATATCTAGATTTTTTGATATTGCCAAGAGTAGAAATGACGAGGGAAAACACGCAACCCCCACAATTAAAAGGCATTTATTTCACTATTCTAAGGAATATTTGAATCTCCTTTCAGTTGTATCCCTTACCTTGTGTACTTTACACCCAAGTAGCATTTCATACTTGAAAGCTTTTCAAATAGATATTACAGTATCAATCTACTTTGGGTACCAGGACCTCTTTCCCTTGTGGATTCCAAAACAATTTCTGAAAATATGGGAGAAGGATCTTCAGTTACCACGTATACAAAAAAGCATATGTCTGGATGAAAGATACATCTGGAAATTTATCCTACAGATATTCTCACACATGTAGAATATTCACTACAGCATTATACATTCATATGTAGAAGGATATTCACTACAGCATTATATCATGGTGATAAACAAATAGAACAAGGTAGGAGCAATCTAAATGTCCATTGGCAGGAACTGGTTAAATAAATATTGGTATATCTATAAAATAAAACAATGTGCAGAAGTTGAAAAGAGTGAGGCAATTCTGTATACTGATAGTGAAAGTCTTCAAGATAATGTTGAGGGGGAAAACTGGATGCAGAACTGTATGTATGATATGCTACCATCTGTGTAGAAAAAGAAACAATACCCCCCCAACACACACACACACACACACACACACACACACACACATGCTTTTATGAAAAGAATGTCTGTAGAACAATGTACAAGTAAGATTTCTCTCTAGAGAGGATATTTAGGTGCTGAAGGAAAAGGGTAGAGACTTTTCACCATATACTTTTTTTTGTCTTTTTTTTTTGAGATGGAGTCTTGCTCTGTTGCCCAGGCTGGAGTGCAGTGGCCGGATTTCGGCTCACTGCAAGCTCCGCCTCCCGGGTTCACGCCATTCTCCTGCCTCAGCCTCCCGAGTAGCTGGGACTACAGGCGCCCGCCACTTCGCCCGGCTAGTTTTGTTTTGTTTTGTTTTTTTGTATTTTTTAGTAGAGACGGGGTTTCACCGTGTTAGCCAGGATGGTCTCAGTCTCCTGACCTCGTGATCCGCCCGTCTCGGCCTCCCAAAGTGCTGGGATTACAGGCTTGAGCCACCACGCCCAGCCCACCATATACTTTTTATATCTCTTGAACTTTGTACCATAGTTAAAAACAAATGAAGAAATAAAATTCAGATTTTTAAAACCTATCTTATAGGATTGTCACGAGGATTGCATGAGTCATGTATATAATCTAATGCATTGCCTGGCATCTAGTTAAGTATATAATACCTACTAAATATGATACTAGCCTTTGTTTCTGTTCCTGCCCCTCCAGTTCCATAATTGCTGTTTGGAGGGTTTGCAGGATTTATTTTCTTCACCTAGGCCAAGGATTGTTAACCTGAATGGATCAATGAACCTTTGAAATTGTATACCAAATTTTGTGTAAGCATATGCTTATTCCAGACTTTCTAGATTCTAGAGAGAAGAGGGTCTGTAACTTTAATCAGATTTTCTAAGGAAGGGAAGGCCTCATGGCCCTAAAAAGTTAAAACATACTAACCTAAGCTGTTTTGCTATTTTATGTTTCTTTCCACCAGAAAATACTCTGCTGTCAGATTGTTTTCTCTTTATAGCTAGGAAGAGCCTCTGGCTGACTTTTTTTCCTCATAACTTTTATCTTTTCTAAATATATCATGTCTGGGCAAATAATTTAAACTTTCTAGGTCTCAACTTCTTAACTGTAAAAAGAAGTGATTGATCTGGACAAATTCAAAGGTTCCCTTCATCTTGAAAATGTTTTGATTCTATCTAGGTTTACTATGTATGGGCTTTAAAAATTAGAAACACTGTCATAAACCAAGAGAAACCCTTATGCTAAGAATAATCTTTAGGTAAAGACCTAAATCTTGACTAAGAGATAAAATTGGAGGTTTGTATATACAAATATAAGAGCATATGCCAGGCCAGGCACGGTGGCTCACGCCTGTAATTCCAGCACTTTGGGAGGCTGAGGTGAGAAAATCACCTGAGGTCAGGAGTGCAAGACTAGCCTGGCCAACATGGTGAAACCCCATCTCTACCAAAAAAAAAAAAACCACAAAAATTAGCCAGGCATGGTGGCACATGCCTGTAATCCCAGCTACTCATGTGGCTGAGTAAGGTAGGAGAATCGCTTGAACCTGGGAAGCGGAGGTTGTAGTGAGCTGAGATGGCACCGTTGCACTCCATCCTGGGCAACAATGCAAGACTGTGTTTCAAAAAAAAGCATATGCAAACCTGATTCCATATGGAACAGCCATGGTTTATTTTCATACTAGCAATAAAGCTGCCTTACTAATGAGATAGAGCTATGTAAGATGCCCTAGTGGCCCTGTTGACATCTCTATAAAACCTCTCCCATCTCAAGGTCTTTTCTCTGCTTTGTTGTAGGAAAAGGGGAGAACAGTAGAACTAGTGAGTTGTAGTTCTACACTAATAAAAAAATGCCTCTATCAATATTGATCATTATCTGTTACTTGATTAAAGTTCAGATCATAGTTCTTATTTATGAAAAATCAATCTGCATACTTTAACTCAGATATACATTTAGTTATTCATATTATTGCACAACTCAATTACTCAGAAACATTTGTTCCAAATTTATACTGTGGTCATTTTTGACTGTTGTTTCAAAAGGCTTTATACAAGATGGGATTCTTGACCTACAAGGCAGTTCAGGGTTAATACATTCAACAAGCATATGAAGATAAGGGCATTTCCGATAAAGCATACAGAGGTGTGGGATTCAGGTCTTAGCTGTGTCTTATGAGCTCTGATCTTGGGTCAGTCACTTATCCTGTCCATACTTATTTCCTCAGTTGTGAAATGGTAATAATAAAAGCACCTACTGTATAGCATTATTATAAGGATTAAATAAGATAATACATGCCAAAACAAGGTAGTATTTGGAATGTAGAAAGCATTCAATTAATATAGTCTTCTTTCTTTTTTAAGATGGAGTCTCACTTTTGTCATCGAGGCTGGAGTGCAATGGCGTGGTCTCTGCCTCCTGGGTTCAAGGGATTCTCTCACCTCAACCTCTCGAGTAGCTGGGACTACAGGTGCGTGCCACCACACCTGACTAATTTTTGTATTTTTAGTAGAGACAGGGTTTCACTATGTTGGCCAGGCTGGTCTCGAACTCCTGACCTTGTGATCCTCCTGCCTCGGCCTCCCAAAGTGCTGGGATTACAGGTGTGAGCCATTGCACCCAGCCTCCTCCATTTTCTTTTTCTTTTTTTTGGTTATCTTTTAGAGATGGAGTTTTGCCTGTTACTCAGGCTCTCAGCTCACTGCAACCTTTGTCTCCCAGGTTCAAGCGATTCTCCTGCCTCAGCCTCCCAAGTAGCTGGGATTACAGGCTCCCGCCACCATGCCTGGCTAATTTTTGTATATTTAGTAGAGATGGGGTTTCACCATGTTGACCAGGCTGGTCTTGAACTTCTGACCTCAGGTAATCCACCCTCCTGGGCCTCCCAAAGTGCTGGGATTACAGGCATGAGCCACTGCACCTGGCCCTGGCCTAATTTCTCTTTTAAAAGCAAACAATTCATCCTTAAGTATTAGAAGTAGCATAACTTTTATTTTATTCTAGAATATTATTAAATTCTAAAATAGCAGTTTTAAATAACAATTTTAAATTTATGAAAGTTGAAAAAAGTTTTGAATTTTATTTTAAAACAAGTCAAAAATATATACTTATTTTTGGTGTTTC
>NW_016812390.1:110591-117485 GCF_001698545.2 Rhinopithecus bieti | reverse complement strand
TGGCCTAATTTCTCTTTTAAAAGCAAACAATTCATCCTTAAGTATTAGAAGTAGCATAACTTTTATTTTATTCTAGAATATTATTAAATTCTAAAATAGCAGTTTTAAATAACAATTTTAAATTTATGAAAGTTGAAAAAAGTTTTGAATTTTATTTTAAAACAAGTCAAAATATATACTTATTTTGGTGTTTCCACATAGGCATAAGGAACACTTTTGGATTTAAAAAATAACAATTTATTGGATGATAGTGAAGTTACAGAGATTATAGTAGGTATAGCTGGGGATACCAGCAGGAACACAGTAGAAATAATAAGCCAAAAACACTTTTATTTATACTGTAACCAATCTCCTTGGAAAACTTTAGAAAACACAAAAATATACAAGCACACGTTCCATTTATTCAGCCTGATGACATCATCACACATGTAGCCCCTGGAAAACCCCACTCTACACTCATGAGAGAATGAAAAGTGAAAAAGACAAATGACATTTTAGTATTATTATGAAAATGCTTTTGACCTCAAAAGCCCTTGAGTCAAAGGGGAAGGTGAAAGGAAATCCCCATTGGCAATGGTAGAGGCTATGCAAGATTGGGTCTTGCAAACTTTATCAGAAGACGTTTCTGAAGAGAAGACATTCTGAGGCATCCCTTTGCAGGTAAAAAACATTCATGTCCTCTTTCTCCACAAAGCTTTTGTTAATCACCAGACTTCCCGGTCTCCCAGCACCTGTTAAAGCAGTGGTTCTCAAAATGTGGTCCATGGACTCCCAGGAGTCCCTGATATTGTTTTTCAGGGTCTGTGAGGTCAGAGCTATTTTCATAATAATACTAAGGTGTTTGCCTTTTCTATTGTGTTGACATTTTGCACTAATGTTACATAAGCAATGATAGGTAAGTAATTAATAACCATTAGTTACTGTATTTGTCATTGGTGTGCACTTGCAGATAACATCTTTTTTCCAGTTTCACTTAGAATGTTTTTGATGAAGCCATTAAAATGATTAGTTTCATTAGATATGAATCCCGGAGTATAATTGTTTTTAATGAAATGGGAAGTACACATAAAGTACTTTGGCTGCATGCTGAAATATAATGTTTGTCTTGAGGGAAAACATTCCTGATTGTTTGAGTTACAAAGTGCGCTAGCCTTCTTTTTTTAATCATATATTGCTTTTACTTGACAGAGAGACCATGGTTATTCAGGTTTGGGCATCTGGCAGATATTTTCTTGAAAATGAACGAAGTGAGCCTGTGTCAAGGAAATTGACAGTATTTGTTGTCAGTGATAAAATTCAAGCTTTCAAGTGAAAATTAGAATTTTGGAAAATTCTCTTTTTTTGGGAAAACCCAAACCCACCACCGTGAGCTTGACAGCTTCCAGTCAAGCTGTCCCCAATGTAGACCTCGTATTTGAGCTCCAGACTCTCACGTCTACCTATCTATATAGATACTGTGTCCACATAAATGTTTCATATTCTAAATTTAATATGTCCACAATGGAATTTTTTATTTCTCCCACAAAACTTTCTCTCTTTCACCCTGCCCCAATTTTTCTCATCTTAGTAAATCACCTCCAACCCAGCTGTTCAGACTAGAATTGAAGTCATTATTTCTTTTTCCTCACCTCCTACTTCTAATCCGTTAGCAAGTCTTGTGAGTTCTTCTGTCAAGATTACCTCAGATCTGCCTGCTTTTCTCCACCTTTGCTATCAGCCTATTCCAGGTTACCATCATCTTGCATTGATCTACTGCATCAGGTTTCTGATTGGTCTTCCCTTCTTGCCTGTCTGTAATCCATTTTCCACACAGCAGCAGATGTAAATAGAAATTGTTTCATGTCACTCCATTGCTTAAAATCCTTTAATAATACCCGTTATGCATAGAATAAAATTCAAATTCCTTAGCTTCTAAGGCCTTTCATGTTTAGGCCTTTACCTCCTCATTCTTTTTTTTTTTTTTTTTGAGACGGAGTTTCTCTCTTGTTGCCCAGGCTGGGGTACAATGGTATGATCTCAGCTCACTGCAACCTCTGCCTCCGGGGTTCAAGCAGTTCTCCTGCCTCAGCCTCCCGAGTAGCTGGGATTACAGGTGCCTTCGACCACACTTGGCTAATTTTTGTATATTTTTAGTAGAGATGAGGTTTCACTCTGTTGGCCAGGCTGGTCTCGAACTCCTCACCTTATGTGATCCGCCTGCCTCGGCCTCCCAAAGTGCTGGGATTACGGGGTGAGCCACCATGCCCGGCCTTTCTTTACATTCTTTACAACCTCATTCTCCCTTTCATTCACTAAATTCCAGCCACACAAGTCATCTTTCTATTCCTTAAACATGCCAAGTTCTTTCTTACATCAGGGGTTTTGCAATTACTATTTTCTTTCTTTCATATAGCAAGCTTTCTCTCATCCCTCTGGTCCTAGTTCAAATGTTATCGCCTTAAAACTGCCTTTCTTGGTTACTCTGTCCAAGGTAGTTTCTTCCTTTTATACCTTATTTAGCCTCTTGGTCATTTCCTGTATAACACTTAGTATAAATTTAATTATTTCATCTATTTACTTAATTTTTTAATCTATCTCCCTTATTAGATAAAAATAAGCAAATAACTTTAGATGTGTTAAGATGGAGGTGCCTATGGGAATATCATAGAGTAATGCCATCTAGTAGGCCACTGTCTAGAACTTAAGCTCAGAGGGAGATGTTGTTAATAGATACAGAGTTTTAGAAATTACCTGTATGTTAATAGTAAATGAAGCCATGGATACAGGTAAGAGGAATATTTGACGGAAGAGGACACAGAGACTAGAATAGAATCTTCAAGAATTCCCACATTTGAGGGACCAAAAAAAGAAGCCCAAAGGAAACTGAGAATGAAGATATCTTGGAGATCAAAGGAAATATGAGTATAATATCAGAAAAGCCAAAGGAAGAGAGTCTTTCAAGGAAGAAATATTAATAACTATGTCAGAATCCTGAGAAGTATCCAATAGGTGTAGCAACGAGGACATAGTAACCATGGCATGAATAATTTCCGTGGATTGGCAAGACAAGACAGACCATAATAGATTGAGGACTGAATGGAAGGTGAAGAGTTGTGGATATACTGTAGTAAGTTTAGAAAGCCAAGGAGTTTGGCATTGAAGGCAATCCCCAAGAAGGTGAAAAAAGAATTTGATCCAGAGCACTGGTGTAAGGATAGATTTTGATGAGAAGAGAGAATCTGCCACAGGAGAGAAGAGAGAATCTCCACAGGAGGGAGATAGGAGAAGATGGATGTGGGGAAGTTTATAGGTTTGAGTATCATCAAGAAGTTAGAAAATAAATTGTTTCCATTTAATGATTTTAGTTTTTTCTGTAAAATAAGAGTAGAAGTAATATACTGCGAGTAAGGGATGTTATAGCTGGACATTTAAGAAAAGTATAGAACATTATGACAGCTGGTATGGAGACAAGAAGAAAGGGCTGAGTAAGGAAATGTAACAGGATTACTAGGTTGTATTGACCTGTCTGTGTATCTGGGTTGTTTTCAGCAGCAGAACAGTCCAGGCGTAGGCATGACCATTTGGTAATGGTAGTCTGCCTATTTATGGTCCCTTGCAGGTCTTCACTGTGGATGACATTGAGTAAGACTTGCTCTTGCAACCGAACATAGACTCTGGTTAACACTACAGTGTCAGCATTGCATTAAGAAGATAGATTGAACTCCCTTCCACTTTCTCTGTCACTGCTAGACTTGGCAGAAGATTTTGACTCAAGCATCTTTACCTTGCAGAGAACTGCACTTAGAAGCAAAGTTGAGGCCGGGCGCGGTGGCTCACGCCTGTAATCCCAGCACTTTGGGAGGCCAAGGTGGGCGGATCACAAGGTCAGGAGATCGAGACCACGGTGAAACCCCGTCTCTACTAAAAAAAAAATACAAAAAATTAGCCGGGCACGGTGGCGGGCGCCTGTAGTCCCAGCTACTCGGGAGGCTGAGGCAGGAGAATGGCGGGAACCCGGGAGGCGGAGCTTGCAGTGAGCCGAGATCGTGCCACTGCACTCCAGCCTGGGCCACAGAAGGAGACTCCGTCTCAAAAAAAAAAAAAAAAAAAAAAAGAAGCAAAGTTGAAGTGATTTATGGACCTCACAGAAGGGATTTATAGCTCCTGTAGGAAAGAATTGGCTCATGACCTTTAATATTAGAGGAAGTTTGCCTTGGAATCATCCAGAGTGAGTGAACACAGCAGCACAGTCAACACTCATTATTTTCAGATTCCATATTTGCAAATTTGCCTAGTCAGTAAAATTTATTTGTAACCCCAAATGAATACCCCTGATCCTTTTGGGGTTGTAGACATGCACAGAATGGTGAAACATTTGTGTCACCTGACATGCATTAAGAAGCAAAAATTGTCCTGGAATACAAACCTTCAAGAAGACCTACAGAACTGAGGTCAAACATGACAATGGTCTGCCTTCCTGTTTCACCCCTCATACTGTAAACAAGTCTCCTGTTCGTAATCTGTTTAGTGCCATATATTTTTGAATTTTGGTACTTTGTTTTAGTGATTGCACTGTGTAAAATGGTCCCCAGGTGTCATGGTAAAGTGTTGTCTAGTGTTCTCAAGCCCAAAATGGCTGTGATGTGTCTTACTGAGAAAATGTGTGTTAGATCAGCTTAGTTCAGACATGAGTTATAGTGCTGTTGGCTCTGGGTTCAATGATAAGGTATCAAAATACATTAAATAAGATGTCTTTAAACAGAAATACACATAAAACAAGATCATCTATTGACACAAATGCTGAGAATCACATGCACCTAACCCTGTATTTTTCCTAGGAGCAATGGTTCAGTGTTGGCAAATTTAGTGTTCATGGCAACTTTATAGAATGTAACTACCTCAAATAATAAGAATCAATGTATTTTATATATTTATTTCAGAAGACCTTAAAGTATCTCACAGATATTAGCTCATTCATCAACACAACTTCCAGAAATTGGCTGCTAGAGAATTAGTTGTTATTTGGAGGACAGGTCTCCCTTAAGGTTTGTATTCTAGAACAATTTTTGCCTTTTAAGTAGACAGTATTTTACCCTTGGATGTAAAAAGATCTGCTTGCTAATTATGGTTATGTTTGATTGATTTGCTTTGGAACTAATTGGAATATTCCCTATTTGACTTCAATGGGAAAAGGTTAAAAGGTAAAGTATTTTGGAAAGCAGTCAGAACTTTCTGGCAGAAAAGTACCAGGTAGAGAGAAATAATCATAGTGGTTATTATCACAAATGTAAAAAAGGTAATGATATAAATTGCTGGATACATGAAATTTGAATGTGTTATGTTGAAAGTGGCTACTCACATATATATTATAGGAACTTTTCTCTCCTTCAGCTCGGCATTCAAACCTTTGTCTAGATCCTGCTAATTCTTCCTTTATACGATTTCTCAAATTTGTTCCCTCTTTTTCATTCATATAGTGATAATCTGGAAATCCAGACTTTAACCATTTTCAAGGTTGACCTTAAAGTTGCTCTCATTTCTTTCAGCCATATTTTCCCTTGAATGTAAGAGTTACACTGTAATAAACTATCTTCCTTAAGCATATTTTATCACATTCTGTAAAGATATTACTGCCCTACTTAGAAACTGTCAGTGGCTGCTAGTTATCTATTTTTAAATTACTATAAACCATTGTCTCTTCATGTTCCTCAATTCTCCTACAGCCTTTCCACCCTACTCCCTATAATTGATGTCATCTCATAATTCATTGGGTGTGCAGGGGAACCTCTAGATGTTAATTCCTTCATCTTATTATAACCAAGTTTATAAAGCTGCCTGTGTCTATTCCTTTTTTCCCTTCCATTACAAAGGAAAGAAGTATTAGGACATAGGCAACTTTGATGAGGGGCATTATTTTGTCTACCACATAATTCTTTTTTCTTCTCAATATAAGAGCAATATATCCTCATTCCAGAAAAATTAGAAAACCCAGACCAACAATTTAGGAACTGTGTAGGCCCTGTTGATCTCCCAGTGGAAATAGAGATCCTTAGTTCATGTTGATTAAGAAGGGAGGGTCTCTGAATACTTAAGGCCTTTAAGATACTCCAAAAGTTTGTCAAAAGTCACAGAGAAGAAAAGTATCACCTTCCACGTAAAATCCACGGGAAAAAGGAGTACTGTAAGACTCTTGGCAAGGTACTTCGTTTCTCTAGGTCTTGGCTTCTTTATCCTTGAAATAAGAAATTGAATTAGCTGATTTTAAAATTGTTTTTTGTTAATATATAAAGGTTGGTACCTATACTCTACTAAAAATCAAAATAGATGAATAGATAACAAACATAGGTTTGCTAGTTTTTTAAGTCAATGTGTAGTGTTATTTCGGGATTCAGTCAGTTACATTTTCACAGTCATGAAAGACAAGGAAAGACTGAGAAGCTATCACAGATTGGAGGACAGCCAAAAGCAATGTGGGATTCTGGATGGGATACTGGAACTGAAAAGGGATATTAGTAGAAAAACTGGTGAAGTCCAACTAAAGCCTTCAGTTTAGTTAATAGTTAACAGTATTGTTAGGTAATAGTATTGCACCAATGTGAATGTCTTAGTTTTGATAGTTGCTGTGATTTTACAAGAAGTTAACCTTAGAGGATGCTAGGCGAAGTACATATGGAAACTCTCTGTACTATTTTTGCAAGGTGTTTCTAAGTCTAAAATTATTTCAAAAGAAAATGTTTTTTGGCCGGGCGCGGTGGCTCAAGCCTGTGATCCCAGCACTTTGGGAGGCCGAGACGGGCGGATCACGAGGTCAGGAGATTGAGACCATCCTGGCTAACATGGTGAAACCCCGTTTCTACTAAAAAAATAGCCGGGGGAGGTGGCGGGCGCCTGTAGTCCCAGCTACTCAGAGGCTGA
>NW_016812390.1:82225-107780 GCF_001698545.2 Rhinopithecus bieti | reverse complement strand
AAAAAAAAAAAAAAAAAAAAGATTAAATAACTAATACCTATAAAACATTAAGCACCAGGAAGCTATTTTGTCCAAAACTAGATACAGCAGAGCAGTACTCAACTGCCTGGTTTGAATCTCACTTCTTACAATAACATAACCTTAGGCAAATTACTTATCCTTTTTGTGCTTCAGTTTTCTCATCTGTAAAATAGGGATATTGAGTATCTATCCTATAGGATTACTGGGATAATCAAATAAATTAATGTGGATAAAGCACTTACTACCTGGAACTTATTAGTGCTATTTAAAATTTACTATTATTCAGTCTGAGCAACATAGCAAAACCCCATCTCTTAAAAAAAAAATTAGCCCAACATAGTAGTGTGTGCCTATAGTCCTGGCTACCAGGGAGGCTGAGATGGGAGGATTGAGCCCAGGAGTTTGAAGTTATAGTGATCTATGATCATGCCACTGCACTCTGTCTGAGAGAGAGAACAAGACTGGGTGTCCAAAAATAAACAAACACACACACATATATAAAATAACTATTATTGTTAACAATTATAGCATGTACATCCTTCTCTCCAACATACCCAAATCAATTTTCTCTTCTTATACGTGATGAATTCATTCATTTAAATCCATTTTTTATTCTTATACATGATGAATTCATTCATTTAGTCAAATCACAAATATTTATTGGGTGCCTACCATGTGCCAAGTACCACCTTTGTCTTTGTGGTGCTTAGAGTATAAGGAGAGAGGCAATTAAATAAGTACATAAAAGTGTGAGAAATGGTAATATAAGCACATGGGATTATATGGCAAGGGCACCAATTATGTGTATTGGGGCCATGGCATCAGAGAAGCTCCATTTAAGGAGAAAGGTAAAGGATAAGCAGGAGTTACCTGGTATGTGTTGGAGGGGAATTGAGAATAGTATTCCAAATAGAGGGAAGAACATGTGCTCCGTAGTATCTCTTGCAATCTGTCCTATCTTCTTCAGACCAGCTGTATAAAGCCTGACCATCATCATGATCTGTCTGAATCAGTGCTCTTCAAATTTGAATGTGCATATAAATCATGTGAAGATCTTGTTAAAATGCCCATTCTGATTTAGAAAGTCTGGAGTAGGTCCCAAAATTCTACATTTTGAACAGCTCTCAGATGATGACAGTACGGTTGGGACACCACTTTGAGAAGTAAAAGTCTACCTAGATAATTCCATTTATACATGCGATATCACTTCCTTGTTTATATCACTCCAGTTACTCCTTACTGTCCTCAAAATAAAATCCAAACTCCTTAGCATGATGACATACAAGACCTTTCATGACTTGGCCTCTGCATATCTCTGGAGCCTTGGCTCTCTAAATTCCCTTACCTTCCCACTCTAAACGAAAGCACACATAGGCATATGCATGCACACACAGACACACACACACACACGTCTTTCAAAATTTATAGATTAGCTGTAATTTCCTTCAGTAGACATTTCTAGTTCCTGGTCTAGGTTAAGAATTACACGAATTACTGAATAATCCTCCAGACTGATCTCTATCACAGTACATGTCAGCATTGATACTATAATTGATCATTTGTCTCTTTCCACACTAGTACTGCAAGCAATCTAAGGACAGAAGTTATATGTCTTATTTTTGTATTCCAAGTCCCTAACACAGTAAACAACCCATGAATATGTGCTAGATGAATATATGATTTAAAGAGTAGTGACTGGGCGTGGTGGCTCTTGCCTATAATCCCAGCACTTTGGGAGGCTGAGGCGGGCAGATCACCTGAGGTCGGGAGTTCAAGACCAGCCTGACCAAAATGGAGAAACTCTGTCTCTACTAAAAATATAAAATTAGCCAAGTGTGGTGGTACATGCCTGTAATCCCAGCTACTCAGGAAGGCTGAGGCAGGAGGATCACTTGAACCCAGGAGGCAGAGGTTGCAGTGAGCCAAGATCATGCTATTGCACTCCAGCCTGGGCAACAAGAGCAAAACTCCATCTCAAAAGAAAAAAAGAAAAGAATAGCTAGCTAGCTCAGGGCAAAGCCTAAAATGAATTAAATATAGAACAGGTACCTGAAGAGTAAAAGGAAGGAAAAGATAACAGGGTATGAGTAAAAATTAACAAAACTATAAATAGAAACATCAGTATAACAAAATTATGCTTAGTATAAACTAAATGTACCTCCTTGCCACTGACTAATCCAGTGTTTCTCAAATAAACAAGTAATACAAAGATTACAGTATTCTAAAGCAGTCACCAAGCTACCTTCTCTACTCCCTGTTAAGACCTATAGAATCCAGGAGTGGAGTATGGACTTAAATTCTCAATTTCCCTGTCCCGGCTAATTAGAGCTCCACTTAGGTCAGGGTTCAGTTTGCTGCATAGTTAGCACCTCTAGCTAAAGCTGTTGTCAAAGAGAAGTCAAGCTTAAAGTTGAAAACTTGTTCTTAAACTTCAAAACAACAAGAATAAGAGTGGGAAGGAATTTGCATTCCGGGCCCTCAGTTTTATCACTGAGCTGGAGGTGCTGGTTAAATAATGAAACATAACGCCATTAAATGAATGTAGAAATGTACTCTCGCTATATTCTTTTTTAAAATAAACTTTTTATTGAAGCATAACTTAGTTACAAAAGTACACAAATAAAAAAGTTACAGCTTGATAAAATTTCAAAAGTTAACAAACCTATGCAATCACTACACAGACAAGAAACTAGAACATTCCCAGTACCCTAGAGACTTCTTTTTTTTTTTTTTTTTTTTTTTTTTTTTTTTGAGAAGGAGTCTCACTCTGTCACCCAGGCTGGAGTGCAGTGGCCAGATCTCAGCTCACTGCAAACTCCGCCTCCCGGGTTTACGCCATTCTCCTGCCTCAGCCTCCCGAGTAGCTGGGACTACAGGCGCCCGCCACCTCGCCCGGCTAGTTTTTTGTATTTTTTAGTAGAGACGGGGTTTCACCATGTTAGCCAGGATGGTCTTGATCTCCTGACCTCGTGATCCGCCCGTCTCGGCCTCCCAAAGTGCTGGGATTACAGGCTTGAGCCACCGCGCCCGGCCCCTAGAGACTTCTTATAGGTGGCCTATCAGTTGTTACCCTCACTCCTCCCCAAAGGTAATCTCTGTCCTGACTCTTATCACCACTGATCAGTTCTGCCTATTTTTGAAACCAATATAAACATTATAAAATATTTATTCTTGTGTCTTTTTTTTTCTGCTTAATGTATTTTTAAGAATTGTCCAAGTTTGTTGCACTTACTAGAAGTTTTATTTGTATTGTGGGAAAGTATCCCATTGCATGAACGGCCAGAATTTATTGAATCCATTTTTTGTGTTTATGGACTTTTTGGTTGTTTTCAGCATGGGGACTATAAAAATTAATGTTGCTATGATCATTCTTGTATGTCTTTCAGTACCCATATGAAAATACTTCTACTGGATATATATCTAGAAGTGGAACTGCTAGGTTATGGGATATGCATATGTTCAGCTAGATAATGTCAAACAATTTTCCAAAATACTTGTTCTAGTTTATATTCCTACCAGCAAGATATCAGTATTCCAGTTGCTTCACATCCTTTGGTCTCTGTCGTTTTAGCCTTTCTAGATAATGGTGTCACATTGTGGTTTTCATCTATATCTTACCACCACCACTACCATTACCAATACAACCACTTAAAAAAAATTGTGGTAAATGTACATAAGATTTGCCACTTTAACCATCTTTAAGTAAACAGTTCAGTGGCATTAAGTGCATTCACATTGTTGTGCAACCATCACCACCATCCATCTCCAAAACTTTTTCATTATCTCAAACTGCGACTCTATACCCATTAAACAACAATTCCTGATTCTCCCTTCCCTCCAGCCCCTGGTAACCACTGCTCTACCTTCTGTGTCTATGAATTTGACTACAACAGAAAGCTGCAGGAGCCGATACAGTTTGCATAACTTTTTTTTTTGAAGTTGCCAACTCCTCACCTACATGTTAAGGGTAATATAATCATATGCAGTGGTCTCACTCCTGCCCTGGCTATAGGTGTGTCTTCTAAGGCACATTATGGTAAAGTGGAATTATATTGGAAACAAATGTATAACTAGTACTTATACCTATTCCTTATGCCTTACACAGTCCTTGTCAGTTAATAGGCCTTCAGTTCTCAAATGTAATAGCTACTATTTTATTTCCATTTCAGAATTGTTGCAGAAAGATGTAGTGAGGTTGCAGTGTTCAAATAGTCTATTTTAGTTAAAACCTACAGTAAGGAAACAAAAAAGTCATAACTAAAAACAACACTTAGTTTAGCCTGCCAAAGTGATATATTTCACTTGTGTTTATTCTTTTATTTATTTATTGGAGATAGAGTCTTTGCTATGTTGCCCAGGCTGGAGAGCAGTGGCACAATGTCCGCTCACCACAACCTCTGCCTCCCGTGTTCAAGCAATTCTCCCTGCCTCAGCCTCCTGAGTAGCTGGGATTACAGACACCCGCCAGCACGCCCAGCTAATTTTTGTGTTTTTAGTAGAGACAAGTTTCACCATGTTCGCCAGGCTGTTCTCAAACTCCTGGCCTTAGGTGATCCACCCACCTTGGCCTCCGAAAGTGCTGGGATTACAGGCATGAGCTGCCATGCCTGGCCTATTCTTTTATTTTTAATCTTGTTTCTCTAAAAGTCATTTTCTTCTATGGTTTAACACTACCATGAAGGTCGTCATCTTCTATTTATTTAATAAATCATTACATAGAGAAAATAGGCTGGGCACGGTAGCTCATGTCTGTAATCCCAGCACTTTGGGAGGCCAAGGTGGGAGGATCACTTGAGATGAACTCCTGGGAGTTCAAGACAAGCCTGGGAAACATAATGAGACCCCTATCTCTACAAAAAATTTAAAAATTTGCCGGGTGTGGTGTTGCACACCTGTAGTCTCAGCTACTCAGGAGATTGAGGTGGCAGGATCACTTGAGCCTAGGAAGTCAAGCAATGATCATATCACTGCACCTCAGCCTGGGTGACACAGTGAGACCCTGTTATGTTTAGAATAGAATAGAATAGAATAGAATATTAATTTTTTTCTTTTACCTTTTAAAAAAAATTTTTTTTAACTTTAAAAAATTGTTTTATTTTTGAGATGGAGTCTCACTCTGTCACCCAGGCTGGAGTGCAGTGGCACGATCTTGGCTCACTGCAACCTCTTCCTCCCAAGTTGAAGTGATTCTCCTGCCTCAGCCTCCTGAGTAACTGGGATTTTAGGCGCGGGACACTGCACCTGGCTAATTTTTGTATTTTTAGTAGAGATGGGGTTTCACCACGTTGACCAGCCTGGTCTCGATCTCCTGACTTCAGGTGATCTGCCTGCCTCGGCCTCCCAAAGTGCTGGGATTACAGGTGTGAGCCACTGCGCCCAGCTTCTTTTACCTTTACTTTTTAAATTATTGTTGTTATTACCACACTAGCCTACACTATCAATATAATCTAGTAATTTTCTTATCACTGAAATATTCTAAGGGTTGGACTTCACTCTAGCCATAAAATAGACCTTTGGCCTTAATTTGTTCCAAAAGTTTCATTATAATGCAGATCAAAATGTATTACAATGGGTGCAGATCAAGCAATGGAAAATGGATTACATGTTCCTGCAGAGATAATATAATTAAGGACTAAAACCCTACTAAGGACTTATCATCAAATAAGTCATATAGCTATAGTCAGTAGTATAACTAAGCCCCTATAAATATAAAACAGTGTTCCTTCTTCTATAAAATGGACATAAACATATTGAATAGAGTATGCAAGTTGCCCCCAAAGTATAATAAAGTATACGTACAGCATACAGAAATTTTAAATTCGGTAATTTGCTAAGCACCTACTATATCCCAGGTATTGTAGGCAAATCAAAGTAGGCTAAGCCGCTGAAGAGCATGGAGACTAACAAGGGGTAACACACATACATAGGAACTATAATTTGAGGAATGGTGAGAATAGTGATATAGCCAAAGAACAATATTAGATGAAGGGGAGATTCCTTTTTTAAGGTCAGGTTTCATGGTAGAAGTATCATTCCTTTAAATATTTGAAAAAGTGAAGATGATGGAAGTGAAGGCAGAAACGAATGCATTTAGATTTGAGAAAATGACATGAGCAAAGGCATTGAGGTGGGAAAGAACACAGCATAATAACAACATAATTAAGAGCTACCATTAACCAACCCCTTAGAGTATGTACACTTTTAAAATCCTTGCGTCAGTCCTGTTAGGTAGGTGACTTATTATTTCCACCATACAAATTGGAAATTGGAGTTACATAGAGAGGTCAAATAAGTGGCAGAGGCAGGATTCTAACCTAACTCTGATTCCAAAACCACTGTTCATGGTCACCATACTGTAGTGTGTACATTCAAGAAGTAGCAGATAATACAGTCTAGCTGGAGGATAGAATAAAAATACACATTATACACACACACACACACACACATATATACACATATATATGTGTGTGTATTATATATATGAAGTGGATAGTCTTCTGGGAAAGGATTTGTAGAGGGTTAAGAGGAGTGAAAATGAACAGAAAGGGATAGACGAAAGGTTTGGTGGAGGAGGGCGCAGAAATAATATCCAACTGATTGCTCTGGGGACTACGGAAAAGGGGAAAATCAAAGGTGCCTGAGGTTTCATATATGGTTGCCTGAGGACAGTGGCATCACAAACACACATAGAAAAGTGAGGAGAAGTGTTGTTTGGAGGGGGGTGGGAAAGGAAAGATGGAGCAATAATTTTGATTGTAGACGTGTTGCGTTTAAAGCACAGATGAAATACACCATTGGCAATTTAGGCAACAGATGTGACTTCTCATTTTAAGAAGTTCTCTGGGTTAAAAAGAAGACCAGAGGACAATAACTAGAGGTTACTAGGAGCTAAGACTTTATCAGAGTTGACACTCTGGCTTCAGTGGGCCTTATCTTCCCTGCATCTCATCACCCTCTGTCCTGACATCGCTCAAATAGCCTCACTCCATAGCTCCTCTAAGACCACAGCTTCCTTTACTTCTACCCCTGCTCTCCACCCTCCCTGTGATCCCTTGATACCTCTGAATGCACCTGGTTCAACAGTCCCCATTTTCACCTGCCTTTCTCTCCAGTCAAACCTCTGGCCATTCATTTGAATTCTGCCCTCTCTGGCATCTTACAGTACCTCTTCCGTAGATATTACCTTCCTCCCCTCCATTCCAAATCCAAAGGACCATCCTCTTAACTAGTGAAGGCCTTACAGGGAAATGAACTGTGAACTCCAAACATCTGAGACAGGTCTCGGTTAATTTAGAAAGCTTATTTTGCCAAGGTTGAGGATATGCACTCAAGACACAGCCTCAGGTGGTCCTAATGACATGTGCCCAAGGTGGTCAGAGCACAGTTTGGTTTTATACATTTTAGGGGGACAGGAGACATCAATCAACATATGTATGATGAACACTGGTTCAGTCTGGAAAGGCAAGACATCTGGAAGCAGGAAGGGGGCTTCCAGGTCATGGGTAGATAAGAGACAAATGGTTGCATTCTTTTGAGTTTCTGATTAGCCTCTTCAAAGGAGGCAATCAGATGTGCATTCATCTCAGTGAGCAGAGGGGTGATTTTGAATAGAATCGGAGGCAGGTTTGCCCTAAGCAGGTCCGGCTTGACTTTTCCCTTTGGCTTAGTGATTTTGAGGGCCCAAGATGTTTTCCTTTCACAGAACCTATAATCATAATTATAATATTGTCACTGTTAGCTGTGGAGAAACTATCCTCTTCAATGGGAATTAACACTGTAAAGAGTCCTGGTCCTTAAAGGGACCAAAGCAAGCATATCTTGTTAGACTTCCTTTGTGCCTGAAACCTGTGGTACTCTTACTGGATAATATACTCTAGGAATGAACTAAGCAGGTGAGATAGGCTAGCTTACCTTCTTTCTAGTTATGTCTTATTTCCAAACTTCTGAAGTGTGCAGCAAGGAGGCAGTTGGTATGGAGACATAAAGCAGAAACAACTTCGGAGGTCCTTTAATGTGACAGTGTACAGGACTACTGCACTGGCATCCTGTTTCTTCCTGAAACCAGACCTGTGTGTAAAATCCAGCATTGGTTAGGGACTTTGAGGCAGCACTAGTCTTGGTTGGAAACCCTGGCTCTCCTCTAAACCTACACTGTGGTGGCTCCTGACTAGCCTCAGTGAAGCCACTTTGCAGTCAGCATCTGTGTCTCTGTAGCTGAGGGCCCTGAGGCCTTCGTGTATGTAGCACAGGGAGCCAGCAGAGGGAGCTGTCGTCCCAGAACTTTCTTAGAGCTTCTAAGAAGTTCTGATTTTGAAAAAGATCTTCCTAGGCTCCATCCGAACCTCCCATGCAATAAGACTCTAACTTGAGATATGTGACATTTTGGTGCCAGACCCCTGGTGTGAGCAGATGGGGAGCTTCTGCATAGCTGTTTAAACTTGAAAGCCCTAGGAGCTCTTGATTTCAAGGAAACGCCTGTTTACTGATCCAAAGCAAGCAACTCTTGAGAAATGGGAGTGCCTTTCTTACCTCAGTCTTTATTGATCTTGGTATCCGCACCTCCAGTGACGTGTCCTGAAGGGTGGGAGAGAATTCCTAAGTGCCTCACACACAGGGAAAGAAGGAAGTCCAACTAATGCTGCAGAAAGTCCCCACTGGGGAGGTGCGGGTAGTGTTTGGGTAGTATTAAACAGTGAGTGCCCTGTGAGAAGAGAAGCACAGTGCCTGGGTGCAGCACTTTGCATCAGCTCTGATTTTGAAATCAGAAACAGAGGCTTTGAAGCCGGCCAGTAAGGGGTTGTCAGTCAGTTGACGAATGCTCTTGATTTGAATCGGAGGCTGCTGTGAAAAGGGATGCAGCTTCTCTAGCCACTGTGAACTTCTGAATCTCACTAGGGTTGGGTCTGCTTTGGGGCACTCAGATAACCCCGGTATTTCCAAACCAGCTTTCCCTTTTGCTTCAGGACATATCTTACCCAAGCCTGCACTATGGAGAAGTGGGACGGTAATGAGGGCACCTCAGCTTTTCACATGCCTGAGTGGATGGTGAGTTCTCTGGTCGTTTTGTTTCTCCTTCTGTTTCTTGATAATGAGAGGCAACCATTTTTGCCGGGTGACAAGGATCACCTGTAAGAAGCTCCTACCAAGATCCGTGGTTGGAAAAAGTTATTCCTCTGAGTTCTGATTAGTTCCTAGGTACTAGGTCACCACTGTTTCTTAATTATCCGCGAAGCTGGGAAAGGTGTGAGAGTTGCCTGACCCGGGCTTGTTGCCTGGTTGTCTCTGGTGGGCGGGGGCTTTCCTCTGGCTGCTGGTATGATGTATGGGTTGTTTCCTGTGACTGTTTTGCACTTCTGTTTTCAACCTGACGCTTCATTTGTTTCTCTGGGGGTAAAGAAAAAGAACAATGATGAGAAAAAACAAAACAGAACTTACAGAAATGGTGCTCTCTCAAGTCTGAGAAGATTTCAAACATTTCCCACCCCTGCCTGTATTTTCCCTTCAGTCACATTTCCCTATTTTCCCCCCAGCTATCCTTTACATATATACTTCTCTAAGGCAGGAACTGTAGCCCTCTTGGTACAGTTCTTCAGAATACCATATTTGCCTGATCGGTAGTTTTATTATAATGATAATAAGGACTTATTTGTTCATAAGAACTAGCATATAAACATATTATATTGGATTGAATTTCAACTTTTAATTTAAAAACAATAACCATCCTTATGTTTCTAAATAGTTTCTTCTAGATTTAGCCTGATTTCTTACAACCTATACAGGTTTATGTTTACAGGTTTGTGTTTCCCCACTATGGAAAACTAGTTAGACTCTCTAAAACATATTTCAGGTTCTTTTTAGTGTTTACAGAATTATGGATTTGAAGAAATAACTATTGATAATGAGATAGAATATATAGTGGGCCTAACAAAGGCCCCGCTGAGGAACTTACATTTCAACTCATTGTTACAACTATTGTTTATTGTTTTGGGGGAGGTTTTTGCTGTTCTTAATGTTGTTTCAGAACATTATGTTCAGGTTTTTTTTTTTTTTTTTTGAGATGGAGTCTGGCTTTGTTGTCCAGGCTGGAGTGCAGTGGCATGATCTCAGCTCACTGCAACCTCCGCTTCCTGGGTTCAAGTGATTCTCCTGCCTCAGCCCCACGAGTAGCTGGGATTACAGGTGTGCACCACCACACAGGGTAATTTTTGTATTTTTGGTGGAGACGGGGTTTCACCGTGTTGGCCAGGCTGGTCTTGAACTCCTGACCTTAGGTGATCCACTCAACTCGGCCTCCCAAAGTGCTGGGATTACAGGTGTGAGCCACCACGTCCAGCCTTGTGTTCAATTTTAAAACATTTTGTGGAAAGAAAACTTATCCATCTACAAGCTTATTCCAAGTAATGTAGTGTTTTAGAATTAATGGAAGGATTTATTTAATACTTCTGATTGGGTTGAGTTTTTTTGAATTTCTTGCTACTCACTGATAACAAGAAGGGGGAAAAAGAAATTTGGTTTTCTTAGGGGAAGGTATCAAACTTTGATATTTCTATAAAGGAATATTACAGAAGAATTCTACTGAACATTAGTGTGCCAACTCAGAATCAATCAAAGTTTTATAGTAATTCTTATTTCTGTCATAGTCCTCATCGTCTTACAAGCTTAGCACATCCCCTCAAAGTTCAGTAGCAGCTCCTACTGAACTTTCACCCTATTTACCTTCTTTCCACTTATGTGAAAGGGAAAACTGCCCTAAAGGAGTTGGTGTGACCACTGCATAAGGGATATGATCTAAGGCTTCCCAACTTTTAGAAAACACTCTTTAAGAAAACACAGCTCTGTAGTGCTGTGTCTTGGTTGGAAATAAATAAATAAATAAATAAATAAATAAATAAATAAATAAATAAATAAATAAATAAATTTGTGGCCGGGCGCAATGGCTCACGCCTGTAATCCGAGGCAGGCAGATCACGAGGGCAGGAGATCGAGACCATCCTGGCTAACACGGTGAAACCCTGTCTCTACTAAAAATACAAAAAATTAGTGGGGCATGGTGGCAGGCGCCTGGAGTCCCAGCTACTCGGGAGGCTGAGGCAGGAGAATGGTGTGAACCCGGGAGGCGGAGCTTGCAGTGAGCCGAAATCCCACCATCTCACTCCAGCCTGGGCGACAGAGCCAGACTCCGTCTCAAAACAAACAAACAAACAAAATAATAGTTTAGAAAAGCACAGCTCTGCTCTGTTTTAATAAGGTATTACTCTCAGGAATTTCTTGGCCACTCTGTCTCTTAAATAGCAGGAAAATACCTTTGCTCAGTGGTTTGAACAGCAATAAAAAGAAATAGGGAGGGGCTAGTCTTCAATAACACGATTGTCTCATTTGCTAGCTTTTCCTTACCAAAGACTTTTGAGGCTTTCTTTCAGATACCACGTAAGTCATTGACTCCTGACTTGGTCTGAAAGTACCTCATTAGGCTGCTACTGATAGCCACTTAGCCAAGAAAGCTAACCTCTGAGCACCCTCCAGTGTATTGCCTATAGATTTCCAAACCTTACTTGTGAAATGTTAAAAGTGTCTTTTAATCCCTAAGAAAAAAACCCTTGCTCCAGCTCCCATGTTGGGCCAAAGTTTCAAGTTAAAGTTTTAACAAGTGTCTTACTCATGTTCCCATTTACATATTAGTGTAATGAAATTTCCACTGAAACTATCCCTGCCACCAAAGGAAATATGAGAAGCCTCTCAAATCTTCTTTCAGGAGAAAAATTTAGCAGAGAAGGTATATTACAACATCTCCCTTTTATTAAAAATCACCAGCAAAATGGGACTTTATATCCCTCAGAGAATAGGACTCACACTACATATAACAGCTGACAGTACTCACATCTCTGATTCCCAGCAGGGAAATAAGCCAGGATGAAGCCTGAAGAACCCCAATCTCAAGAACTGACAAGGTAGACTTTCAAGGTTACGTTCCACCAATCACTGGAAAACTTCTCCTGGCGCCTCTGCTCCTCAGCTGTTTTCATGTGAAGGATTTTCTTAGCCTTGTTCAGACAGCTTTACTGCTGAAAGGTTGGGGAACACATCCTTTTAAAGATTGTCTTTATTAATGTGTTTTACTTCCCCTAAGAGATCTTTAGTCCCTTCTGGTACTAACCTCGACTAACATGCATGGAGATCAGCAATAACTTTTTCTATGGTTCTACATTTTAATATTTCCTTCTCCTCCCACTCCAGCTCTCTGTACTTTTCCATAGGAAATCTGGTTGATTGACTTTCTTGAGTACCCAGCCAGCTTGCTGCCCAATATTCTTTTGGCTAGAAGTAATCCTTTTCATAGGTAAAGAGCTAGTTCAAGCCACTCATTTGGCTTGGAAGAGAGAGGTATTTTGAGGAATATCTGAACCATATCTACTTGGAAGTAGAGACAAAAACCTCCAAAGTATCTGATAAATGGTGGTTGGAGGTAGCTTGACTATAACTCTAGGTCAGGATTGGTGCTTAAAACAGAAAGCCATTTGAAAAACTGATGAAAACTATGGGCTCTCTCCCCAGGATATTAAAAATACAAAATTTGCATACTGTTGTAGGAGGTTCTGGACATCCATGGAATATAGGTTAAGCACATTTAATTTGAAAGAAGAGAAATATTAATATTTTAGACTTGTATATCAATATGTAGTTTTCAAAACCCTCTCACATTATCTTATTATCTCAGCATACATTTTAGATAAGCAAAGTAGAAATGATTATCCCCATTTTAGAAATGATGACAGACCTTAGAAAGTAGAGACACAGATATATCCTTTGTAGTATTTATGTACTTGAAAAGGAATTAATTGGTTTCTCTTGGCCTGAACCTCTTTAGGATAAATAGATTTTCTATCCTCTCCATGAATCCTGTTTTTCTTAATATGTTACCTATCTCTTCTTAAAGCCTTAGGTTATGGAAATCAGAATTAGACCCACTTATCTTTAGACCTTGTTTTGGGTGATCACCTCGGCAGGGCGCGGTGGCTCATGCCTGCAGTTGAAGCACTTTGGGAGGCCGAGGTAGACGGATCACCTGAGATCAGGAGTTTGAGACCAGCCTGGCCAATATGGTGAAACCCCATCTCTACTAAAAAGTACAAAAAAAATTAGCCGGGCATGGTGGTGTGCTTCTGTAATCCCAGCTACTCAGGAGGCTGAGGCAGGAGAATCACCTGAACCCCGATAGGTGGAGGTTGCAGTGAGCCGAGATGGCACCATTGCACTCCAGCCTGGGAGACGAGGGAAACTTCCATCTCAAAAAAAAAAAAAAAGAAAGAAAAGAAAGGATCACCTCATTGTATTCTCTGACCTTTCAAATAACCTTTACTTTTCTGCCTGTGAACGTGCCTCCATTGTTATAGCCATGATAGGATAGAATGGTTAGTTAAGAAGAGTCAAGAGAATCGGGGCTGCTTTACTCACACTTGGAGAAAGTGTTAGAGCAGTGGTTCTCAAAGTGTGGTCTTCAGACCGGTAGCATCAGCATCTCCAGGGGAGTTACTCAAAACACAAAATCTTCAACCAGAGAATTGGAAGCTGAAGAAAAAAATTTTTTTTAAATTACAAAATACAAAATCTTGGGCCCTCTCCAAACCTTATAATTCTAAAACTCTGGTGGTTAAAATCCAGCAATGTGCTTTAATAAGCTCTCCAGGTGATTTTGATACAGCTAAACTTTTAGAATTACTGTATTCTATAAAAACTTGTTGACTGGGCACAGTGGCTCACGCATGTAATCCCAACACTTTGGGAGACCGAGGTGCGTGGATCACGAGGTCAGGAGATCGAGACCAGCCTGGCTAACAAGGTGAAACCCTGTCTCTACTAAAAAAAAAATACAAAAAATTAGCCGGGTGTGGTGGCACACACCTGTAGTCCCAGCTACTGGGGAGTCTGAGGTAGGAGAATCACTTGAACCCAGGAGATGGAGGTTGCAGTGAGCTGAGATTGCGCCACTGCACTCCGGCCTGGGTGACAGAGCGAGACTCAGTCTCAAAAAAAAACCAAAACAAACCAACAAACAAAACTTGTTAAGTGGTAAGGCTTTTCCTGTCAGTCTCCTAAAATGTCTTCTGGTTATATTTGGTATAGAAATGCCAGTCCTTCTGGCTCAAGTTATCTGACTTCAGTCATTGGACCAAGGAGTTCCTTTTTACCTGAGTGAGGGAAAGGGGAACCAGCTTAGTACAAGTGGACTAAGGTGAACGTTCTTGTTAGGAGGAGCAGAAGTTTAGAGATTCATCAAGCAAGCAAGTGATCTGTCTTACTTTGTGAAATTATGAGTAAGAGATCAGAATTGCTGTGGGTGATGGCGAACATTCATATAAGAGTAATTTTAAATTAAGTAAATTTAAAGATAAAAGGAATGATTTGGGACTAGTACACCTAGGACTAGGACCTTTGGTCTTCTGACTTATATTATAAGGCATGGTATAGTAAGCAGATAGAGCTTTGGCTCTAGCATAAGCACAGGCTCAAATTCCATTCCCATCACTTACTTGCTGTGAGACCTTGGACAAATCATTTGTTCTCTCAGAGTTACACTTTCCCACTTTGTCAAGTGAGAATAATACTGCCTACTTCTTAAGGTTCTTGTACAAATTAATAGAAGTAACATATACATAGAACTGTGAATATAGGCACTTACCGAACTTTTCTCTTCCAGAGATGTCAATAAGCAGTATGCAATATGACCTTCTCTCTCTAAATAAAGATTATCCTTAAAAAAGAATCTGCTGGGCCGGGCGCGGTGGCTCAAGCCTGTAATCCCAGCACTTTGGGAGGCCAAGACGGGCGGATCACAAGGTCAGGAGATCGAGACCATCCTGGCTAACATGGTGAAACCCCGTCCCTACTAAAAAATACAAAAAACTAGCCGGGCGAGGTGGCAGGCGCCTGTAGTCCCAGCTACTCGGAAGGCTGAGGCGGGAGAATGGCGTGAACCCGGGAGGCGGAGCTTGCAGTGAGCTGAGATCCGGCCACTGCACTCCAGCCTGGGCGACAGAGCGAGACTCCGTCTCAAAAAAAAAAAAAAAAAAAAATCTGCTGGCCGGGTGCGGTGGCTCACGCCTGTAATCCCAGCACTTTGGGAGGCCGAGGCGGGTGGATGACTTCAGGTCTGGAGTTCAAGACCAGCTGACCAAAATGGTGAAACCCCATCTCTAGTAAAAATAGAAAAAAGTAGCCGGCGTGGTGGCACATGCCTGTAATCCGAGCTACTTGGGAGCCTGAGGTAGGAGAATCACTTGAACTCGGAAGGTGGAGGTTACAGTGAGCCGAGATCGTGTCATTGCACTCCAGCCTGGGCAAAAAGAGCAAAACTCCGTTTCAAAAAACAAAAAAAAAATAGAATCTGCTATTTTATGTCCTTTGTTATGCTCAACAAGCAGTCTTTTTTTTTTTTTTTTTTTTTTTAAGGAAGAATTCACATCACTTTCCCCCCAATCTATGTACCAGACAGTTGAGTGTAGCTTTCTTCTTCACTATGTCTCTTTCAGAAATCAGCAAATAAAGAATGTGATTCTTTGCCCTTTTGCTTGAATATTTGGCATGTAATAAGATTGTTGTGATTCTGGGGACTGAGGAGATAAGAAACTTCCCTTTGTAGTCATACCTTCCATGAACACACATTTTGTTGAAAAGAGCAAACTCGGTCACCCTGTGCCAAATCAGCAACAATCTTGAGCTGGGCCTAGAAACCAAATGTCAAAATCTGTATAAAAGATGCACAATTCAGAGGAAAGCAGTGAACTGGGAAAATTGATTTCCTTGGTGACAGAGCTGAAATCAGTGTCCCCAGTCTGGCTAATCCAAGGACACAGAGAATAGGGTAGGGCCTGCCTGAGTACTTGGCACCATTAATTTTTTTTCTTACTCTTTTAATAAAGTCTCTCATTGTTTTAGTGGCTCTGTGGTTAATTTTTTTCTAATGAGACTAGGTTAACTAAAATCATCTGACATGGAAAAGGAGGAGGTAAGGTTGAAAAGGAACCTAATTAGCAAGTTAATTATAGCAAGCAAAAAAGTGCAGTGGTTATATAAATAAGCTATTGTTATGCGCATGCAAGTTGGGCCTTGTCAGGGGACTTGCCAAGGTTTAGAGGTCAGAGGATCCATGTAATTAGGTGTTTAGGAAAAAAATAAATAAAAGCAAAACAGCCACCAGAATTAAGAATGGCTGATGAGCCACTAACAGAAATGCCTTATTAAATTGGGGCTGTACTGCTGAAGGGGTTGTTGGAGCTGCTTCAGGGATTCCAAGGAAGAGTAGTCTCCCACTCCCCAGCCCCAAAAGCTGGCTGGAACCAGAGCCAACAGAATTGCTGATGAGGAAAGTTTAAAGGCCTGATCACAAGGGTCCCTGGACCACAGAGGTGGCAGTGGGGCTGGTAATGTCACTATGCTGGGCAGCAAGAAGAAATACATTGTTAATGGCAACTCTGGGATTAAGGCCCAGGTGAGGCTAAGCTCTTATTTACCAGTCTTGCCGCTGCTATAGCCATTATTGTAAAAAGCCAGCTGCTTATACTCTTTTTCCCCTCCTTTCCTGCTTTCATCCCTCCCTCTGGTGTAAGGTGAACTACTCCTCTTTTAACAGTCTCTTTTCCTCCTTTGCCTTAATGCCTGTTGGAATTAGGCAATTCTCTCTCATATGGAAAAGGAGGATTTCTTTAAAAGACCCTGGTTCCAGACAAGGTAGGAAAGTTAGGGGTATAATCTACTAAGGTACCACAATTGGGGTGGGCAGATTACAAAACCAATCCATTACAAAATGGACTGTTGAGTGAAGAATATATTGGTGTTTAATTATTGAGAGGAGGTAGACACCAGGGAGCCACTTAATTCATGTTCTGGTTGTCAGAGAAAGATACTTGTTTCTTGGGGAAAATTGTATAACTTATATTTAAGTGGTTAATCTTGCTCTAATATTTTTCTGTCTTAAAGAAACTTGACTTCAGTGTCTAACCAATAAGCAAGGTTTTAGAACCCTATGTTCTAAGTGGATAAAGCCTTGCACAACCCAGTCTTCTTTAGTACTAAAAGATAGCATGAACTTGTCCCAGGAAGGAGGGATTACTGTAAATAGAAAACATTATAGAGAACACAGCTCAGCTCAGAGAAACTGGTTTGAGATGATAATGCAGGTAGATAGCTATACGGTTTATTCACCCCGATCCTACAATCTAGGGAATAAGAGTGACTGGCCCCCTCTAGTGGTGTGTGTACATGGTGTGTGTGCATATGCACCCACATGTGCATGTACGCAGGTGTGAGGTTGTGTTGAGCATCTGAAACAGGATTTATCTATTCTTCTTTAAAGGGGACACTGGAAAAGTTAGTGACTCAGGGTGACCTTTGAAGAGTTCCATTATTATTCCTTTTCCTAGACGGGCTTCTAAAAAAGAATAAAGACGTGACTGTTTTGAACAAGGTTGGTGAAATGGAAGCCAGAGTTTGCAGGCTGACTGCTATCCACCTCCCAGCTTTCCACCTTTCCTCTTCTTCTCAGCTGTTTTTGCCCTTAAAAATCATTTTAACTTTAGATTTTGTTTATGTTTACCATATTTACTGAATATTCAACCAAGTATAGAAGTGAAGATAGAATAGGCTACTTCAGATATATTGATTCAGCACTTGATTGAGTGCCTAGGATTTGTGCCTGAGGATATAAGGTGAATGAGAATCACAGCTTCTCCCTTTATGAGCCTATAGTTTATAGAGAATACAGGTAAGTAGACAGATAGTTACATTCAGTGTGATAAGTGCTGTGCTAGGAGAAATGCAGTACATGAAAGTTCATGTACGTCCTATGGGAGTACATAGAAAGGCACTTTATCTTTTTCGAATAAGTTGTTAGTTGAGCAAGATAATCATCTTTGTCATTTTTGTTTGTTTGTTTATGAAGAGCTTCTTATCTGATGAGTTTTCCTATTGCTGAAAACAATTTGCAAGCCCTAAAGCACTTTGCAGGCTTTATTTGTTGTTATGGCTATGAAAAGACTATGAATCCCCCTAAAAGGCAATGTGAAGCTAATTCAATTTGGCATTGGTCCCCTTGTCGCAATACTCAAGTGACTCATTAGTTACCTCTAACTGCGGGAAGTGGAGCCGTCAGTTCCTGCTTTCATTCTGGTGTACTGTATGTTCTGCCCATCAAGGAACCATCTTTTTTATCATTAAAGGTGGAGTCACTTGTCAGATCTTTGATCATTTTCATTAGACCTTCCTCTGTGCCACCTTGGATTCAGAATAGGCAATTATACAAACAGAGAAAATGAAAAAGTTATTAGTTGAATAAATTACATGAGCTTTTTTTTCCCCAAACAAGTATAGCTTATAAATGACCTTTGATTTGTAGAGTATTATAAAGTATCAGCTGAAACCTCCAACAATAGGAGAAAGATAAAATTGTAAGAAAATCATTATCAAATAATCATCAAAAATGCAACCTCCAGAGTATGATATGAGGTTTATACATATTCAGTAAAGTAATCTGCTCCTTCTATATCTGTTATAGTTAATGATCAATCTTACTGCTTTTAGGTATTTTATAACATCAAATATTAAAAAATAAATTAATATTTACTTACTAGCCAGGCTCGGTGGCTCATGCCTGTAATCCCAGCACTTTGGGAGGCCGAGGCGGGCGGATCACAAGGTCAAGAGATCGAGACCATCCTGGCCAACGTGGTGAAACCCCGTCTCTACTAAAAATACACAAATTAGCTGGGTGTGGTGGCGCACACCTGTAATCCCAGCTACTCCGGAGGCTGAGGCAGGAGAATCACTTGAACCCAGGAGGCGGAAGTTGCAGTGAGCCGAGATCACACCACTGTACTCCAGCCTCACTACAGAGTGAGACTCCATCTAAAAAAAAAAATTTTTACTTACTAGTATTGGAAAGCTAACTAATATATTTTAGAAAAACTTAAACAAATTAGAGTGGCTACCTGCAAGAGTTATGAGAGCATTGAACTGTAGGAGTCGGGTAGCGAGTGAATTTATTGAATTTTCTGCTATGTTTCAATTTACATGCATTGTCTCATTGAACCCTCTCTAAAACCTGTGAGGTAAGTACTTTTATCTCTGTTCTATTTATGGAAAAATGAGACTCACTAAAGCATCTTGAGCAACATCACACAGTTAATGAGTGGCATAGCCAGAATTTAAATGCAATTTCAGAATGTTCATTCTTAATGAAAAGCCTTTTTAAAAATTATTAAATCATACCATTTCCTGATATTCTTGAAACCTGAATGCAAGTCATTTTGCCTTCCTGTACCTTGCAATTTTCTCATCTAGATATATGGAGCTTACAAATATAATAATCTCAAATATTCTTTCCAGTTTTACTTTTCAGTGAAACTGTAGAAAATATTTCTGAATATGACTCAACTTTCTAAAAATTCAAGCAGAATATCCCATTCTCTATTTGTGGGGAGTGGGGTGTCACAATTTTATCGTAAAAAGCATATAGTCAAAGAGTGGGCCAGGCACACTGGCTCATGCCTATAATCCCAGCACTTTGGGAGGCCGAGGTGGGTGGATCACTTGAGGTCAGGAGTTTGAGACCAGCCTGGCCAACATGGTGAAACCCCGTCTCTACTAAAAATACAAAAATTAGCAAGGCATGGTGGTGTGTGCCTATAATCCTAACTACCAGGAGGCTGAGGCATGAGAATCACTTAAACCCGGGAGGTGGAGGTTGCAGTGAGCCAAGATTGCGCCACCGCACTGCAGCCTGGGTGACAGAGTAAAAGTCCATCTCAAAAAAAAAGAGCATATCAAAGATTTAAATTTGATTAGAAACATAGTAGGAAAAGAATGAGACATCGCCCGACACAGTGACACATGCTTGTAGTCCCTGCTATGTGAGAGGATGAGGTGAGAGGATTGCTTGAACCCAGGAGTTCAAGGCCAGCCTAGGCAATATGGAAAGACCCCATCTCGGCCGGGTGCGGTGGCTCATGCCTGTAATCCCATCACTTTGGGAGGCCGAGGCGAGCTGATCACTTGAGGTCAGGAATTCGAGACCAGCCTGGCCAACATGGTGAAACCCAGTCTCTACTAAAAATACAAAAATTAGCCGGGCGTGGTGGCGGGCACCTGTAGTCCCAGCTACTTGGGAGGCTGAGGCAAGAGAAACGCTTGAACCCAGGAAGCGGAGCTTGCAGTGAGCCAAGATCGCGCCACTGCACTCCAGCCTGGGCGACAGAGTGAGACTCCATCTCAAAAAAATATATATAAAAATAAAAATAAAATAATAATAATGAATAAAAAAGTAGTATTCTCTTCAAAGAGTCTTAACATTCCAAACGTAGGTTGATACAATCAGATCAACTGTTAGGTGAAAGCCTGTAATACAAGCCTTGAATTGCTGTCTCAAAATGGAGGTTCTTTTCTTCATATAACTAGGTTTCTTTTTCTTAGCAGATCCAGTTTGCTGACCAGAAGCAAGAATTCAACAAACGTCCCACCAAAATTGGACGTCGCTCTCTGTCTCGTTCCATTTCTCAGTCGTCTACTGACAGCTACAGCTCAGGTGAGTACTGAGCTGCTGTGGACCTAGCTGTTGAGGCTAATAAGTATGATCTCAATGGGCCCTCCTGTCTATCCAAGGCTGATTAAGCATGACCAAGACTGTGCTTTGAATAAATACTCTGAGTCAAAATTTAGACTAAAATTCTGGGTGGAATCTTTGGATTCCTCTTGGCGATTCCAATTGGAGCTTAATAGAGGCCTCCTCTTCCAATAGAGGCAGAAGAGGGTGATTAAGGAAATTGAATTCTTTAATATACTCAGAAGGGTGGGAATATGTCATTGATGACCTTTCCTGAACAGTATGTATATATATTTGTGGGTTTTTTTTTTTTTAATCCTTTGAAAATAAAAAAGTTCTTCATCCCTCCATCTGGTACTTGCAAATTAACAGGGAAACCTCAATTGCCCCAAGAAATAAGGAAGACACTGCAGCTAGTTCAAGCAAGTGAGCCCTTTGCCTTCTCCCCTAAGCCGTGACATTGGACTTCTTGTTACTCCTCCCATCCTTTGCACTGGCATTAATTCAAATACATGTGCCCTGGGACTGAGTTATCATTTAATGCCAGGTAAGCTGTTACTGTGTAGGACCCCTTCAAGGCATCAGCCATTTGTGCTAAATGCTGCCTAGTATGAGTCTGATTCAATAAGGAGTTAGTTTATTTTGCTCTTGTGTTGGCATGTGTAGGGAACTGAGTGCTTGCCCTAGTTACCTCTTCACATTATAAATAGTAATATTCATTAGAAAATTTTTATCATGACCTGAAATTTTATTTGTTCTTCGTACAAATAGGAAAGTAATATTTGTTATATAAAGTTGAAGAACAGTTGTTTGGGAAGCTGTAGCTTTTAGGCGGGGTAGATTATATACATTTTACATTTCTCTTTTTACTTTCCCCCCACAGTAACAGTGAATGATGTAAAGCATATGACATCACTTCCTATGGATTTTTATCTAAAGATACAGAATCTTGTACTACCTTTTTTCGGGGGTAGCACAAGATTTGAGATAGGGTCTCACTCTGTCACCCAGGCTGGAGTGCAAGTGGCATGGTCATAGCTCACTGCAGCCTTGACCTCGTGGACTCAAGTCTACTGAGTATCTGAGACCACAGGCACCCACCACCATGCCTGCCTAAATTTAAAATTTAAAATTATTTGTAGAAATGGAATCTTGCCACGTTGCCCGGGCTGGTCTCGAACTTCTGGGCTCAAATGATTCTCCTCAGCCTCCCAAAATTCTGGGATTACAGGCGTGAGCCACTGCGCCTAGCCGGGAAACCTATCTTATTCTACTGAAATAAGTAGTGTTGAAAATTCACGAACTGGTTAATGTAACTCTGGAAACCATAATAATTGTGAAAAATGTGAATTGTAAAATAGTTGTAACATTTTAAGCTGTGGGTTTCTGCATGTTATCTAAAGATTGATACTAAGTAATAATAATAATGTCAAATTTTAACTCCAGCTCAGTCTCTCCCTGACACACTAGATATACATATCCAACTATATTCCTGCAGAGGAAACCAATACCTGCCTTCCCACCCAACCCCCATAGGCAGGGAGTGTACTTTAAAACATATCTATTTACCTGGAAGAGAGTAGTGATGCCCTTGGTTTCTAAGTGAGCACATAGTGGCTTGGCATAGCTCGTTGGTGAATGATATGGACTGGTATCATCCTGGCAAACTTGGACCTTTTAGATTAAATTATATGAAATTACCATTTTTTAAAGTCAAAAATTGCCAACCTAATGTATCTATTTAATGATATTAAGTTCAGGTGCAGGAAGTCAAAACATCCTGGAGAAGAAAAAGAACTTAAAGATCTCATTCGGCTTCCCACTAATTGCTGACCTCTTTGGGAGCATTTTAAATCATAGGATGCTACTTACTATACAGATTTATCTCCTGATAAGTTCTTATATAATCCCTGGAATTTAAAGATTTTATTTAAAATTTGCTGGTTTTGGTTGCCTGATTTGGGGGTATCCCACTGTCCTGGTTACCGTCATCTGGACATATTTCAGATTAGGTATCATTTTAAAAATATTATGCCTATCAACATAATATTCTCAGTGGTCTGAACTAATCTACAGGAAGTGCTCCGTAAACTCAGTGCTTTTAAAATGAAACCCAGGCCGGGTGCGGTGGCTCACGCCTGTAATCCCAGCACTTTGGGAGGCCGAGGCGGGTGGATCACGAGGTCAAGGGATCAAGACCATCCTGGCTAACACGGTGAAACTCCGTCTCTACTAAAAATACAAAAAATTAGCTGGGTGTGGTGGTGGGCGCCTGTAGTCCCAGCTACTCTGGAGGCTGAGGCAGGAGAATGGTGTGAACCCCGGAGGTGGAGCTGGCAGTGAGCTGAGATTGTGCCACTGCACTCTAACCTGGACCTGGAGGACAGAGCGAGATTCCATCTTAAATAAATAAATAAATAAATAAATAAAATAAATAAATAAATAGATAAATAAAATAAAATGAAACCCAGACTGTTTGTTTCTTTAGCAGCTGCATCACATGCACTGTTACTTTGTTTTGTTTTTTGTTTTTTTCTTTTTCTTTTCCCCTTTGAATGAATGGTTGTCAAGCCCTTTTAAACATTTTTTTCTTTTTCTTTTCCCCTTTGAGTGAATGGTTGTCAAGCCCTTTTAAACAAACTCTGACTAGAAATACCTACTACCTTGATTATTGGACTAGGAGTTAGGAGAGACCTAGTTTCTAGTCTTTGATCCATGTTTCATTTGTTGTGTGATGCTGGAAAACTTGCACCTGGCATCTTCATAACTCAGACAATGGAGAGTTATATACAATGATAGAAAAAGAGCTTCATGTGCATCGAATGAAAAGCCAAGAGTAATGGGACTGACTCACAGCTTTCTAAATAATAACAAGACATATATGCAAATGTGTATCAATAAGAACTTGGGACCCATTTTCAGCATACAGTATAATTTAAATGACGAGACTGGGCACAGTGGCTCATGCCTGTAATTCCAGCACTTTGGAAGGCCGAGACAGGCAGATCACCTGAGGTCAGGTGTTCAAGACCAGCCTTGCCAACATGGTGAAACCCCGTCTCCACAAAAAATATAAAAATTAGCTAGGCATGGTGGCACACGCCTGTAATCCCAGCTACTCCAGAGTCTGAGGCATGAGAATCGCTTGAACCCAGGAGACAGAACCAATGAGCTGAGATTGTGCCACTGCACTCCAGCCTGGGCAACAGAGTGAGACTCCATCTAAAAAAAAAAATTAAAAAAAAAAATAATAATTTAGGCTGGGTGCGGTGGCTTACACCTGTAATTCTAGCACTTCAGGAGGCCAAGGCGGGTGAATCACCTGAGACCAGGAGTTCGAGACCAGCCTGACCAACATGGAGAAACCCCGTCCCTACTAAACATACAAAAATTCGCCGGGCATGGTGGCACTTGCCTGTAATCCCAGCTGCTCAGGAGGCTGAGGCAGGAGAATTGCTTGAACCCGGGAGACAGAGGTTGCGGTGAGCTGAGACTGTGCCATTGCACTCCAGCCTGGGCAACAAGAGTGAAACTCTGTTACAAAAAAAATTAATGATAATTTAAATGACTATAGAAATTAAACTGGAAAGCCCCAAAGACTGACCTCTTCCCTTCTCAGTTTGTACTTTCTCCCTAGATGAACTCATTTATCTCATTGGTTTAAGTACCGTGTATTGGTGTTTGATTCTTATATTTTATCCCAGCTTAAATGTCTCTCCTGTATATTAGATTCATATATACAACTGCCTACTAGGTCCTTTCACTTGAATGTTTTATAGGTATCTCTTTTTATTTTATTCTTTTTTTTTCTTTTTAAGAGACAGTGTCTTGCTTTGTTGTCCAGACTGGAGTATAGTGGCACAGTCATGGCTACCTGTAGCCTCAAACTCTTGGGCTCAGTCAATCATCCCACCTCAGCCTCCCCGGTAACTAGGACAACAGATGTGTACCACCACATCCGGCTAAGTTTTGAAAATTTTTTTGTAGAGATGGGGGGTCTCACTTTGTTGCCTAGGCTGGTCTCAAACTCCTGGCCTCAAGCGATCCTCCTCCCAAAGTGCTGGGATTACAGGCATGAGCCATGGCAACCAGCCCATAGACATCTCAAACCTCCCATGTATTAAAAACTGAGCTCCTCAGTTCCAACCTTACCCATCTTCAGTCTATTCTCAACACTACAGCCAAATGTATTCTTTTAAAATAAGTCATGCCATATCATTTCACTGCCTAAAACCTTCCAGTGGCTTCCCAATCTCACTCTTAGGTAAAGCCTAAAGTTCTTACAATGGCCTACATTTCTGTTCACCTCTCTACTTCCCTAAACCTCCCCACTCCCCGAGATGTTCATTTCACTCTGGCCTTGCTAGCCTCCTACTGTTATTTTGAAACATGCCAAGCACTCTCCTGCTTCAAGACCTTTGTACCTGTTCCCTCTGCCTGGAATGCTCTTTTTCCAGATACATGCATGGCTGGCTACCTTACCACCTCCAGTTCTTCACCAAAAATCATCAACTTCTCACTGAATCCTATCCTGGCTACTCTTTTAAATTGTACCCAACATGGTGACTATAGTTAATAACAATGTGTTGTATTCTAGAAAATTGCTAGGACAACAGATTTTAAGTGTTCTCACCACAAAGAAATGATAGGAATATGAGGTAATGCATATGTTAATTATCTCTGTTGAGCCATTCCACAATGTGTACATATCTTGAAACATCATGTTATACACATAAATATGTACAATTTTGTCAATTAAAAATTCATTAGAAGCCGGGCGCGGTGGCTCAAGCCTGTAATCCCAGCACTTTGGGAGGCTGAGACGGGCGGATCACGAGGTCAGGAGATCGAGACCATCCTGGCTAACACGGTGAAACCCCGTCTCTACTAAAAATACAAAAAACTAGCCGGGCGAGGTGGCGGGCGCCTGTAGTCCCAGCTACT
>NW_016812390.1:66679-81881 GCF_001698545.2 Rhinopithecus bieti | reverse complement strand
AAAAAAAAAAAAAAAAAAAAAAAAATTCATTAGAAATAAATAGTATACGGAGCTCCACCCAACATTCTCTATCAAATTTTCCTCTATTTTTCTTCATAGCACTTATCATATAACATATATATGTTACTAATATGGTTTGGTCTTTTCCCTTCTACTTAAATGCAGGATCCATGAGAACAGAGAATTTTTTTTTCTTTTTTTTTGTTTTACATTGCTGTATTCCCAGCACTTAGAACTGTTTGACACAAAAGAGGTACTCAATAAATACATATTGGTGAAAGGTGTTCAGAGACATTATACTTTTATACCCTTGTTGAGGTCTCTAATATACTCAGTGTGTGTGAACAACAAAAGCAGGTTTATGAGATTTGAAAACAAGATACTTTCCTGTCCAAAGTGCTTGTTTTGCTGAAGATACTCAGAGGCTTACATAGGCTGTAGCCTCCTCTCCCTTCCTAGGGATCGTAGTACTAAGTTTTGCCATGCTTTCATTTAGGAACCTCTACCAGCTTTTCTCAACCAGGGATCCTCATCTGAATCACAGAACACAGAAAATGATTTTATAGACTTTCTTAATTTTCCAAAAGATGATACATAACTAGTACCTTTCCAGATGTGTGGAAGAGAAGTTAATTCATCATGTACAATGAATGCTTCAAGGCATTAGGACTTAATTCTAGCAGAACTCAGGTTGAACAACGCTGCATTAATCCATGAAACTATTTTATAAGAAGCAAACTTCTAAAAAACTCTTCCCCTAAGGAAAAAAACCTCATAAAAACAAATGAACAGAAGATACTTTTTTTTAAATCAGACCATTCTCAGTGATATATTTCTGAATAAGCTGTCTTTGCAATGAGTTACTTGGTTAAGAATGAGGAGAGAAGACAGGAGTCCCTTCTTCACAATTGGTTCTTTTTTTCCCCAAACTCTACAATTCTTATAAAGTTTGATATATTTTCAGATTTTTCTGAACAATAAAGTTTTGTTTGTTTGTATTTGAGATGCTAACATAGCTTTTTACACATTTCTAGAGTGTTATTCATCAGTGAAGTCTGCTATAACCTGACACACAGGTCCCTACTGTTACTTCCATTACCAGATGAATAGGTTAGGCCCAAGAGGAGTTGCCTGACATAAAATAGTCTAATAGGACTAATTCAGTCAGGGTTCTGACTGCTGCTTCTCCTAGCAGTAACTCACAGTATCACAGCTGCTGAGAGGTAAAGCTAATCAGGCTTGAGCCTTAAAACGTGTATACATGTTCTGTGAGATAGATTGTGGATTCTTGATTCATCATGTTGTATTTTGATTTTGGAAAATAATGAAACAAGATAACATCCCATAGTACCGTTATATTGTACTTCGTACTCCTTTTCTACATAGAAACTGAACCCTTCTGGTTATCATCTCATTTATTCATAAGATTTTTCTGGTGGTAGTTGGGGGAAAGAGCATGAGGAAAGAGGGAATCTGTTACAGTTTGCAGTTGGATAAATTGAAAATTGGTCACTTAACCACTTAGGGTTGAAGCCAGAGCTAGGATTTCAGGACTATTTTAGTAGGTTATTGGTTGTTCTTGCTTATTTAAACTATGACTCTGGGCTTTAGAGTATGCTGGCAATGGCCGGGCACGGTGGCTCAAGCCTGTAATCCCAGCACTTTGGGAGGCCGAGACGGGCGGATCACGAGGTCAGGAGATCGAGACCATCCTGGCTAACACGGTGAAACCCCGTCTCTACTAAAATACAAAAAACTAGCCGGGCGAGGTGGCGGGCGCCTGTAGTCCCAGCTACTCGGAGGCTGAGGCAGGAGAATGGCGTGAACCCGGGAGGCGGAGCTTGCAGTGAGCTGAGATCCGGCCACTGCACTCCAGCCTGGGCGACAGAGCGAGACTCCCTCTCAAAAAAAAAAAAAAAAAAAAGAGTATGCTGGCAATTACAAATATTTTAGATACTCTGTTCAAGTGTGTTTGTACGTATGTGCGGGGTTTCTCTAAATTTTCCTATGAACAATCCTTAATGCTATCTCAACTGTCATCATGAGTTTGTTACTCTGTGGCAGAAATGAATATGGATTCAAAGAATAAATGAGTAAATGTCACTAATTCAGCAATAACCTTTCCACCCTGTTTGCGGAACTAGTAATACATTCTCTTGGTCTGGATCTGTCAGCCATGTCGTATCCACATAGTAGGACAATCTAGACAACTGATATTTTTGGTTCTTACCTGATAGCAGGTCCGTATAAGGGGTTCTTTGAGGCCGGGCATGGTGGCTCAAGCCTCTAATCCTAGCACTTTGGGAGGTCAAAGTGGGTGGATCACCTGAGGTCAGGAGTTCAAGACCAGCCTGCCCAACATGGCGAAACCCTGTCTCTACTAAAAATGCAAAAATTAGCCGGGCACAGTAGCAGGCGCTTGTAATCCCAGCTACTAGGGAGGCTGAGGCAGGAGAATTGCTTGAACCCAGGAGGCGGAGGTTGCAGTGAGCCGAGATCGTGCCACTGTGCTCCAGCCTGGGTGACAGAGTAAGACCTTCTGTCTTCAAAAAAAAAAAAAAGGCTCTTGGAAAACAAATACATTTTGGTTCAAAGAAAAACATTGGTTGAATTAACTGTAACTACTTGACTACTGTTAAGAAAGTAAAATACTTTTTTTCCAGCTTTTAGAATAGGGAAATAGTATAAAGATTTTTTTTTTTTTCTTTGAGTCGGGGGAAAAAATGGTGAAGCCAGAAATTGGAATGCTTCCCTTAAGGGGAAGTTTTCAAATTTTGTTTTGCTTTTTTGTTTTCTTCTGACTCATTCTTAGAAACTAAAGAGGCATAGTAAGGGGGATCTCTTCTGGGTAGAGTTAGGACTCCAGTCTCAACCTCTCAAATCACTGCCAGCCAACCACCTGCTGCTTGGGTAGATCAGTAGGAGATGATGGAGATATAAAAAAAGAGAAACTGCTAAATGATAATGTATGTATATCATTCTTTTCCCATTCAAAATCCTAAAGCTGAGTAAGAACTCTTAAAGATGTTATATCTGGAACTGAATTTAAAATATGTGCAGAAGTGGGTAATATCAGGTATCATTTATTGAATGCTTGATTACTGTATGCCAAGCATTGCACTAAGCACTTTACATATATTATCTTACTTAATCTGCTCAACAACTTGACTCTGACAAGTCATGTTCTCCTATTATATAGTTTTATGACATCCTGATTTCTGCTTTACAGCACACATTACAACTGTTTTTTTTTTTAAAGCTCTAAATAACTAATTTTGTAACTAGTTATTTCTTTTTTGACTCACTGACTTGACTGAAAACTCCATGAATATAAGGACCATCTATATCTGTCCTGTATTTCCAGCACCTAGGCTATGCCTAGTACACAATAGATGCATAATTAAAATTTGAATAAACAACTGAATGTGTGAATGACTGAATATGTGAGTAAATTAACAGCTCTTTCAAATGGATCAGCTCCACTTTATACACCCAGAAACAGAGACTGAGAATTAAATCAAAGACTGACTCCAGAACACGTGACCAATATATTTGAATGGCCATTGGGAAGCATAAAAGTCATCATGACTCTGAAAAAGGATTTGAGATTTCAGGATATTCTGAATATGAACACTTTCTTCAAAAGTAATTTTCCCATAAATCTGGATCAGGATTAGGGGTGGCTATTATCTTTTTATCTCTCAGGTGGTAGAAGCATGGTTCCCCTAAGCCTCTAATTTATTAGGTATTTCTGAATATTGATTAGTAAAACGGATGACTTCCCAGAAAGCTGTTTCTGGGTTCTGTTGCCAAAAGTACTTTGAACTTTCACTCACCCTAGGAGAGAGAACCACAAACTTTTTGTACATATTAGCTCCTTTCAAGAACAAAAGTCTCTTTGGGGATTTACTAATTCCCTCACCTCCCCTGGTGCCCATGTTCATTCCTGTTGCCTCGTGTTAGGACTTTGCTCCAGCTCCGTGAGAGATTCTCAAGCCCCTGCTGCCCAAATGGTTTGTAGTGCCATGCCTGATTAACTGGGCAAGGTCAGACTTGCCTTTTACAGCCCTCCTAGAGATAGACCATTTGCTAAGAAATCTCAGAAATGCCTTAATTCTCTGGATATAAGTAGATCAGAGTATCATAGACCGTAGGCACTCTGAGCTTTCACAGTTTTCTACCCTTAAAAGTGATGGCAGTACTTTACTCCATTGAGAGATACAAACCTTTTTCAAGAGAGTGTTTCTTAACCCCCCAAAAAACTTGGAGGTTAAGAACTATCTTCAGAAATTCAAACGCAAATCAGGGATGGACACTGCTGCGAATAATCTAGCAAGTGGTTAGTAACTACAGAATCCTGTGAAGACTAAAAAGACCCCAGCTAAGCATGTGAATAGCAGTAGCAGCAGCTGCCTGTTAGCCACGATAAAAAGTTTTGGACCTTTCACACTCTAGTGTATGTTGCTAAATGGATTAGTTATCAGAGCATTTTATTGTACCAAAGAGGATTTATTCACTTCTTTGGGAGTCTAAAATGCCTAACGCGGGACCCACTGAGGCCAGCAAGAAGGGAGAGCACATTGAATACTTCATTGTTAATGTCTAAGTAGGTCTGCAGGCACAATTCAGCCTCATCAGAGTCCGTCGTCAAAAAGAAAGCTCTGTTATGTCAGACAAATACTTTTTGTGTGGTTCTTAATTACTTTCCCATGGATTCCTTATTTTCTAGGTCTTATCTGTTCAGTAATTGTACTAAAACACAAATTATATCAAATATTTAAGCAGCACACAGAGCAGAGTAGCCAGAATCCCAAAAATCCATAGGTTAATGACCATGATCTTGCATTAGGAACTTTCACCTAATGCTACCATGGTGTAACCTTTCCTTTTTGCATATTCAAGGACCTTTGTATGTTCTGAAGATGAAGTTAACCCTAATTTCAAGTTAAGGCTGTCCAGGAAGAATGTCTTTGGCAATCTCTTTCAGCTTCCCTCTTCTGGTCTGTGTATAGCATGTAGGTGCTTACCAGAGGTAAAAAATTTATATGGCGCTAGGTGGCTAGAGAAGCCTCAGTTCGCTCTGTGGTTTGGAATTTTAGAGGAAGCATTTTTTTATTCCCTGAGCATTTTTTATTCTGTCATTCCAGCGGCTTCATATACAGATAGCTCTGATGATGAGACATCCCCCAGGGACAAACAGCAAAAGAACTCTAAGGGAAGCAGTGACTTCTGTGTTAAGAACATCAAACAGGCAGAGTTTGGACGAAGAGAAATTGAAATTGCTGAACAAGGTAAAGAAAACAAGCACCTTTTCCTTCTTAACCTGCCTGTGTCTTTTTGTCTGTATTAATCCCTTTTTATGTCTGGGGTCTGGTAGCTTGTGAAATTTCTATGTGATAAGAATACTTATAACAAAAGAAATATGAGTTCAGAAAACACTGGGAAAATCTGGCAAGTCTAGAAGGAACCCTATATTTGGGAAAAAAAAAAAGGGGGGAGAGAGACTGGATAAGGACAGTAATATAGAGAATCAGAACCCTGGAGCATTTGCCTCTGAAAGCCCTTTATAAAGGAAAATTCAGGTTTAATGTCTTGATCCCTGGAGAAACCTAATCTAACCTGATCAGGGGAAGGATCTTAACTTAAGAAAATAAGTTTTTCTGTTTATTCTTTTATCTCTTATTCCCTCTTCTTTAATATTGCTGTATTTATTGGGCCTTTTCAGAAATGCCTGCATTGATGGCTTTGAGGAAGAGAGCTCAAGGAGAAAAGCCTTTGGCTGGAGCCAAAATCGTGGGTTGCACACACATCACTGCTCAGACTGCTGTGAGTTCTTTTCTTTTCTCCTTTTAATAACAATAGTTAATAATAGCCACAAGCTACCGAAAGCTTACAACATGCCAAGCACCAAGTTAAGAACTTAACAAGTATTAGCTCATTAATCCTTATAATAGCCATATAAAAGAGGTATTCTTGTTTCCATTTTATAAACGAAGCAGCTGAGGCTCAGAGGCCCTAAAATATTTGTTTAAGGCTATACAGCTAGAAATCACAGAGTCAAGATTTTAACTTCAATATATAGTAGTCCTCCTGCCTTGTCTGTGGGGGATAAGTTTCAAGACCCCTAGTGGACACCTGAAACTTCAGGTAGTACTGAACCCTATATATATTATGTTTTTTCCTATATATATATACCTATGATCAAATTTAATTTATGCGGTTGGCCCTCCGTATCCACCAGTTCTGCTTCCTGAGGATTTGACCAATTGCAGATCAAAAATATTCAGAAAATAAAATAATATAGCAATAAAAAATAACAGATAAGAAATATAACAACTATTTACATAGCATTTATACTGTATTAGGTATTATAAATAACCTAGAGATGCTTTAAAATATACAGAAGGATGTGCACAGATTATATGCAAACATTACATCATTTTATATAAGGGACTTGAGCATCCTCAGATTTTGGTATCCATGGGAGTCCTGGAATCAATTCCCTGAGGATACGGAGAGACAGCTATAAATTCAGCACAGTAAGAAATAAACAACAGTAACTCAAAATAAAAGAGAGCAATTGTAACAATAGACTGTAAGAAAAGTTATGTCACATAAAGGAATTTATCACAGTACATAGCAGAAAGTCCAAAGGGAAGGCAGACTTCAGATGCAGGATCTCAGGGCTCCAGCTTCACCTCTCTGATTCTCTTGGAGCTGCCTCCCCAGTATACTTACTTCACCCTCAAGCTGATAGCAAGGTGCTTACAGCTATTCTAGTCATCACAAACTGACATGAAAAAGAAGAGGGACCATTTCTTCCTCACTCAAGGGAAGTCCCTCCAGGATACTCCATAATGTCTCATTGGGCAGAACTGGATCACGTGCCTGTACTCCATCAGTCCTAGCAAGGGGCCTGGAATTACCATGATTTGCTTACACCAATGATTCCTACCTTATTCTCATCAGTTTTAATGTCCCCTTTTTATTAAAAAACATTTTTTTTTTGCAGTGTCCCTGAATTATCCTGAAGTGAAATTCAGATATAATATGTCTAGGTACATATAATCTTTAAAAAAAATCAATATGAAATCTTAACTGAAATATGAAGGAGGAAAAAAAGAAAGTGCAATACTTAATGTGTATTTCAATATGTAAATACTTGAGGACAACTATAGTAGAACAATCAGATATTTGTACTATTTCACAGTATTATTTGAAATAGTATTATTTGAAGACAGAAAGAAATGTGTTACTGATTCCAGAGCATCAGAGCAGCATTGCCATGATTTTCTGAAATAGTAAACAACTTTTTGTAAACTTCTGAACAGCAAGAACAACAAAAAGTACAAGTTTTTTCTTCATTTACATAGCTGTTACATTCTTGGAAAACTATTGTTTTGTATTAAAACTACAAAACTACTTTTTGCTAATTTGTAAAGTGGAATTAGGTTTGAGTACTCAGATAATTGTAGATAGGTTTTTCACCCACATGTGAACTTTCGTTTTGACGTTTGAAAATTGTACCAGCTACAGACACAGTTTTTTGTTGAGACACTCAGAATATAGAGATTCCTGGTCCTGCCCACTAAATGCCAATAGCACTCTCCTTCCAATTATTGTGGCAACCAAAAATGCCCCCACAATTTTCTAGATCTCCTCTTTTATCACCAGAGATGCAGTGTATATGGAGTTGCTAACCATAATGAGACCACTATAGGGAAATTGGAATATTGAGCAATGGTCTGGAATCTTTTATGGGGATCCATAAGATCTGGGTCATCTGTGTGGCTAGATCAGCTTTCCAAAGATCATGTCTCCCAAAGCACAACACTTATGTGGTCACATTCCTGATTCAGAACATTAGAGATTCCTCAAGGTACAGACAGCTACTATTAGCATCTTCACTATGAGACTTTTCTGGGTTATATGTTCTCCGAGGAAAAGAGTACCTTGACTGCCCAAAATTAATATAATAAATTGAAAAGCTATCTATTTTGGAGCTACAGACTAATGAATCAAGACAGAAACACCGGCCGGGCGCGGTGGCTCAAACCTGTAATCCCAGCACTTTGGGAGGCCGAGGCGGGCGGATCACGAGGTCAGGAGATCGAGACCATCCTGGCTAACACGGTGAAACCCCGTCTCTACTAAAAAAATACAAAAAACTAGCCGGGCGAGGTGGCGGGCGCCTGTAGTCCCAGCTACTCGGGAGGCTGAGGCAGGAGAATGGTGTGAACCCGGGAGGCGGAGTTTGCAGTGAGCTGAGATCTGGCCACTGCACTCCAGCCTGGGTGACAGAGCGAGACTCCTTCTCAAAAAAAAACAAAAAACAAAAAAAAACAAAAAGACAGAAACACTCTTGAATCTTTTTTGGCCTGCTCAGTCAGCGACATGAGACTTCAGTGTGGTAGCTTAAAATAGTAAGTGCTTCTCTACTGTCTCATGTTGCTGAATTACATCTAGTTTGTTTTTTACCCTTAGGCCCACTGAGCATTACCACCCTTCATGGTTCCTTTTCTATTTTTTTCCTGAATGGATGAATCACAATTAGCTTACCAATTTTAATATTAATTTATTGTTTCCACTCCACATTTTTTTCCTTTAAAAAATAACTACAAAGAAATTTTGCTTTGTTTGCCAACCTAATACTCTTTCACCCTTATCTTAGTTCATTTGGGCTGCTATAACAAAATACCTTAGACTGGGTAATTAATAAACAATAGATATTTATTGTTCACAGTTCTGGAGGCTGGGAAGTCCAAGATCAAGGCGCCAGCAGATTCAGTGTCTGGTGAGGGCCTGTTCCTCATAGATGGCGCTTTCTATGTGCCCTCGCATGGCCAAAGGGGAACGCAAGCTTCCTCAGGCCTGTTTTATAAGTACACTAATCCCATTTGTGAGCGTAGAACTCTCATGTCTGATCACCTCCCAATCACTTCCATAATCACTTTTTAATACCATCGTCACCTAGGGGGTTAGTTTTTAACATATGACTCTGGAGGAGGAGAACATACATTCAGACCGTAGCATTCCCCAAATACCATAGTGTATATTTTCTATAAACAAGGACATTTTCCTGTACAACCAGTATAACCATCAGAAGTAGAAAATTAACATTGATTCATTATTACCATCCAATCCTTAGATCCCACTGGAGTTTCACTTGTTGTTCTGATAATATTTTTCTAACGAAAGAATCCAGTCCATGGTTATATGTCACATTTAATTGTCATGTCTTTTTAATCTTCATTAGTATAGAACACTTTCTCAGTCTTTCTTTGATTTTCATGACCTTGACACTTTTGAAGATTACAGATGAATTATTTTGTAGAATTTCCTCAATTTGGATTTTTCTGATGCTTCCTCATTATGAGATTCAGGCTATGCATCTATGGTGGGAATACAGGGAAGTGATACATCCTGTCAGGTGGCACATGATTTCAGTTTGTCCCAGAACTGATGATGTTCACTTTAATCCCCTGATTGAGGTAGTGTCTGCCAGGATTTTCCTCTGTAAAAGTTATTTTTCTCAGTTTATAATTAATATGTTTTTTAGACTGGGTGCGATGGCTCACGCTTGTAATCCCAGCACTTTGGGAGGTCAAGGCTGGCAGAGAGCACTTGAGTCCAGAAGTTCAAGACTCGCCTAGGCAACATGGTAAAACACCATCTCTACAAAAAAATACAAAAGTTAGCCAGGTGTGGTGGCACGTGCCTATAGTTCCAGCTACTTGGGAGGCTGAGATGGGAGGAGTGATTGAGCCCGGAAGGTAGAGATTGCAGTGAGCAGTGAGCTGAGATTGCACTGCACTCCAGCCTGGGTGACAGAGTGAGACCCTGTCTCAAAAATAAATAAAAATAGAATTAATATGTTTATGTGAGGTAGTACTCTGAAACTGTAAATATCTCATTCTTTATCTTTGATTTATTCATTATTTTTATTTGTATGGAATCATTGTTTCCTATTTTATTTAATAGGTTATAATCCATTACTGTCATTACTTACTTACATGATCATCTTGTTACCAGTTTGACCAGGGAGAGCCTCTTCAGTGTGGCTTCTGTGACTTCTTTGTCTTTTGACATATCGCTTTCATTCTTTGAACACTTTCTTGCTTTTGGTACAAGATCACCTAAGCTTATCTTGAACATTCCATGTCTTACTCTTGGAATCAGCCATTTCTCCCAGAATGCCTGGCTCCTTTTAGTGGATCTGGGCACTAATGTGCTGTTTGGTTTTGAAATGTCATTGTTCCCAGATCCTCTTTTTTTCCTCTCCATACATGTAATTGGAGTTCCAGAAGGCAAAGAGGGAAAGAATCCATAGATTCCCATAGATCCCATAGATTTTAAGCACTCTGTTCTGATTTTTTTCTGCCAGTCTTTCTTTTTGTATTTCAGTTCAGTAATTTCTTTTTTTGTTGTTGTTTTGTTTTGTTGAGTAGTGTCTCACTGTGTCACCCAGGCTGGAGTGCAATGGTACAATCATTGCAGGCTCATTGCAGCCTCAAACTCCTGGGCTCAAGCGTTCCTTCTGCCCCAGCCTTCCAAGTAACTGGGACTACAGGCATGTATCATCATGCCCGGCTAATTTTTTAAATTTTTTGTAGAGATGAGATCTTGCTGTGATGCCCAGGCTGGTCTCAAACTCCTGGCCTCGAGTGATCTCCTGCCTCAGCCTTTCAAAGTGCTAGGGTTACAGGCATGAGCCACTGTGCCTGGCTCAGTTCAGTAAATTTTATTGGTCTATCTTCAGGTTCACTGATTCTGTCCCTGGATGTGCCCAGTCTGATGATAAACCTGTTGAAGGAACTTTTAATTTGACATTTTTTTTTCTGGCATTTGTATTTGCCTTTTTTTTTTTTTTTTTTAAAGACAGAATTTTGCTCTTGTTGCCCAGGCTGGAGTGCAATGGCGCAATCTTGTCTCACCACAACCTCCACCTCCTGGGTTCAAGCGATTCTCCTGCCTCAGCCTCCCAAATAACTGGGATTACAGGCATGTGCCACCAAGCGGCTAATTTTGTATTTTTAGTAGAGATGGGGTTTCTCCATGTTGGTCAGGCTGGTCTCAAACTCCCGACCCCAGGTGATCCGCCCACCTCAGCCTCCCAAGGTGCTGGCCTTTACAGGCCTGAGCCACCGCACCGGCCTGTATTTGATTTTTTATAATTTCCATCTCTGCTGAAATTTTTTTTTTTTTTTTTTTTTTGAGACGGAGTCTTGCTCTGTCGCCCGGGCTAGAGTGCAGTGGCTGGATCTCAGCTCACTGCAAGCTCCGCCTCCCGAGTTTATGCCATTCTCCTGGCTCAGCCTCCCAAGTAGCTGGGACTACAGGCGCCCGCCACCTCGCCCGGCTAGCTTTTGTATTTTTTTAGTAGAGACGGGGTTTCACCGTGTTAGCCAGGATGGTCTCGATCTCCTGACCTCGTGATCCGCCTGTCTTGGCCTCCCAAAGTGCTGGGATTACAGGCTTGAGCCACCGCGCCCGGCCTCTGCTGAAATTTTCTATCTATTCATAGATGTTGTCTGTCTTTCTCAACTAGGTCCTTTAACATACACATATTACTCCAGCCTGGGCAACGTAGCAAGACCCTGTGTCTAAAAAAGTAAAAATAAATAACATAAACATATTAATCATAGTTATTTTAAAGCTCCTGTCTGATCAAACATCTGGCTCATCTGAGAGCCTGCTTCTATTGTTTACTTATTTCCTGACAGTGTTTTTTTTTTTTTTTTTTTACTTTTATATGTCCTGACATTTTTAATTGAGTGGTAGTATATTAGTTTTCATTATAGTCATGAATTGGGCTGGATTTAGAGTTTGTTGTATACCAACAAAGGCTTCAAATTCCTCCAGCAGTGGACTGCTATAACCTTGTAATTTGAGGTTACCAAAGGACATTCCTCAGTGTTTCTGCTTTACCCTCAGTTTTCAGCTACTTCTGCACATGTGTGCCAGAGAAGTGTACTCTTTTCAAGTACCTGTCCCATCTGCCGCACTAGACTGTTGCTCCTTGTTTCCTGGGGCTAAGCACACGGTGAGGGCAAGTGGGGTTCTTGGATCTCTGGTGCGGTCTCAGTCTTAGGCAGACCTCTGTGAGGGCAGGGCTTTCTCAATATTCCTGCCTCTCCTATCTGTAACAGCCAAACTTTGCCTTGTATCTGTGGTGGATCTTGGGTAAGACATGTTTTCCTGCCCTTCCTGGAGAGCTAGAAAGGTAGCAGATCCTTACTTTGTATCAGTGAACTGTCCTGGGCCCAAGAGTTTTTCCTGTGCCTCTCCCAGAGGCAGAGAGTTTTTGCTTCTGCCTTCCTCCAGAAACAGTGGATCTTTGCCTGGTCCCTAATAGCAGGCCCACTTTTCCTGCTCTTCCTATAGCTTGAGGCTTTTTCTTCCTATGAGAGAAGAGTACAGGGAAGTGCCCAAGTTTCCTGTCTGTTTCTGAGCACAGCCAATCACTTCCTTGCCCCAGTCTTTCTTTTGAGCACTGGGTGGAAGCCTCTGGAAGACAGCCTGCATGTGAATGGGAAATCTACTTGTGCCTGGAGCTTCAACAAATTCCACATTGACACACTTTCCCACACCCAGCCTTTTCTAATTGTTCAGAAGTTTAGCTGACATTTTCTTATCCTCATCTGTGGCAGCCATTTCTTCCTCACATGCACTGCCAAAGGTGAAACAGTCTTCCCTCTCTCTTTAAAAGGATTTGTCACTCTTTGGAGGGCAGTTCACTTTGGTGCTTTACAGCCTCAGCTCTCCTTTACGGCCTCAGCTCTTTGATGGGCTCAAGAAGAGTTTGGCTTTGTAGATTACCCAGTTTTGGGGGTTTGTGTGTATGTGTTTGTTCATTTTGTTTTGTTTTGAGACGGAGTCTTGCTGTGTCACCCAGGCTGGAGTGCAGTGGCGCAATCTCGGCTCACTGCAAGCTCCGCCTCCCAGGTTCACACCATTCTCCTGGCTCAGCCTCCCAAGTAGCTGGGACTACAGGCACCCCCCACCATGCCTGGCTAATTTTTTGTGTGTTTTCAGTAGAGACGGGGTTTCACCATGTTAGTCAGGATAGTCTCGATCTCCTGATCTCATGATCTGCCTGCCTCAGCCTCCCAAAGTGTTGGGATTACAGGCGTGAGCCACTGCGCCGGACCATTTGTTTTTGAGACAGAGCTTTGCTCTTGTTGTCTAGGCTGGAGTGCAGTGGTGCAATCTTAGCTCACTGCAACCTCTGTCTCACCGTTTCAAGCCATTGTCCTGCCTCAGCCTCCCAAGTAGCTGGGACTACAGGCGTGCGCCACCATGCCTGGCTAATTTTTCTGTATTTTTAGTAGAGATAGGGTTCACCATGTTGGCCAGGCTGGTCTCGAACTCCTGACTTCAGGTAATGACCCGCCTCAGCCTCCCAAAGTGGGATTACAGGCATGAGCCACCATGCCTGGCCATGTGTTTGGTTTTTTGGAGACAGGGTCTCGCTCTGTTGTCCAGCCTGGAGTGCAGTGGCACAGTCACGACTCACTACAACCTCCATCTCCCAGGCTCAAGCAGTCCTCCCACCTCAGTCTTCCTAGTAACTACCCAGCTTTTTCATGTCGTTAAGGTGGGAGCTTCTCTTGTAGCTTTGTGTATTCTAAACAGAAGCAGAACTGTAAATCTGTGTTTTTTAAGAAAAGTTTTGGCTCTGAAGTCCTTGATTTATTAAATCTTATGGGGAGGCTTAATTTAAATTGGTAAAAACATAGAGTCAGCTGGAGCCTCCGTCTTCCCATGGCTTCCCCCAATACTTGCCTTCTTCTTAGAATACTGAAGAGGTTCTGTAGAGGCCAATTTGAAAATCACTGGCCTAAGTCATTCCTGTTGTATTTTCTGATTGTAAAATATATAAACTTTATCTCCTTGACTAGTTGTTTGACCCAGGCTTGCCCATCCCCTGCTTTGTCTTTAATACAGGTACTTATGGAAACTCTGGGTGCTCTGGGAGCCCAGTGCCGATGGGCTGCCTGCAACATCTATTCCACTCTCAATGAAGTGGCTGCTGCTCTAGCCGAAAGTGGTAAGAGCTTGTTCTCTGTGCCTTTGGCTAAAGTAAGTCTCCAAAAAGTTCTGTTGTTTCAGCATAAATCTTTAAAGAAGGTTGACAATAAAAGAACTATCTTGGAAGAAATAGATCTCAATTCTTGATGAATTTGCTTTTTCTGGCCTTCGCTTGTCAAATATGATCTAGTTAACTTTGCCGTTTTACAGTTGACAAATATCTACCTATGTCTAATATTCCTTTGTTAGGTAATGCTTTGTTTTGACTCACTAATTTACTAATAGCAGAGCACTAGTGAACACTACTCATTGAGGTAACATGGATTACAGGAGAAAATGCTTCAGCCTTAGTTTTGTGACCCTATTGGTTTTCCAGCAAGTAATTTGCCCTGACTTAATGTTTGGTGTTTCTGCTTCAGGAGTAAAGAGGACTTGACCTGGCAGATTAATATTTGATCACAGCATCCACTAGTAGTTGATGGACAAAAGAAATAGAGAAATTTGGACTTTGCCAGCCTCTTGCCTTTACTCTTTGGCAGTACAGCTCAGCGTTTCATTTGTTCTTTCATTTTAATTTATTTATTTATAAGATTTTATGGCTGTATATATGATAGAAAAATATTTAATATTTTATTAATACAAATAGTAAATACCCCAGTGAATTGTATATCGCATTCATTTCTTTTCCTTTTTTTTTTTTAAGTAGAGACAGGGTCTTGCTCTGTCATCCAGGCTGGAGTGCAGTAGTGCAATAGTGTTTCCCTGCATCCTTCAATTCCTGGGAACAGGTGATCCTCCCACCTCAGTCTTCTGAGTAGCTGGGACTTCAGGCACATGCCACCATGCCCAGCTAACTTAAAAAAATTTTTTGAAGACACGGGGTCTTGCTCTGTTGCTCAGGCTAGTCTCAAACAGCCAGCCTCAAGTGATCCTCCCGCCTCATCCTCCCAAAGTGCGGGATTACAGGTGTGAGCCACCATGCCCAGCCCATTTTTTTTAATTTCTTAATTTAATTTAATTTCTATTTTTTATTTTTATTATTTTATTATTTTTATTTTATTTATTTATTTTTTTGAGACAGAGTCTCACTCTGTCGCACAGGCTGGAGTGCAATGGTGTGATCTCAGCTCACTGCAACCTCCGCCCCCCGGATTCAAGCAACTCCCCTGCC
>NW_016812390.1:52318-65508 GCF_001698545.2 Rhinopithecus bieti | reverse complement strand
CCAGCCTGGGCGACAGAGCGAGACTCCGTCTCAAAAAAAAAAAAAAGAAAAGTTCAGATTCCTTGAGCGCTCATTTCCAGCTGGGTTAATCAGGCTTCGTTAGGAACATGACACTTAACTGGGCTATGAATTATAGTAACGTTTTAGCCAGTGGAGAAACATGTAAGGGTTTTTTTTTTCTTAATAATAGGGTGGGATGATTAAAGTATAGAAGCAAAATAAGTTAAAGTGTAATTGGGAAATGGTGAGAATGCCAGTTTGAGTGGATCAAGAAGTAACTGTTTCTGGTTTTTCTTTTCCCTCTAGTCACTTTTTTTTTTTTTTTTTTTTTGAGACAGAGTCTCGCCCTGTCCACCAGGCTGGAGTGCAGTGGCAACGATCTTGGCTCACTGCAACCTCCGCCTCCCAGGTTCAAGCGATTCTTCTGCCTCAGCCTCCCCAGTAGCTGAGACTACAGGTGTGCACCACCATGCCCAGCTAATTTTTGTATTTTTAGTAGAGACAGGTTTCATCATGTTGGCCAGGTTGGCCTTGAACTCCTGATCTCAGGTGATCCACCCACCTCAGCCTCCCAAAGTGCTGGAATTACAGGAGTGAGCCACTGCGCCTGGTCCCCTCTCGTTACATTTTAAACAACTGTCATACTTTTGTCCATTCTGCTTGTCCTCATTGGGCTGATAAGAGCAGAATGACCATCAAAGACAAAGGAATGCATAGAGGGGCTGAAGGCAATGCCTATCAGTGAAGAATGTCAATCCAAGGGTTATAGCAGGATGGGAGAGTTGGAAATTAGGAAAAACCAGAATCTTCTCACTAAAGTTTGGCGGTCGGCCTCTTTTGGTCTTCAGTGGTTTCTCTTTGTTCCTTTTTTTCTCAGGATTTCCTGTTTTTGCCTGGAAGGGAGAGTCAGAAGATGACTTTTGGTGGTGCATTGATAGATGTGTGAATGTGGAGGGCTGGCAGCCAAACATGGTGGGTCATATTTCTGCTAACACAATTCTGTAGGGGTCAGGAGTGGGGATGGGAGGAGGTTATGGCCTGGGAGAGGGTTTCCCAACAAGAAGAAAGGAAAATGGCTTCATTTCTATATGACGTACCTGGATTTCCAGCAGAACTAGATTCTTATGCTACGGGTACCCCAAGAGTATTGAAGCTCTTACAACCTCAAAGTGCCTTAATTATTGGTTCTAATGTTGGAAGCATTTATATTCATTAGAAACATTAAAGGGCTGCCCAGGATTCACACATGGCTGGTTAAAAAGCAAGAGTAATGAGTTTCCATCCCCTGCTACTGCCTACTCCCCCCGCTTACAACAACCAAAAACCCCAAACACACCACCCCAGAGCTCTCGAGATGCTTAGCCTTCTCTCTGGAATCCATATACCTGTCATGTGAGTCAGGACTAGAAAAAAAAAATAAAAATAATAGAGTTCATATAATGAATTTATAGTAAACCTGAAGACCTTCCAAGTTCAAGTTTCTTCTCTTTATATTCATTCCCCACATTTAAAAGACAGCAAGGTAAAGTTTTGGGGTTGTAATTTTGCTTCATTTTATTTTGTGTTATTCTTTAGATCAAGTCTTGAAGCCTGATAGCACATTAGATTTGCAAAGAGGCAAAAAGCTACACAAAGGGCTGGGTGTGGTGGCCTGTAATGCCAGCACTTTGGGAGCCCAAGGCAGGTAGATTCCTTCAGCCCAGGAGTTCGAGACCAGCCTGGGCAACATAGGGAGACACTGTCTCTACAAAAAAATACAAAAATTAGCAGGATGTGTTGGCATGCACCTGTAGTAGTAGTCCCAGCTACTTAGGAGGCTGAGGTGGAAGGATCACTTGAGCCCAGGAGGTGGAGGCTGCAGTGAGCCGAGATAACACCACTGCAATCCAGCCTGGGTGAGAGAATGAAACCGTGCCCCACCCCAGCCCCTCCCCAAAAGCTACACAAAATATGAGGTGCTCCTATTTTGCAAATAATTTTGCCCCTCCCCTTGGGGAGGGGCAGAAATTAGGGAACGTATTGACAAAAGAATCCCTGAAGCTCTAGTCCAACCATTGCTTGCTGCTGAAGGCTGCAGAGCAGGCCTCACTTGGTGCATGGCAGAGAAGTAGCTTCTTTCTGAATTCTGTGATCCAGGTCACACTGCACCAGGCTTGTTTGAGGAAGCTGGGTTAGAGCCTTCATATCCTAAAGGGGTGGGGGAGCAGAGTTGACAGTGGCTGTAAGATGAGTCAGCTCATTCCAACAGTTTTAATAGTGACACGAGGGAGTGTGACTGACAGATGCTAAAGCAGATAGGCCAGGGAGTTTCTCCTGGGAATAAAACATTGATTTTTAAAGTCAGGAACCCAGGGACGACATTAGGATTTTACCTGGAGAACATTACAAACTGTAGAACCAGCACAAACTGCTAGGAAGGTTAATAAAGAGAGTAAGACAAGGACAAAAACAGTTGTCACCCCAGAAAACAGGACCCATACCTCTTTGGATTCTGTCAAGATTTAGTACTTTTCCTTACTTCCCAACCTCGGGAAGATTTCCTGATGACAAGAATTTCCTGCAGTAGATTTACATGGTGAGACTTATGGGCAGAGTTCATTAAGTAAATCTTAGAGACAGCAACTACCTGTCTGTATCATATCTTCCTTAAAAGGGAAAAGTAGATGAGAATAGTGAGACTTACAACACAGAGTTTCCAGTTGTTCAGTCTCTCTTGTTTCTTATCTTTTCTGTGGAAGGGAAAACTTCATGAGGGATTCCATACATGGAGAATGGGAGAGAGAAACTCAGAAGAGCCTTTTGCTTTCTTGGGGCATCTGTTCTGGGGGTTTCTACTTGTAGTATGGAGCAGGTACAAAAGCTTTGATGAGAGTCCTAACTTGAATTCTGGTTCTCAAGCAATGTTTGAGTGAGGGAGAGAAAATAGGTCAACAGCAAGAGCAAAAGCGAAAAAGAGATCAGGTGGTAGACATGAGGTTGGGGATTTTGTGTACTCTGGGGTCCAGAATGGCAGTTTTGGCACTTACAGCAGTGTTGATAATTGATGGGACTGCAAGATGGGTGCATGTCAGCAGACGGCAACCCAGTTCTGTGGGACTTTCCAGGAGGATGGGTAGAACAATTTGCAGAATCCTGCTAAATACTTCTGACAGCCTAACGAAGGACTGAAGTATCACAGCCTCATGCCTAATAGTGTTCTAAGCTGGTTTTTCTTTATCTTTATAATTCAAAAGCTTTTCTCTGCTGATGAAAGCTCCAGTGGGCACAGCACTGTGTTTATCTTTAATCCCAACCTGAAATAGTGATAGATGAGCTGTTCAGAGGCATGCTTGCACACCTACATGCTGCACGGTTCCCTGGTTATTTTTAATTTGGTTTGTACAGAGTGTGAGGTTGTGCTAGGCAAAACCCTACAGTGCTGCCTGATATTTTGGGTGGGAGAGTGCCTATACTTTGGGAGAAGAGAAGGTTAATGGAATACAGTTTTATAAGCCGTTGTTCCGAGAGGGAGACTTAATTATATGACCATTTATTGATTGATTTTTCTTTTTTTCTTAAGAGGCTGTGTAAACTGAGGCCTTTTATTTAAACTAAGTCTTGACTGAATATATTTAAAATCCATTTAGGCTTTCTGAATACCTATAGTAGATTCAAGATCTACTATATTGTGGCCTAGATAACCACAATTTATCAATCCATAAGAAAATCCTCAGTTAGTTGCTGTATATTTTGATGCAGTAGATATATCATAGGGAGGGTTGTTTGGCTATGTGAATTACAATTGGCCTTTATCCTCTCATTGTCTTTTACTTCAATATAATGACTGTTTGGCAGATTATTTCATTTACTCTGGCTTTAAGTTACTTTGCATAACCATGTGGGAAATTTTAAATATCTGTAAATTGCTAATTAGATTGAGATGCAAGACCCAGAGAAGCACTGAAGCCTTGAGGCTTCAGCAAAGTGAATGATGTTATTGATGCTTACTATTGCAGATCTTGGATGATGGAGGGGATCTTACCCACTGGATTTATAAAAAGTATCCCAACATGTTTAAGAAAATCAAGGGCATAGTAGAGGAGAGTGTTACTGGAGTTCATAGGTAAGATTTGACATGGGCATACCTGGTTTTATGCAGTCTAGACATAAAATCTTATAAACACATACCTATAAAACACGTGTTAAAAATTGGAGCCTGCTATGAGGTAACAACATTTCAGCTTGCTGTGAGGTGACCAGATCTCACCTTACTTTGAGGTGACCAGATCTCTCTTGTTTTTTTTTTTTTTTTTTTAATTAACAACACAAATAATGAACCTAAAATAGTGAGAAGGGGGCAGGTGGGAGAACAAGTGAAGTCCTCATGTTTTCTAGTGATTGTAAACAATTACTTCTTGTCCTTTTTGGACACATTTATTCATTCATTCAACAAATATTTATTGAACTTCTACAATGAACGAGGAACTGCTCTAGGTGCTAGGCATCTAGCAGTAGACAAAACAGACAAAAAAACTCTGCTATCTTAGAGCTTACATTCTTACATGGAAAGCAAGGACATAGGGTTCTGCTTCTCAAATGAGCAATAATTCTCTGAGTAAAACTGGAATTATTTCAGTTCAATTTCTGTGATCATTTCTATGATTTATTTCACCCATAAAGAACTAAAAGTGTGAAAAAAAGTTTTCGGGAAGTAAATTCTGAACCAGCCACCGTCACTGCTTCAATACATTATCATCTTTTTGAATGTACAAAACTGAGGTCAGGAGTTCAAGACTAGCCTCGCCAACATGGTGAAACCCCATCTCTACTAAATACAAAAATTAGCCAAGTGTGGTGGCGCGCACCTGTAGTCCCAGCTACTCAGGAGGCTGAGGCACAAAAATCGCTTGAACCTGGGAGGCAGAGGTTGCAGTGAGCTGAGATCACGCTACTGCACTCTAGCCAGGGTGACAGAGTGAGGCTCTGTCTCAAAAAAACCAAAAAACAAATTGTAAGTGTATTTGAAAGTTAAAATTGTTGCAGTAGATTAGTGGGATTAAGCATGGTTTTTAAAGTAGTACTTAAAGTTACTCCTTTTATAATTAAAAAAGATGAGTGAAATTAGTACACAGTTTAAGCTGGGCATAGTGGCTCATGCCTGTAATCCCAGCACTTTGGGAGGCCAAGATGGGAGGATCACTTGAGTCCAGGAGTTTGAGACCAGCCTGGGCAGCATAGTGAGATCCTGTCTCTATTTAAAAAAAAAAAAATGCTGGAAGGCTGGGTGCAGTGGCTCACCCCTGTAATCCCAGCACTTTGGGAGGCCGAGGCAGGCGGATCACCTGAGGTCGGAAGTTTGAGACCAGCCTGACCAACATGGAGAAACCCCATCGCTACTAAAAATACAAAATTAGCTGGGCATGGTGGCACATGCCTGTAATCCCAGCTACTCAGGAGGCTGAGGCAAGAGAATCACTTGAACCCAGGAAGCGGAGGTTGCAGTAAGCCAAGATCACACCATTGCTCTCCAGCAGGGACAGCAAGAGTGAAACTCCATCTCAAAACAAACAAAACACAAACAGCCAGGTGTAGTCTCATGCACTTGTAGTTCCGGCAGGCAGTGAGACCAGTGCAGGTTTAGTGAACATTGTACCCAGTAGGTAATTTTTCAACCTTCAACCCGCTCCCACTCACCCACTTTTTATAGTCTCCAGTGAAGGCCTTAAAATTTAGAGATGGGTCAAGGATTTTCCCCACATGACTTTTGAATACAATCTTTATTGTGAAGCTATATATGCAGGCTCTGGAAAGATACTCTTTGTTTCTCAGTGGCCACCTAATAGGATGAAACTAGTCATGTCTCAACGCTCTCATGACTACCCAATCATCGTGTTTCTGGGGCCTGCTATGAAAGCAATGGTAGACTGTAACGTCCCAATGTTTTTTGTTCTTGGCTTCCCTCATCCTCAGGCTGTACCAACTGTCCAAAGCTGGGAAGCTGTGTGTTCCAGCCATGAATGTCAATGACTCAGTCACCAAACAGAAATTTGACAACCTCTACTGTTGCCGTGAATCAATTCTTGATGGGTATTGTTTATTATCTTTGAGATGAACTTGTGTTGTCAAGTTGAGATTCTAAGTTTTTTGGCTTTGGTTATTTCTGGAAAGGATTCATATAGCACCTCTGGATAATGTCTCCATTAAGCCAGAGCTTTGTCACCTCGTAAATTAAAATTACATTATTTTTATTTTCTCCTTTGTATCTTTTCTATTTCTAAATATTATATTTTCAAAACATTATCTAATAAATGTATGTTGCTTTTATGTTTAAAAGTTACTGTGTCATCTACATCTTCTTCCTTTCTGCACCACTTGCAAGAAAGGGGGGAAAAAAGGAAAAAAACCCTTACATATAGGATTGGTTGGATGGCAGGGAGTGAGAAAATATGTATTTTATTCAACCTTTCTCTCTGGTCATTAGTTTCTCTAGGATGGAAACCAGACTTTCAGTGTTACAGCTCTTTTAGAATTTGTCTAGCAGGTTTTCTGGTCTTTACCAGAAAACCCCTTTAAAAAAAAAAAAAAGAAACCAGACTTTCTTTCCAAATGAAAAACAAACCAACCAAAAAACCCCATGAAAACAAAGAGATTCAATCTAACCTCAAGGCAGAAACAAGAGAAGATTTTTCTGATTTAATGTGTTTTTTTTTCCCCTAGACTTAAAAGGACAACAGACATGATGTTTGGTGGAAAGCAAGTGGTAGTCTGTGGCTATGGAGAGGTGAAGTTTAACCTTTCATTTATTAGGTGTTTTAAATGGATTTTGTTGAAATATTCTGGAATTTTTTATTTGTACGGACATATGACTACTCTCGTTACCACTTTAGATGAGAAAAGAACTTCAGAGGCCCTCTGGTTAAAGTCTTTCTTTTCCCTTTGCATTGCCGCCATTTTTCCTTAAGCTGATTTTCTGACTTGCTCCAGTACCACTGTTTGTGATGTTCTTTTTAGCTTGTGTTTTGATTATGAATCATGAGTGTGGGTGTTCTTGTGCACGTGAATGCGATAAGCAGGAGCCAGGGGTTTGTTTATGAGCTGTATTCAATTATTTGTTCTTCTTGTTTTCCCCAAGTATGAATGTATTCAGTGAAATTCCTCTCGGGGGTGGAAAGAGGGGGTGCACTTTCCCAGAAGCTTTGAGAAAAGGTTTTCTTGGTGACTTTCCTTAATATGTGTGCTCTCTCCCCTCTTCAGGTGGGGAAAGGATGCTGTGCTGCCCTGAAAGCCATGGGCTCCATTGTGTATGTAACTGAAATTGACCCCATCTGTGCCCTGCAAGCCTGGTAAGCCTCTACACTACCATCTCACTTGCAATCTTGGAGCTGTCTCCAAAGAATGGCCTGGTTGATGCCACACTTTATTTTAGAGGAGTCCAGATCCTCAGAGAGGCTGCCACTAACTCTAAGCATCTGCCTTTCAAAAAGGTCAAGGAGCTCTGCTTGGAGAGAGCAGAGACTATCAGAAAAGTGAAAATTTAGAAATCCTGTGGAGATAGTAACAGGGATTCTGTCAGCCAGAGAACAAGTAGCCCCTTACTTTCTCCATGTGTAATACTTGCCATTCAAATAATGATCAGAAAAGAAATTGGCAGGCATCAGATGCCTTCTGATGTGTTACACTGAAAATAGCCCTTCTGTGGTATTCCTCCCAAAAATATATAACCTGAATCTAATTGTGAGGAAACATTAGACCAATCCCAATTAAGGGTAAAATCTACTAACTCTGAGTGAAGGGTATATGAGAATTATTGACACTAGTATTATAATTCTTAAGTTTGAAATGATTCTAAAATTAAAACTTAAAAAGAAGAATAGTTCTTTTCTTATAAAATGTGGGTAATCATACCTACCTCATAGGATTGTGAGAGTTCAGTAAAATAATAATTAACATAGGCTGAGTGTGATGGGTTCATGCCGGTAATTCCAGCACTTTGGGAGGCTGAGGCAGGAGGGTTGCCTGCGTCCAGGAGTTCGAGACCAGCCTTGGCAACATAGGGAGACCCCATCTCTACAAATCATTTTTTAAAATTAGCTGGGTGTGGTGGTGCATGCCTGTGGTCCCAGCTACTTGGGAGGCTGAAGTAGGAGGATCACCTAAGCCTGGGAGTTGGAGGCTGCAGTGAGTTGTGATTATGCCACTACACTCCAGCCTGGGTGACCCAGCAAGACTCTTGTCTCAAAATAATAATTATCATTCTATATTATACATTATATAACAAATACATAATTATATAAGGCACAGAGCTGCTGCCACATAATATATGCTCACTAAATGATAGCTGTTATTAAAATTGTCTCTTGCCATCCTCAGCAGGGTGGGAAATACCACTGTTCTTAAAAACTATTGCAGAGTCCAAGTGTCTGTGGCCTAGGGGAACCATCATCCTTTTAGTACACTAAGGGTTTATTATAGGAACCTGAACATGTTTTAATACAAATTGTGATACTGTTCAAATTATCCTATAGACATGAATTGATCACTTACTATTCATTAGATACTGTGCTACGTGATGAGAATGAATAAGATGAATGTATAAATGAGATAAGGTCCGGCTGTTAGAAGCACACAGACAAATAACCATTGTGCAGTGAAGTAAGTGCTGTCATGGAGTTAAACGGCACATGCTTCTGTAGGAGCATAAAGGAGAAATTGCTTACTAAGGAGCAAGGGAGCAGGGTAGAAAGAGATGTCAACAGAACAGAGTCTTTTTTTTTTTTTTTGAGGCGGAGTCTCGCTCTGTCGCCCGGACTGGAGTGCAGTGGCCGGATCTCAGCTCACTGCAAGCTCCGCCTCCCGGGTTTAGGCCATTCTCCTGCCTCAGCCTCCCGAGGAGCTGGGACTACAGGGGCCCGCCACCTCGCCCGGCTAGTTTTTGTATTTTTTTTAGTAGAGACGGGGTTTCACCATGTTAGCCAGGATGGTCTCGATCTCCTGACCTCGTGATCCGCCCGTCTCGGCCTCCCAAAGTGCTGGGATTACAGGCTTGAGCCACCACGCCCGGCCAGAACAGAGTCTTGACATTTGTTTAGGTGTTTTCTTAGTGTGGAAGTATATTCCAGGTACAGGGAACATGTGTGTTGTCTCCAAGGAAGGAGATAGCATGGCAGATTTAGGAAGCTGGAAAATTTTTTTTTTTTTATCTTTTTTTGAGATGGAGTCTCGCTCTGTCACGCCGGCTGGAGTGCCAGTGGCGCGAATCTCGCTCACTCAGCTCCGCCGTCCCGAGTTCAATGCCATATCTCCGCCTAGCCTCCCCGAGTAGGTGGGTACTACACGGCGCCACCACCTCGCGCGGCTAGTTTTTGTTTTTTTAGTAGAGACAGGGTTTCACCGTGTTAGCCAGGATGGTCTCGGTTCTGACCTCGTTGATCCGCGGTCTCGGCCTCCCACAGTGCTGGATTTACAGGCTTGAGCCCACCGCGACCGGCCAGCTGGAAATATTTTAATGTGGTGGGCAGATGGATAAATTTGGGAGTGGCTCCTATCTAAGGTAGGAGTCCATGCGATCAGTATGTCAATATAATACATATATTACTGCAAGTATTTGGGTCTTATTCTAATCCTGCCTTATCCTTAAGAACAGGTAGTCTCTAGGCCGGGCGCGGTGGCTCAAGCCTGTAATCCCAGCACTTTGGGAGGCCGAGACGGGCGGATCACGAGGTCAGGAGATCGAGACCATCCTGGCTAACACGGTGAAACCCCGTCTCTACTAAAATACAAAAAATTAGCCGGGCGAGGTGGCGGGCGCCTGTGGTCCTAGCTACTCGGGAGGCTGAGGCAGGAGAATGGCGTGAACCCGGGAGGCGGAGCTTGCAGTGAGCTGAGATCCGGCCACTGCACTCCAGCCTGGGCGACAGAGCAAGACTCCATCTCATTCAAAAAAAAAAAAAAAAAAAAAAAGAACAGGTAGTCTCACTGAAGTATTTTAAGCAAGGAAATGACATGATCCAAATTGCATTTAGGAAAATCACTCTGCAAAATGATTTAGAAAGATGTAAACCTAGAGACAATGAGATTGTGCCAGGGGTTACTATAGTAATTTAGGCAAGAAGGAATAAGACCTAAACTTAAGCAATGCTAGTATGTATTAGAGAAGAGAAGACAGATGAAAGAGACTTTTAAGAAATTAAAGAAAAAGAGTCAGCCTGTTTTGGTGACAACTTCAATTAGGGAGAGGCAGCAAGGACATTCTTGTTTATATGGCTCATTCAGATGGATGAACAGTGATGCTATTGATCAAGATAGAAAATATAGAAGAAGAAATAAATGAGGTTGTGAGTGCAGAGAAAATAATAAGTTTATTTTCAAACACAGTAAGTTTGAGATCCTTCTGGGACATTCATGAGGTGCTCTCCAATGGCTAATTTGATCCTTGGCTATGAAGCTTCAGAGAGATCTAAGCTAAAGATACAAATGTAAAAATCAGCCATCTATAAGCAGTCATTTGCAGCCAAGGGAAGAATATGGTTCTCTATACTGAAAAAATAGAGAACAGAATAACCCTGCAGCGCACCAATATCCAAAGGTTGGCTGAAGTTGAGGAGAGACAATTAAGTAAGAGGAAAACCAGGAGAGATGTATCATGGAGTCCAAGGGGTATAGAGTTTTAAGAAGACAAATAATGTTTAATGTAGTAGAAGAAATCAAATAATGTAAGAATCTAAGAAGTTGGGCATGGTGGTGTATGCCAACAGTCCTGGCTACTCAGGAGGCTGAGGCAGGAGGATTGCTTGAGGCCAAGAGTTAGAGGCTGTAGTGCACTATGATTATGCCTGTGACTAGCTACTGCACTCCAGCCTGGGCAACATAATAAGATCTCATTTCTTAAAAAAAAAAACAAAAAAACAAAAAAAACAGTTAAGAGTCTAAGAAATCTTGGGTTTGGCCTTCGGGAAATCACTGATGATCTTGGAGAGAGCACTTTCAAGGGGGTAGTTGGTTAAATGGCTAAGTGGCACTTTCTACAGTTTCTTTTTTTTTTTTTTTTTTTGAGATGGAGTCTCGCTCTGTCGCCCAGGCTGGAGTGCAGTGGCCAGATCTCAGCTCACTGCAAGCTCCGCCTCCCGGGTTTATGCCATTCTCCTGCCTCAGCCTCCCGAGTAGCTGGGACCACAGATGCCCGCCACCTCGCCTGGCTAGTTTTTTGTATTTTTTAGTAGAGATGGGGTTTCACCGTGTTAGCCAGGATGGTCTTGATCTCCCGACCTCATGATCCACCCGTCTCGGCCTCCCACAGTGCTGGGATTACAGGCTTGAGCCACCATGCCCGGCCTCTACAGTTTCTAGAAATTCAGTCAGGGAATCTCATGGTAGCCCCTGGCTCCCTATTATCAGGAAGAAATAAGTCCCATGATGCAGAGGAACCTTTTATTTCTGTCTTGTATGAACTAAGGAAATTGTTTGGATTTTTCACTTCTAAGAATAGTTCAGCTATCTCAAGAAATGACAGCAACTTGATATTAGCCTTTGAAGTCCTGTGTTAAAAGGCTCCACAGCTGCCTGTTTAGGTTAATTGGTCATACTTTATTTCAACAGTATGGATGGATTTCGACTGGTGAAATTAAATGAGGTCATCCGACAAGTGGACATTGTTATTACCTGTACAGGTATGATAATGACATTTTAAATGGGGTGGCACTTGGGAATGTTTTTATGGAGCAAGTGCAAGATGATTGGACATATTCTGAAAAACCAAACTCTAAAAGCTAGAGAGAGATAGTAGCCCACAAAGCCAGTCAGTCTTTCATATTCTTCCTAATTCTTTAGAGCTCTGACCAGAGGTATACGATTAGGTCATTCCTATGTAAAAACGTTTTTCTTCACCCTTTAAGACAACTGTTGTATCTCCATTCATCCTAGGAGATAGCTAGAGATGAGATTCAGTTATAAAGTTTTATTTGGGAAGCCAGATCTTAAATGTACACTTGATTTCTTTTTTTTTTTTTTTTTTTTTTTTTTAGATGGAGTCTCGCTCTGTCTCCCGGGCTGGAGTGCAGTGGCCGGATCTCAGCTCACTGCAAGCTCCGCCTCCCAGGTTCACGCCATTCCCCTCCCTCAGCCTCCCGAGTAGCTGGGACTACAGGCCCCCGCCACTTCGCCCGGCTAGATTTTTGTATTTTTTAGTAGAGACGGGGTTTCACCGTGTTCGCCAGGATGGTCTCGATCTCCTGACCTCGTGATCCACCCGTCTCGGCCTCCCAAAGTGCTGGGATTACAGGCTTGAGCCACTGTGCCCGGCCTACACTTGATTTATTATTTTACCTCCAAAAGTGATGTATGTTTCTCTCTAGTATGTAATTAAGGCAAGGCTAGAGAGAAATTCTTTCATAGTTAGAGAAAGTAGAAGAGGTTATTCTGTTAATTCCCAAAGAGGTAGATTTTGAGTTTTAAAGAATATGCAGAAATGGCTGGTTTCCTCTAGGGTAAGATACTTATTTTTATGTAGAACCATAAACTACAGGAACACTGGTTTTCTTTTATAATTCTATTTTAGAGGGGGAAATCGAACAGAATAAAAAAAAAATTTGTAGTTGTAGCCTCAGGGAGAAATAGGGGCAGAGAAGAGGGACTATAAGAAGCTGTTCTTGGTTCTTATCAATCCCCTGATCTCTTTTGTTGTTTTAAATAGAGATGAGGTCTCACTTTCCAGGCTGGTCTCAAACTCCTGGCCTCAGGTGATTCTCCCACCTCTGCTTCCCAAAGTGATGGGATTATAGGCATGGGCCACCCTGCCCAGCCTGGACCTTTTTTTTTTTTTATTGCTTTTTTGTGAGCTGTAATTGATCTACTACACGTTTCACACATTTAAAGTGTTCACTGTTTTTTGGTAATTCACAGTTTGTACAACCATCACAATCTAATGTTTTTACTGAGTTGTAATTCACATTGTAATGTTCACCCTTTTAAAGTGTACAGTTCAATGGCTTTTAGTAAAGTTGTGGAACATCCCAATTATTGAATTTTTATCACCCCAACAAGAAACCCCGTATCATTAGCAGTCACTCCTTATTCCATCCTCCATCATACCCCAGCCCTAGGCAACCACCATTTCCCTATTCTGGACATTTCATGTAAATGGAATTATAGCAACACCTGCCAAAAGAAGGGGGAAAAATTATAATTTTTTTTTTTTTTTTTTTATAAAAAATAAA
>NW_016812390.1:40027-48271 GCF_001698545.2 Rhinopithecus bieti | reverse complement strand
GGCAGGTGGATCACCTGAGGTCAGGAGTTCGAGACCAGCCTGGCCAACATGGTGAAACCCCATCTCTACTAAAAATACAAAAAATTAGCCAGATGTGGTGGCAGGCGCCTGTAGTCTTAGCTACAGGAGTGTGAGGCAGGAGAATTGCTTGAACCCGGAAAGCAGAGGTTGCAGTGAGCCAAGATTGTGCCATTGCACTCCAGCCTGGGCAACAAGAGTAAAACTCCTTCTCAAAAAAAAAAAAAACAAAAAAAAGGAATCATTCAATATGTGGTCTTTTATGACCGGCCTCATAGCAGGATGTTTTCAGGGCCTCCCCATGTGATGGTACATATCAGTACCTTATTCCTTTTCTTGCTGAGTAATGTGTCATTGTATGGTTATACCATATTTTATTTACCCATTCATTAACTGGTAGACATTTGGGTTGTTTTCCCTTTTTGGCTATTAGGAATAATGCTGCTGTGAACATTGAATACAAGTTTTTATGTGGACATATATTTTCAGTTCCCTTGGGTATATACTAAGAGTAGAATTGCTAGATCATATAGTAACTCTGTTTTTAACATTTTCAGGCTGGGTGTGGTGGCTCACACCTGTAATCCCAGCACTTTGGAAGGCCGAAGTAGGCAGATCACTTGAGCCCAGGAGTTCAGATCATCCTGGACAACACGGCAAAACTCTGTCTCTACCAAAAAAAATACAAACATTAGCCGGGTGTGTGGTCCCAAGTAGCTGGGACTACAAGCACACGCCACCACACCCGGCTAATTTTTTGTATTTTAGTAGAGACAGGGTTTCACCGTGTTGCCCAGGCTGGTCTTGAACTCCTGAGCTCAGGCAATCCACCCCTCAGACTCCCAGTGTTAGGATTATAGGCATGAGCCACCACGCCTGGCTGGAATTGCCAAACTTTTTGAAAGTGACTGCACCATTTTACAATCCCACCAACAATACATGTGCCTTCTAATTTCTCCATATCTTCACTAACACTTGTTATTGCCATTCTTTTTGATATTGCCATCCTAGTGAACGTAAAGTGGTATCTCATTGTGGTTTTGATTTCCATTTCCCTAATGACTAATGATGTTGAGCATCTTTTCATGTATTTATTGGCCATTTGTACATCTTCTCTGAAGAAATGTCGATTCAGAGCCTTTTCTTTTTTTTCTTTTGGAGACAGGGTCTCACTCTGTCACCCAGGCTACAGTGTAGTGATGCAATCACAGCTCACTGCAGCCTTGACCTATGGGGCTCAATCGATCCTCCTACCTTAGCCTCCCTAGTAGCTGGGACTACAGGCACATGCCACCATACCCAGCTTATTTTTGTATTTTTTTGTAGAAATGGGGCTTTGCCATGTTGCCCAGGCTGGTCTCAAACTCCAGGGCTCAAGTTATTGATTCTGCCACCTCAGCCTCCCAAAGTGCTGGGATAACAGGCATGAGTGAGCGTGGCTGGCCTGCTTTTTTTTTTTTTTTTTTTTTTTTTTTTTTTTTTGAGACAGAGTCACCCAGGCTGGAGTGCGGTGGCGCAGTCTCGGCTCACAGCAAGCTCCACCTCCCAGGTTCATGCCATTCTCCTGCCTCAGCCTCCCTAGTAGCTGGGACTAAAAGCGTCCGCCACCATGCCCAGCTAATTTTTTGTACTTTTAGTAGAGATGGGGTTTCACCATGTTAGCCAGGATGGTCTCAATCTCCTGACTTCGTGACCCGTCCACCTCAGCCTCCCAAAGTGCTGGGATTACAGGTGTGAGCCACCTGGTCTGCTTATTTTTAAATTGTCTTCTTCTTATTGGGTTGTAAGAATTCCTTATAACAAGTCCCTGATCAGTTATATGATTTGCACATTTATTTTCTCATTCTGTGGATTATCTTTCTCTGCTGCTGCCAAAAGACAGTGAGCGCTCAAACCTCTCTTCTGTTTTTAAGGTAACAAGAATGTGGTAACCAGAGAGCACTTGGACCGTATGAAGAATAGCTGCATCGTTTGTAACATGGGACATTCCAACACAGAGATTGATGTGGTAAGATCAAGTGGCTCATTATTGGGGGCTTTTTTCTCTCCTTCACAAGAAACAAACTGGAAAATGAGAGAGCAGTGTCACAAGCCATCCTAAACATGAGTGTCCTGGCAGAGTTGTCCACATCTTTTCACTTACTAGCCCTATAGCCTGTATTTGTGGAGACTATAAAGTTTCTTCATCTCAATTTAATAATTTTAAATGATTGTCATCTTCTATTCAAGCTCGATGCCTGTTTACACTGTAAGCCTTATCTCTATGTTTAGGATTGAGAGCAAGATAAACTCAAAACTACAATGAATGATACAAACTCAAAGCTAAGGGATACAATGAATGTGAATCAGTATGGTAGTCAGTATTTTGGGGGTGTTTGGTTTTACCATAAAGATGAGATAAGTAGGTTGGTCCAAGGAAATAAGGGAGAGAAATCTATGGGCTGGGATGATTCTGTTGCTTAGGATTGACTGTGTGTATCAAATACTGTGGTTTCTTCTTTTATCCCTCTCTTTTACTGGGCGAGGTCACCCCTCACATGTTTTTCAAACTGTAGTATTATGTCTGCAGGTGTCATAATCAATCCAGTGCCATTGTGTAGTAGCATGTATTCTTCAAACCTGGAAAATATATCACTTTGATTCTCTAATTTGGTTATATTCACCCTATAATTTTCCAATCCAAAATAGCACTTGGTCCTAATAAGTTGCCCAAGTAATAGTTAATAGAAGTGTTTTTTCTTTCTTTTTTTTTTTGAGACGGAGTCTCGCTCTGTCGTCCAGGCTGGAGTGCAGTGGCACGGTCTTGGCTCACTGCAGCCTCTACCTCCTGGGTTCAAGTGATTGTCCTTTCTCAGCCTCCAGAGTAGCTGTGACTATAGGCGCCCACTACCACGCCTGGCTAATTTTTATGTTTTTAGTAGAGGCAGAGTTTCACCATATTGGATAGGCTGGTCTCAAACTCGTGACCTTGTGATCTGCCCACCTCAGCCTCCCAAAGTGCTGGGATTATAGGTGTGAGCCACCTCACCCAGCCAAGTGTTGTTTATTTTCAGATTTACCAAAGTATCTCTCAGTGTGACTTTTACTCTGGTTTTAAATTTTTCTGGCATTTTTATGGCACACCTTTATTTCTCTCTGGGTAACTGGCTCAAGCAAAGCATGCTTTCATCTCCACTGAGGGCTGCTTTGATTGAGCTTCAGCATTACCAGGTAAGGACCAGCTGATGGACTGAGAGCTTACTGGATAATATTTATTATATATGGTTTCCCTTTTAAATTCTGTGCTCTGTTCTTCCATTATTAAAAGTAGTTGGCAGGGCCGGGCGCGGTGGCTCAAGCTTGGTAATCCCCAGCGACTTGGGAGGCCAGACGGGCGGATCACGAGTCAGGAATGCGGAGACCATCCTGACTAACACGGTGAAAACCTGTCTCTACTAAAAAATGGCAAAAAATCTAGCCGGGCGAGGTGGCGGGCGCCTGAAGTCCACAGCTACTCAGGAGGCTGATGGCAGGAGAATGGCGTGAACTCCGGAGGCGAGCTGCAGTGACGCTGAAATCCGGCCACTGCACTCCAGCCTGGGCGAAGAGCGAGACTCTGTCCTCAAAAAAAAAAAAAAAAAAAAATAGCTGGCAGAACAACCTACCCAAGCCTCTGTCTACCCTGGGGTGTCTGAGGGTAATGGCCTTATACGTCTCTCTTACCATGATAGTTTTGACTTACAATAACAATTTAGTGTATTGGTTCTTTATTTTCTTTTGCTTAAGTTCATTTATGTGCCATACTGGCTTCTTTGCTCGGCCATACTGCCTCTTTCCTGAGTGATCAAGGATATTAGTATTTCCTAAAACTATCCAGCAAATGATCAACATTTCCTGGATGACTTTGCTTCTAGAGCCCCCTAAGGGAAAGGCCTAAAGGGAAGTAGTTGATGTCCCATGGCCCGGGCCCTAATGGGAAATCTTCAAGAGGAAGGAAGGAAGGAATGGTTCCTTGTAAAACCCTCAAGAAACCTCTGAAATAAAAATAACTCCAAATGCAGACATATACCTTTGTATTTTACTTTATCTCATTTCATCTTTGACCACTCCATGAGAATTATTCTTATTCCTAATTTCAGTTGGGATAACTAAGAAGTTAACTACCATTGTCAGGCATGTAATTGATTCCAAAATGAATACCGTGCACAGGCCGGGCACGATGGCTCACACCTCTAATCCCCAGCACTTTGGAGGCTGAGGCAAGGTTGATTTCACCTGCAATTCTCTTGCCCTCAGCCTCCTGAGTAGCTGGGACTCAGGTGCTCACCACCATGGCCTGCTAATTTTGTGTTTTTAATAGAGGGGGGTCCCAGGGTTGGCCAGGTGCCGTGCTCAGCCTGTAATCCCAGCACTTTGGGAGGCTGAGGCAGGCGGATTCACAGGGTCAGAATGATCGAGACGATCCTGTGAATGGTGAAACCCACATCTCTAACTAAAAATACAAAAAATTAGCCTGGGCGTAGTGGCAGGCACCTGTAGTCCTAGCTACTCAGGAGGCTGAGGCAGGAGAATGGCGTGAACCCAGGAGGCGGAGCTTACAGTGAGCCAAGATCACGCCACTGCACTCCAGCCTGGGTGGCAGAGCAGAGACTCCATCTCAAGAAAAAAAAAAAAAAAAGTAAGAGTCGGAGTTTCACCGTGTTAGAGTCCAGGCTGGTCTCGATCTCCTGACTCGTGATTCCGCCAGCCCTCGGCCTCCAAAAGTGGCTGGGATTACAGGCATGAGCCACGCGCCCAGCTGACTTAGGTTTTGGTTTTTTTTTAAATAAATTTCTTCTTATAAATTTTTTTCTTTTTTTTTATTGATTAATACTTTAAGTCTAGGAGCATGTCATAACATGCCCAGGTTTGTTACATATGTACTACTGTGCCCATGTTGGGTGTGCTGCACGCATCAAGTCGTCAGCACCCATCAACTCGTCATTTACATCAGGTAATTCCAATGCAATCCCTCCCCCTCCCCATGAAGGCCCCTGGTGTGTGATAATTCCCGCTTCCTAAGTCCAGTGATTCCTCATTTTCAGTCCCACCTGTAGTGAGAAACATGCGTATTTGGTTCTGTTCTTGCGATAAGTTTTGCTGAGAAATATGGTTTCCAGCTTGCATCCATTCCTAACAAAAGGACACAAACTCACTTTTTATGGCTGCATAGTATTGCCATGGTGTATATGTGCCACAATTTTCTTATCCATCTGGTCACTGAATGGACATTTTGGTTTGATTCCAAGATCTTGCTATGGTGAATTAGTGCTGCAGTAAACAACGTTTGCATATCTTTAATAGCGCATGATTATAATCCTTTGGGTATATACCCAGTAATGGGATGGCTGGTCAATGGTACTTCTAGTTCTAGATCCTTGAGGAATCGCCATACTGTTCCATAATGGTTGAACTAGTTTACAATCCCACCAACAGTTGGGGGGGGTAAAAGTGTTCCCTATTTCATCCACATCCCTCTCCAGGCAGACCTGTTTGTTTCCTGACTTTTTAAATGATGCCATTCTAACTGTGTGAGATGGTATCTTATTGTGGTTTGATTTGCATTTCTCTGATGGCAGTGATGAATGACCATTTTTCAATGTGTCTGTTGGCTGCATGCATGTCTTCTTTTAGAAATGCTGTTCATATCCTTTGCCCACTTTTTGATGGGGTTGTTTTGTTTTTTTCTTGTAAATTGTTGAGTCTTTGTAGGTTCTGGATATTAGCCCTTTGTCAGATGAGTAGATTTGCAAATAATTTTTTCCCATTCTGTAGGTGTCTGTTCACTCTGATGGTAGTTTCTTTTGCTGTGCAGAAGCCTTTAGTTTAATTAGATCCCATTTGTCAATTTGCTTTTGTTGCCATTTGCTTTTGGTGTTTTAGACATGAAGTCCTTAGGGCCCATGCCTATGTCCTGAATGCTTAGGTTTTTAAAAATTACTCTGGAAGCCAGGTGTGGTGGCTCACACCTGTAGTCCCCAGCTATTGAGGAGGCTGAAGTGGGATGATTGCTTGAGCCTGGAAGTTAGAAGTCAACCTGGGCAACATGGTAACATCCTGTCTCTAAAAAGAAAATTACTCTGGCTTTTGTATAAAGAAAACATTCTGGAGCTTGACTAATGATAGGGATAACACGAGGTTCTTTCAGTATTTCTGACTGTAGAAAGTGGTGGCTTGGATTACATGGGCAAGTGTTACAGGTGATAAGAAGTGATAGGTTGTGACTAATGGAATTTGCTAAATGGATTGGATGCACAGTGTGAGAAAAAGAGGGAAATCATTACCAGTCAGCTAAGTGAAACTGTAGGAAAATGATTTGGTAAGTATCCAGATATTTTAGTAATCAAAATTTTGAAGAGTTTTTTTTTCCTTTTTTGGTAGGAATTCATAGTTTTACCTAACCTTGAGATGTTGCCTGCTGCATATTTAGGAAGGAGCAGCTCATCAGAAGAGTTGATCATTTAGAAAGCTGCATTTTTTTCTGAGAAATATGAATGCTGTGAATATTGAAGGACCTGGGAATAGGGATTGTGTTCTTCACTGCCTTTTGGCCATATCTTTCTTTTATATGTTTGCTTTCTCTTAAAAGCAGACCTGCAGCCAGGTGTGGTGGCTCACGCCTAGAATCCCAGCACTTTGGGAGGCCCAGGCGGGCGGATCATGAGGTCAGGAGTTTGAGACCAGCCTGACCAACATGGTGAAACACCATCTCTACTAAAAATACAAAAATTAGCCAGGCGTAGTGGCGTGTACCTGTGGTCCCAGCTACTCAGGAGGCTGAGGCAGGAGAATCACTTGAACCCGGGAGGCGGAGGTTGCAGTGAGCCGAGATAGCGCCACTGCACTCCAGCCTGGGCGACAGAGTGAGACTCCGTCTCAAAAAAAAGCAGACCTGCTTACCCACATGCATCACATAGAAGGCCTGTGTAATTGTAAGCTTCACAATTCAGGTGGTCAAACCATTAAGTACATAGGCTTTAAACATTTTTTGCAGCCAAAGAATGATTTAACCTGAGACTTTGTGCTTTACAGGACTAGAACCACAGTTGTTATCCCTGAAAAAAAAAAAAAAAAAAAAAGATGTGCACTGTTCAGAATTATGTGAGACCAATTTGTGCAAGCATAATGAGTGGCCAGTTTATGGTGGGATGTACACCTGGTTTGGGAAGGTAGTCTGCACAGGAATCCCTTTTCCTGGTAGGTTGTTTAGTGATTATAGTTCCACAGCAAAGACAACTGGATGTTTTTGAGAGAGTCTGTCAACCTGTGCCAGCCATAAGATAGGAAACCCTTCTGCTCTTGAGGAATGTGACTGCTGACTAGGCCTTAATAGGCAGGTTATTGGAGCTTCCTGGACAGTGATAGAGATAAGTTAACCAAGTTTCTCTTCAAACCCCTTTTTAAACTTACTGTCAGACTTTCACCTATAGCATAGCCATTCCAGTGCTCTAGTAAACTGCCTCTACTAAGCATTGGTTATTTTCTTATGTTCATAAGAAGTGTCCTTTCCTTGATTCTGCCATATCTTTCTTCCCAAGGAATACTTCCTAAGATGGGTTTTAGCTCTTTACTCCTAATCACTAAGATTGCTTGGCCTCTGGGAGATTAGGGGTGTGAAATACTAAGAACCTGAAATACTTAAAACTCCCGTCATCTCAATAAAAACTGCCATTGTCACCAAGAGTATCTCTTGACTCTTTGTGGTTATTACCCTCCATGGTACTAAGCTCTAAAGGCTAATGGATTCTACTTCGTATATCCTTAACTTCTCAAAATGGTCTGTTTGCTTAAATTCTTTTTTTTTTTTTTGAGACAGGGTCTCACTCTGTTACCGCCCAGACTGGAATACAGTGGCACAATCTCAGCTCACTGCAGACTCAACTTCCCAGGCTCAAGCATTCCTCCCACCTCAGCCTCCCGAGTAGCTGACATTGCAGGCACACGCCAACATGCCCAGCTAATTCTGTTTTTTTTTTTTTTTTTTTTTTTTTTTGCAGAGACAAGGTCTCACTATGTTGCCCAAGCTGATGTTGAACTCCTGGGCTCAAGGGATCTTCCCACTTTGGCCTCCCAAAATGTTGGGATTATAGGCGTGAACCACTGTGCCTTTCCCTTAAGTTTTTTTTAACCCTTATATTTACAGTATTTATTTATAACATTTATTTATTTATTTATTTTATTTTATTTTATTTATTTTTTTTTTTTTTT
>NW_016812390.1:0-39885 GCF_001698545.2 Rhinopithecus bieti | reverse complement strand
TTCACCGTGTTAGCCAGGGTGGTCTCGATCTCCTGACCTCGTGATCCGCCCGTCTCGGCCTCCCAAAGTGCTGGGATTACAGGCTTGAACATTTATTTTTTAAAATTCCAATTTTAAAGTAATACTTGCTTAGTTTAAAAATGCAAACACTATAAATATGCTTAAAATAAGCAAAAACTTCCATAATTGATATTACACTATATTGTTCTGCAACTTGATTTTTTTCACTTAATAGTGAGTGGGCTGGGCATAGTGGCTCACGCCTGTAATCCTAGCCCTTTGGGAGGCCGAGGCAGGCAGATCACTTGAAGTCAGGGGTTTGAGACCAGACTGGCCAACATGGCGAAACCCCGTCTCTACTAAATACAAAAATTAGCCGGACATGGCTGGGCGCAGTGGCTCAAGCCTGTAATCCCAGCACTTTGGGAGGCCGAGACGGGCGGATCACAAGGTCAGGAGATCGAGACCATCCTGGCTAACACGGTGAAACCCCGTCTTTACTAAAAAATATAAAAAACTAGCCGGGTGAGGTGGCGGGCACCTGGGTGCCAGCTACTCAGGAGGCTGAGGCAGGAGAATGGCCTAAACCTGGGAGGTAGAGCTTGCAGTGAGCTGAGATCCGGCCACTGCACTCCAGCCTGGGCAACAGAGTGAGACTCCTTCTCAAAGAAAAAAAAAAAAATTAGCCGGACATGATGGCGTGTGCCTATAATCCCAGCTATTTGGGAGGCTAAGGCAGGAGAATAGCTTGAACCCAGGAGGCAGAGGTTGCAGTGAGCCAAGATCATGCCATTGCACTCCAGCCTGGGTGACAGAGTGAGACTCCATCTCAAAAAAAAAAAAAAAGAATAGTGAATGGTTTTCATGTTAACACATATATGTCTATCTTTTTTGTGGAGCTTCTTGCTGTAGTACGTTTTTTAAAGAGAGTTGTATAATATTCCACTATATGGAACTACCCTGATTTACTTAACCATTCCCTTGTTTGTTTACATTTTTCACTATTATAAATAAGGCTGGATTGAACATTCTTGGGCACTTATATTTCTGAACTTGAGAAAGTATTTTTATAGGATCGTGACCTAAACAAGTGAAACTGATTGGTCAAAGATTAGGTACATATAAAATTTTGCTAGCTGCTGCCAAATTGCCCTCTAGAAAGGTTGAACCAATTTATGAAACTTGACATTTCAAGAAATTATATGTGTTTCCCATCTACCTAATAAAGAAATGGTCCACACCATTAATATAGTTCTGAATGCACTGAAATATAATTGTATATGTCTTTTCCACTACATTGGTACTTCCTCATGGATAGGAACCATGAATTTCTAAACTTTAGCTTAGCATACCATTGTTTGCTTAAATAGACCTTGAAATACAAAAATGAAAAGAAGATATTGTCTTTGTCCATAAATGGTTCACAGCCCAGTAAAGGAATCCACAGTCTTATCTATATTCATGCTCTTTACTACAATGCCTAGAATATGGTATGTACCCTGTAAATGAATCATTATTGTATAACTAAAAGCGTTTCTCTTTATTTGTCTGAAAACTATTTGGCAGGACTCCTTAATTTTATCAAATGAGCCAATGGGTAGTTTTGGAATATGAACTCACTTTCTATTTTAGGCATTGCCTATTGGAAGAAAGAAGGTGTTGTCTTAAGTCTACACCCCGTGGCTGTTATTTGATTGCTGCTGTTAAAAAACAAAATAACATTTTTTTCTCATTTTCTCTGAATATACAATATACAGAAATGGAAGGAGGGTGAGCCATTGGGAGCTTTACTCTACCATTAAGCATTTCTTTAAAGGCTACCTCACATTTGCACTTAGGTCACAAAGCTTCTGTAACTAGGGTGGACCACCATCATTGAAAAGGTGGAACCTGGGACCTTGGGATATGAAGGCAGAACCTTGGGCCCCAGCATGCTATGTTTAGGACATTTGGCCTCTTACTAAACCCACTCATCTGTGTTCTTCCTTTTTTTTCTGTGTTTCTTCAGCACTTATATATTCAGTTTGCACTGTATTAATTTGCACTTGTTTGCATGTTGCTTTGTAAGAACTTTAAGGGCATTTTTTTCCTCTCACATATGTATTGTTTTGTGTCCCCAGCTAAAGTAGAAGCTTTTTGAAGGCAGAAACCATGTCTTTGGTTTCTTTTGTATTTCCCATAGCACCTTTTACTGTGAGAGTGGGCACACAGTATATGTTGTGGAATGACATCCTGAGTGATCCCTCCCTGGCTGGGCCTCAGATTAAATTCCCTGAAATGGAACAGTCCTAACCAACACAGGACAGGTATTCTCCATCTGGCATGTTGGTTGCTCCTTTCAACCTGCTATTTGAAATGGCTCCCTTCAACATCTTTCTGTCCCCACAGTGGGGCTTGCTATGGCTAATGCTGTACTTGCTATATGTGTTCCAGGCGAGTCTGCGGACACCAGAGCTGACCTGGGAGCGAGTGAGATCTCAAGTTGACCATGTGATATGGCCTGATGGCAAGAGGATAGTACTGCTGGCAGAGGTAAGGCTGAGACTGGCAAAAAATACTCCCCCACAACAGGAGAGACTGCAGTACCCAGGTCCCCTCCTCCTCATGTTCTCGCATACTTTCAACTCCTCTGTTAAGCACAAGTTTGACTACTTTCCCAGTGGATTTTACTTCTAATTGTGAAAGATCTTTTCATTCTGCAATTAAGAAACTATTTTGGTTCCCCACTTTTCACCAATTATCCCGTCTCTCCATGTCAATCCACAGGTTGAGTCAGATAATGATTATTACTGTAGAAGGAATTCACAGATAGAACCAGTGCCACTTTAAGTGATGTGTGCAAAGAGATAATGTCATTTGTGGGATGCTTTAATCAGTAAGCACAAAGTAGATATTCCCCACTGTAACCAGGACTATCTTAGGCAAGCTCTGGGAATGTATGTTTTTACTGATACATTCCCTGTTTTTGAATGTCCATTCCCTTGAATTGAGCCAGATGTGTAGTAGGCACCTACCTAGATATCAATTGCTCAATTGATATTTCCTCATCCTAGCTCCTAGCTCACATTGACACTGTTGACTTTCATTTTACTTGGCTTCCATGTCAATGTTTGACCCCTTTTCCTTTCTTAAAAGCTCCTCCTCCCTAGTCCTGGATTCCTGACAGTTATAATGATGCCTTCTATTCTTACCTTGAAGCTTTCTCTTCTTCAGAGAAAGATACCAAAATAATAAGGAGGATAATAATACTTTTCCCAATTTTGACTTTCAGTCTTTTTTCTTTCTTTTTTTATATTAAAGAACCTGAATATGAAAATGTAAAAGATACATGGTCTTTATCTAGGGGCCCATAAGTTAGGGGTTTTTAGTGTCCTTACTGTTCTCTTCATGTTTTCCTCACTTTATCTCATCTTAGATACTTTAGGGCATTCGTAAAGGGACTGCACTATTTCTTCACAAGGAAGAAGTGTATATGAGGAGGAGATGGGCAGATTGCTAAATATGCGTTAATAGCTTTGATGTCAGTCTGCTGACTTGATGACTTATTTCTAGCTGCCCTAAGAGGTCCCCACCTGGTAATTTTGGTGACAAAAGCAAGTACCATGGGTGTTTTGTGCTACATGGTTGAGCAAAAAGGTAGTCAGGCTTCATAGGAAACAAAATAGGAAAGGGTGGCATTGGGGGCAGTTTCTAGTTCTTCTGCTATCTGAATCACCAACTCAAAATGCAGGGCTGACAAGGCTCTCTTTGAATTCAGGAGAACCAAACTGAAGGAGAAGCACAAAAATCATCACCGCTATGGTGAAACCCCGTCTCTACTAAAAAAATAAATAAATAAAATAAAAAATACAAAAGTTAGCTGAGTATGGTGGTGCACACCTGTGATCCCAGCTACTCTGGAGGCTGAGGCAGGAGAATCGTTTGAACCCAGGAGGCAGAGGTTACAGTGAGTCAAGATCATGCCACTGAACTCCAGCCTGGGCAACAGAGGGAGACTCAATCTAATAAATCAATCAATCATCACAGCTTCCTAAGTCCAAAGATATCTCCCCTCACAACCTGGAGAGATTGTCCCTGGATTTGACTGATCATTGATTATTTCAAGACAGTCTGTCAAAGGAATGCCAATCCTCAGGAGGATATTTTGCTGTAGAGAGTGGAAAATTAAAGAGAAATATACTGATATTTGGCATAAGCCTCAGTGTCATATGACCATCTATATTCCTTTTCAAATAATTCCAGAAATCTTTTAGCTATTTGTTTCATCAGATTTTCCAGAATTTTAGTGGTTTCATTTAAATGTCAGTCAGTTAGTTCTTATATATTAAACAGCTGCTTTTTTTCCAGCAGTGTTAGTCGGGAAGTGTTTGGAAAATGGTGGTCATGCTTCTCTTCCCTCACTTCTCAAAGGCCAACAACTTTGTCCTAATCCATTTGTGTCTTCATCTTTGATCACTAGGGCCGCCTGCTGAACCTAAGCTGCTCCACAGTGCCTACATTTGTGCTCTCAATCACTGCTACTACTCAGGTAAAGCTTCCAGAGTGGGACAGCAGTAGTCTGGAGAGGGTTCTCAGACCTACCAGGTTTCACTTGCTTGGGTAGATTCCCATGAATGGCACATCAGCATCCATCTCTCTGCTTTTCTAGGCTCTTGCCTTGATAGAGCTTTACAATGCTCCTGAGGGTCGCTATAAGCAGGATGTCTACCTGTTGCCCAAGAAAATGGGTAAGTATTTACCTTCCATCTCCATCCTTACCAAAGTAGTTCAGAGTCTGAGGCTAAAGGAAGTTTGGGGGCCTTAGCTTACTTAAGTATGGGGGGAGGAAAGGTACCTTCATTTTGTAAAGTAGGAGTTAGGATTCCTAGGTCCCATTCCCAGTTGATTTATCCCATTTTCAACATGTGTTGCCCTAGCAAAGTGGTGACATTTTGCTGTGATTTATTTTACCTGCCTGTGAATTTTAAGGATTTTTTTTCTCTTAAAGTATCTTTATGTGCGAATCTCAAAGAAAAAAAAAAATCTTCCCTTAAAAGAGAAGAATTATCTCCTACCTTGTGACATCTGACTTATTCCAATTCTAGACTGCCAAATAGCCCCTACCAGCCTTTTCTCAGATGACACAAGACTTTCTTACTATGCTTTCCAACACCAATCCCAATACTTCAGGCCAAAGGAGAGGTGTGGAATAGGAGCTATTCAGTTATGTGGGTGTTTTGTATAAGAGAAACATTAACCTGTCTTAAATTTTTAAAGAGCCTGCCTCAAGCACCTGAACTGATACAGTGTGTTTATAAACTCCTCAGGCAAAGATCAGGTAATAAATCAGCTTCTGGTTTTGTTTTGCCTTAGCACTAGGTATATAACAACTGTTAAAAGTTGATATATTTTCCCTTTAGTAGACACTTTAGAAGAATATAAAAGCAACAGCACAGTCCATATTCTGATGGAATATGTAATGAATTTGGGAGACCAAACAAATACACAGGAAATGACGTAAGATTATGAATAAGTACTGTGTAGTCAGATAATAGAATGTGAACAGAAACCCGTAAGAATTAAGAGTACTAAAAGCAAAACGAACAGTTCATTTATCCCATTTATCCTGTGAGAGTATCCTTCTTAGTTTTTCCATTCAAGTTTCCCCAGGCATTAATTGTTTTAAATGACCCAACTTGTGGACTCCAAGGCAAAACTAAAGTTGGAGCTTCCCATTATTTAGTTCCCATATTATCCTGTTGCGTCTTTTAAATTTTGATGCCTGTTGTTTCTTTCATCTCTCCCGTACTTTTCTGGAAGGCAGGGTTCAAAGCTGAAAGAGTTAGTAAGGATAAATTGTTAAGGCTTTGGAAGGCACTAGGCTTGAAGCTGAAGGCTTCCTTAGAATTGAGGACTAGTGAGCAAAGGTTGAACATTTTTCATTCAGCTCCAGGAATTAGAAGGTGTCTTTGAACTTTTTGAGGCCTAGCTTGGGGACAACAGCCATCAGATAAAAGGCATGAATGCTTATACCAGGGCTTCTGTGGTCTGTTCCAGATGAGTATGTGGCCAGCCTACACCTGCCTACCTTTGATGCCCACTTGACAGAGCTGACAGATGAACAGGCCAAGTATCTGGGACTCAACAAGAATGGGCCCTTCAAGCCTAATTACTACAGGTGCCTTGGGTTCCCCAGAAATCAGGGACACCTGGGCAGTGATGAGCTTCCTGCACTGGAATTGGTCTTTACATCCCCAACCACATACGCTTACATGAACTCAGAAAAATGAACCCACTTCCCCTCACTGCCACCCTCAAAAGACTCTTCAAGGCCTTAAATAGTGTTCCCCTTCCTGAATTTGCCTTTTGGAGACAGAGAGGTGGAGTTTGGGTAAGTGGCTATTTGCCTCATTAAATAAAGTTCCCCTTCCTTAATTCCTTTCCCCATTTCATCTTGTTGCCATGATTTTTATCTCTCTATGGAGAAATACTGGCCTTTTTCAATGATGTGAAAAGGAGACACAGTTATCTCCTGTCACTGTACACTCCAGGAAAGTCTCTGCCTCCTGTTACACCTTTAGGCAGGCTCTTCATGTCCCAGCATCCCCATTAGCTGATAACATCACAGTCTCATCTTTCTTTTTCCCTCCAGGTATTAAGTTCCTGTAACTCAAACCAGAAGTTTTAAGGAATAGAACTCCAAGCCTTTTCCCCACTACTATACAAGAAAGAATTCAGCAAGCTGCTTCTCCAATCAAAGCTGCCTGCCGTGCTCACCCTGTGTGTTAGGTTATTTATTTATTAAAATCAAGAATCCTGTGCCTGTAGCATTGGCCCAGAGTGTGGTTACTGCCCTGAGGGCCATGAGAGCCACAGAGGACAGGCTGAGGAAGGAAAGAAATGGGGTCACTGCTCCCAGTGCATCATTTGCATCATTCCCCATTGACTGAATCCTCAGCAGTGGCCATTTTTCCTCTTGTCCAGGCTCACGAGTTAGTCCAGAGATTCCATACTCCCCGTTCCCTGGAGTTTTCTGGAATAAATTTTCAGCACCTGCTTTTCTCAGCGTTGGCCCTTCCCCAGGTGAGGCCGTTGGGAATTAACATGGCCAGTGTTTCAGGCAAGATTGGATTCCCAGTCTTGACCATCACTATCACTGCCTTCTTTATATAAAGGCTAATAAGGAAGGAGTGTTATTTATGGCTTTGCCAAGCTACATCAAGAACTCAGCTGTGCTGTGCCTACCAGGGGTCTCCTTTCTTACCCAGGACTCCTTTCTTCTCCTTGAATATTTATGTCCATTTTAACACTTGCTGGTTGCAAGAGGGATGTGCCTCCATTATTTCCTCCACAGTTTTGGTATTTGTTAGACATTTGTTTTATTGTCTTTCTAATCCAGCCAACCTCTGCTCAGGAAGTGGGGCCAGCTCCACTGGGACCCATAGTTTTACTTCCTTGTCATTTAATTGGATATTTTCCAAGGAAGCCCCTCCAGATTGATACTATCTCAGAAAAGGAGAGCTTGTTGTGAAGCACTGCTTCCTGAAACTTCCTGCTATTGCCTAAAGCTACATCTGAAACTGAGTAGGGAAAGGCATACTTTTCCAGGGACTTGGGGGTATAGGCTTTGGAAATGGGACTGGTCTTTCAGATTCAGAGCTTGATACCCTAACGAAGCAGAGTATATTTATTTGTTTCCCAGGGAGGTCATTGCAGCTTGACTGGCTGAGGGATACGGAGATGAAATTGTAAACTGTACCCAGATTATCACAGCTAATTTGACTAGTTTGAACCTCGTAAGACATTCATTCCTTTGACAGTTGCCATGGATGAAACTGAGATCTGCAATCTGATCTGTGGTCTTCTGTGCTGGCATATCTTTTATAACTCTTCCATTTGAGGATTCTGTATTTCAGAGGCAGTTTCTTGAGTAACTCCAGTGCTACAAAAAGAATTAGTAATGTGTTGTGGGCAGCGTGACATTTTATGTCCCACCCAAAAAATTGGATTCCTTTTGGAGACTGATCCGTTGGTCTCAAGGGTTTCACTGGGACCAGATTGGTTCTAAGAGTTAGTCTGGAGTGGCCCTAGGAAACTTGAATTAAATAAGCCTCTTCCCCTTATCGATCCTATTTAACACTCTCAGGTTTGTTTGTTTCCCACTTTTTTCCTACGCTGATCTGCCTCAAAGTTTCAAGACCAAGGTGGCTCAAGGAAACACCAGACCACCCATGACCACTATAACCTTCCCATCCTGATTCTCTTCTACCTCCACCCTCACTGACTTCTCTTGGTCTTCACATACACTCTCAGAGCTAGTCTGAAAGTGACCTTACTTTTGGAAGTAGGAAGTGGAACTTTGGTAAATGACTATTTGCCTCATTAAATAGTATACAGGTTCAGCCCATAGACTACAGTTCTTCACAGGCCATATGTCTCAGCAAGTACTGGTTATATTCTTTTTTATAAGGAAGATCATAAATGCTAAAAATCCCACTAAGACATTCAGTTCTTCCTTTTGCCTACCTAGTCCTGATTTTTGTATTAATTGGGTCCCTTTAGCAAGAGATTCAGATCTTTGTACCTTATCTTATATCCAGAACAGATTCCATTTGGCAGATATATGGTCTCTAGCCTATTGTATTCTTAGACCAAAAATCATAACCTGCTGTTTCTCAGCAAAGCCTTGCTCTCTGGAGCTTACTATGTGCTGGTACTTAAGGAGTGCATTCTGCCTTGCTATAGTGAAGAGACCCACTCCAAATAAAAAAGGAGCCACACTGGGCTTCTGAGTTAGGTTGCCAGTGTTGCTGCCCATGATGAGTTATTTGCCTCTGAGTTTCAGATGACCTCTCTTCTTTGTAGGAACATTGTGCCATCAACATTAAGAAGAAAGAACCACAAGCCTCCTAAGTATTTGGGTTCTATCTTAGGGTTGAAATCGGTCATTATTCCCTCTACCCTTGGAATCAGAGCAATGTGTCTTCTTTCCTCCAACCTCTTACCTTAGATGCATCCTTGTTATCTGGAAGCATGGGAAAGAAGGCTAATTATCTCTTTGTATGTGGCTCCAGTCTGTGAGGATACATACCATTTTCTCTACAATGAATCTGTGCTAATATTTTGCCGCCTTCTTTTCTTTTGCCCCTTAGAGACAGGGTTTCACTATGTTGCCCAGGCTAATCTCAAAATCCTGGGCTCAAGCAATCCTCCTGCCTCAGCTTCCGGAGTAGCTGGAACCACAGGTGTGTGCTACCAAGCCTGGCACTTTTTTGCCTTCTTAATGGAGATATTCAGTTTTCTTTTTTTCATTTAAACAAAGAAAAAAATATATCTACTCTACCTTCCCTCTGCTCTCCTCCCTCCCTATCCTACTTGCCCATATGAGCACGGCTCCCCATGGCCACATACTCTTGCAAAGCTTTTTTGCTGCTTCGCTTTTCTCTGAACAGATCTGATATTGCTGCTCCTGTGGTTTTCTCAAAATTAACTTTGCCATGGTTTTAAAAAAAGGAATCAAAATGCATTGTTGCATTAAGCTTTTTCAATAAAGGAAAATTACGGAGGGAAAATAGGCAACACCAGCAAATTATATGTGGACAGGTTCTAAACTATATATATACACATATATATATCTCTATATATATACGTAATCATCTAGTTCTGTCATCTTACTGAAAGGAATAAAACTTCTAAGGATCATCATTTCTGAGAAGTTCTTGGAAATCTTTATGTCTAAGTGATTGTATTAGATCAGCAATAATGACTATGTAATCTCAAAAAACAAATAAAATATTCTTAACATGGACTCTTAAGGGTATTTCTTGTTTCTGTGAACTAGGAATTCAGAGATGAGCGAGATCTCTGGGCAACAAACTAGAGATCCTGCTGTAGGGCAAGGATGTGAAAATATTACCAATGGGCATGTTTGAATGACCTTAGCTTTGTTAATAAATATGCTGTTCCCCTCCTACCTGCCAGCACACACGTGCATCCTGGCTGTGTGTGTAAAGAACCTGCCTTCTCAGAACTACCACCCTGGGGAGTTGAGGACTGTAGGCTTAAGGCAGAGAAACTAAACCATAGTTCTAGGTCCCTGATTCCCTTTTAGTTGAAAAGCGCAGGAAATCAGCATCCCCCAGTTTGGGACCAAAAGACCCTGATAACTAGGACCCGATTATATCCAGCCAAAGGGAAGAAAGAAGCGCATCAGGCAGAGATTTGTCTCTAAATCAAGTTGCCTGACATAATCAACCAAAGGATGAATCCAATTGCCTATTCTTTCTCAACTGCCAGTAGGGTAACCATCTTTGGGTAGCTTTCTGATAGCCACCTTCTTTAGTTGACAACCTAAACTAGTTCTGCATCCTGTATGCAAGATATTTTCTTTCCATAGCAGAATCTTCTGCCACTTTGGCTTCTGATTATTTAGATTAAGGGCCACAGGACTAGAATAGTCTGGGCAGTCGGTAATCCTCAAAATTAGTGCCATTCCAGTTAGGAGGAGAATGCAGCAGCTAGCAGTAAAGCCAGTGAGGCAGCTGAAAGGATTCGCTCCCCTGCGACAGGGCTTGATTCCTCATTTGTGAAGGATGGAACCTTGGGTGCCTGGGTCTTCATTTCAGAATCACAGGGTAAGCCCAAGCTGTCCACTGCTGCACAAGGTTCTCCACCTCACAGTATTGTGGAAAATAACTTGAACTTTGAAACAGGCTAGCTTGGGTTTGAATCCCAGCTCTGCCATTTACAAGTTACGTAACTTAGCCAAATTAAATAACCACTCACAGCCTTGATTTTCTTGCCTGTGAAATGGATACTGCTTATCTCCTAGGGTAAGAATTTAATGAACTGATGTATAAAAAGTGCTGCTTATTTACAGAGCCTGGCGCGCACTGCTGACTGCATACACATAATTCCTTGTCTCAGTCTAGAGCCCTACAACCTCTGTTGCATCGTTACACCCACAGGTGCCCTTTATGGAGAGAGGAGGGTGTTCTATCCTTTTTTTACTAAATTATCGTAACTGCCTGGTAGCCTCAAAAAGCAGGTACTTTAAAACCTCCTGCATCTTAGACGTTCTTCGCCGAGAGTCGTCGGGGTTTCCTGCTTCAACAGTGCTTGGACGGAACCCGGCGCTCGTCCCCCGTCCCGGCCGGCCGCCCACAGCCAGCCCTCCGTCACCTCTGTCACCGGTCCCTCGGACCGCCCCAAGGCCCCCGCGCCGCTTCAGCGCCGCGCAGCTACGCCGCCGGCCGCCTGGTCCTTAGCCTCCGCCATGCACGACCCCGCACCCTCGGCAGGGTGCGCAGAACTACCACCAGGACTCAGAGGCCGCCATCAACCGCCAGATCAACCTGGAGCTCTACGCTTTACGTTACCTGTCATGTCTTACTACTTTGACCGGCCATGATGTGGCTTTTGAAGAAACTTTGCCAAATACTCTTCACCAATCTCCATGAGGAAAGGGAACATGCCGGAGAAACTGATGAAGCTGCAGAACCAACGAGGTGGCCATCTTCCTTCAGGATATAAGAAACCAGACTATGACGACTGGGAGAGCGGGCTGAATGCGATGGAGTGTGGCTTTACATTGCGAGGAAAAAATGTGGAATCAGTCCACTACTGGAACTGCAAACTGGCCACTGACAAAAATGACCCCCATTTGTGTGACTTCATTGAGACACTTACCTGAATGAGCAGGTTGAAAGCCATCAAAGAATTGGGTGGACACGTGACCAACTTGCGCAAGAGGGAGCACCGAATTGGCTTGGCAGAGTATCTCTTTGACAAGCACACCCTGGGAGACAGTGATAATGAAGCTAAGCCTCAGGCTAATTTCCCCATAGCCATGGGGTGACTTCCCCTGGCGTCACCAAGGCAGTGCATGCATGTTGGGGTTATCCTTACCCCTTTTCTATAAGTTGTACCAAAACCATCCACTTAAGTTCTTTGATTTGTACCATCCTTCAAATAAAGAAATTTTGGTACCCAAAAAAAAAAAAAAAAAAAAAAAAACTTCCTGCATCTTATTAAGCTTTCTCAGTGCCAGGTACTATCCATTTAGTAAAGTATCTGACCTCTGTGGATTAAAGTGGAGTGCTTATATGGGGAAAAGGGTATATATGTGATTATTGTAACTATACCTATTTATACCTCCAACCCTCTGCTGGCAGCCTGAGTTTTGGGACAAGGGAAATGGGTAATGTAGGTTTTTTAATAAAGTCAAATATAAAAATAACAGCATTGGAGTCATCTCTGCAAGGTGGAAAGACCAGCCTTGACTAGCTCCCAGGTATGGGTGCCTCTGTGGTGAATGGTATTGATGGCTAACATGCCTTTGTTGACAAATAAGCTAAAATAAATTGAATGTGTGCCAATTCCATGGCCTATAATTTCAAAGTTTTCAGTTACTCTGTGATTTCTTGTTGCATCTTCCAGTCGTTTCCAGATATCTTCCTCCATACTAGAAATTTTGAATGTCTGGGCCTATAATGAGCACATAGGTGTCTGATTTTAGTAAAGGTCTTCTATTCCATTGAGATGTGGAAAAGATCATGGATTGAGTTCTCATGTTGACTCTACGCAGTCTTCATAGTACCAGTTTTACACATTCCTTCTCTGAAATTAAAGCCAGATGGAGCTCTAGGCTTAGTAAGTGGCTTTAGATAGCCACCAGAGGGGATGTGCAAGCTGTCCTCTATCCTACTCCCAAGATCAGTCTGCCCTTTCCCCTAGGAGTAGGCAGGAAAAGGAATAAAGCGTTAAAACTGGCCGCTCCTGTCTGCTACCACGGTTGATATCTTGCTGATTGACTAGGCTCGCAAAAGAATATGAAGTTCTGGGCCTGTTAACCTTGGGGCTCTGACTACTTAGGAGGAAAAGAAGTACTGGGAAGAAAAGAGATAGAATAATGAATTCTTTTTATTAAGAAACCCCAATGGGCTGTGCTGTGGCAGGTTTACCACACTGAAGCAGTGATGAGCAAGGCGTGGGTTGTGAATTTTAAAGCTGAGTGTAATTTTTTAAGAGTTTAACAAATTATACCCTGAAAAAACTCCAAAGTCAAGTAGTTCAGGCCTTGAGCCAGGGACTTTCTTGGAAATTCCTATCAATTCAATTCTGTAAATGCCCCTCCCCCACCACCACCACCAGGGACATTTTTCAGTATCTGGAGACATTTTTGATTGTCGCACTAGTGGGAGGATACTACTTACTGGCATCTAGTGAAGAGAGGCCAGGTATTCTGCTAAGCATCCTACAATGCACAGGACAGCCCCCTACAATAAGTGTTCAGCCCCAATTGTCAATAGTACAGAGACTGTGAAACCCTGTGTTAAACGTACATAAATTAGGGGCATACAAAAATGAGCTAAATTTGGTCTTACTCACAAGTAGCCTATATGTGGATGGGGAGAGGAGAGGGACTGGAAGAGGAAAGGGAAGATGGGTGGGTACAGTAAGGAGATATTGAGGACCAGGATGAGAAAACCCAAAAAGCTCCAAAGAGTGCTCTCAAACTTGCCTTGTTCTGTCACCTATGAACTGGCAAAAGGAAAAGTGAGAAAGATGGTAAGAAAGGGACAGAGTTGTCCCTAAGATATGGGAAGGTGGATCAATTCCTCTAGGCCCCTTGCTTTGGGTATATCGTGGAAAATGTTAGGATTTTGGATCTAGGCAGAACTGGCTTGACACCAACACAGCCTGAATGAGTTGAGGGCCAAAAGGAAAGCTTTGTGGAGGAGGAGGAGGTGATAACTAACTAGAATCTTTAAGGGAAGGGAGAAAAGGAATCAACCAGGAGAACAGAAGACAGTCTCCTCCAGAGAACAGCATAGGCAAGACCCTGAGACAAGATAGAATATGATACCTTGGGAACTGCAGGGAGGAATCTGCAAGTGCCGGTTTCCTCATCAGTAACATTGGATTCGTAAAAATACCCTGTCGGGGAGAGGTATGATGTTATATCTGGAAAGCGCCTACTGCAGTGCCTGGCACCAAGCACAGTTCAACAATCCCCCAGACCCTTCCGAAAGCAACCAGGCTAGGGAGAGCGATTTGGTCCCACCCGTTCCCCTGGGCCTACGTCTTTGGGGCTTCTCTTACCAAGTCAGACTGTCTAAATATTTACTACAAGCTGCTTTTTTAAATTCAGGAGAGGGCAGATCAAACGGCCTCTTTTGCTCCCAGTAACAATGAGCCCTTAGGAAGCATCTTAGAAAAGAGAGAGGAAGGAAAGAAAGGACTGGCGAGCAGGTGAGGGTGGGTGCTTGCTCTCCAGTCAACATTTACACACCATGAGGAAGAGGCCCCCTACAGCAGAGAAGGGCAGATGACAGGAGCAGCCCTCGAGGGCATCACCAATTTCAGTGACGGAAAACGCCCCATCCCACCCTTAGACCCCCAGTCTCCCAGCCAAGCCCTAGATCCGGGCGAGATGCGTTCTCTTCAGAAAAACGCTGAGAATTCTCAGCTTCCGGAGACAGCAAGTCCCTCGTTTCGGGCGATGTCCCTGGCCACCTGGCGGTGCCATCCCTCCATCCCTCCCGCTGTGCGACTAAGCGGGATATGGGAAGTGTGTAGGAGCCGGGATTTGGGGGTCCGGGTAGGTGGTAACAGGGAAACGGAGACTGCAGTGGAGCAGGAGGCGGAGACTAGAGCTCCAGAAAAGGTCGCTACAGGGACGGGGGTGAGTGCTGAGAGACACCGAGTGAGGAGCACAGAGATAACCCGCCTGAGCTCAAGGCCCAGCTTTCGCCAAGTTGTGGAGCCTGTAGCTAACCTAGGAGTCTCTGGCTGCCAGCAATGCCGCAGGACTAAAAAGATCCCCCCAAAATCTCTTCAGTGAACCCCCACCTCCTCGTGTCCCGCTCCGGCCGGTCGAGCAGCCAATCGCCTCGCGGGGCGGGGTTGCGGCCAGCAGCCGTAAGCAATAGCGGCGGAGGGGGCGGGTCCGGGCTCCCGGCGCGCGGCTGTGGGGTCGCCCGGGGCAAAGCGAGCTGAACCCTGAGGGGAGCCGCTGACCAGCAGCATGGAGGACCCCGCCGTGCCTGCGACCGGGGGCCCTCCCGCAAATGGCAATGGCAACGGCGGCGGCAAAGGGAAGCAGGCGGCGCCCAAGGGCCGCGAAGCGTTCCGAAGCCAGCGGCGGGAGTCAGAGGTGAGGAGCCGGGAGAGCTTCGGCTGGGGCCCGGAGACGCTCGCGGGCGGGAAGCGGCGGCTGAGGTGATTCGGCCTCGGCCCCGGAGCCCTTGGCGCGCTCGGTCAGCCCCGCGCAGTGGGCGCCTGCGGGGTCCTAGCGGCTGTACTCTGGGCTTTTTGGCCCCGACCGTTGTCCGCACGTCTCCTGCCGCGAGTTGGGGGCTTTCTAGCCCTCTGGCTTTCCCCCGCTGCGCGAAGATAAGCGCGATATTGAGCGGACCAGATACTTTCCAAATATTTGTCTCACTTAATCGCTGCAGCCCCTTGAAGCAGAAATTCCGATCCCAGTTTATGGAGGGGGGGAACAGGAACCGAGAGGTTAAGTGACTGGCTTGAGGGATGGGAGGCTGGAGCTCAAGCGCTGCAGGAAAGCAGGATTGGCGAGTGGGGTAACCGCACTCCCCCTCCCCAGGCTGCCTGCGGCGGGCCCCTGGACCGATCCACTTTGGCCGAGGGACTTCTGCCCGTTCCCTGCCCATCCCCTTCCCCCGCTATCCCCTTAGGCCGTTTAGGGAGCGCCTTCCGCGGACATCAGGCCCCTGCCTGTGAGGGCTGAGCAAGACGGGATTCAGGCAGGGGCAGTCCAGGAGTGGCTATCTGGAGGGAGCAGTCCCAGGATACAGATAGAAGTATGAATATTTCGATCTCTTTCTCCTCTCCTGAAAAAGGAAACGCTACCTAGGAAGATGAAAGCATTGAATTATTATCACTCCCCTCTCCCCTCATTGAGGCAGTTTCCATCAGTTGAATCTGAGCGGAGCGGGGATCAGAATAGACGACAAAATGTCAGATATGGCAGGGTCTGCAGAGATCATCTGGTATAGCCCTTTAATTTTACAGACCTAAAAGAAAGAGGAGTGACTTGCCCAAGATCAGACATCTGGCATACTTTGTGGTCAAGAACACCAGGCTTTGGAGAGTCAGACCAGGTTTTGAATCCCAGCCCTACTATTTACTACCTGTGTGATTTTCGGCACATTACCAAACCTCTCTGAGCTCCAGTTTCTTCATCTGTAAAATGAGATTAACACTGCCTACCTCAGAAGGTTGTGATAAAGTCAAAATGAGATAATTGACTATAAAATGTTTGGCACAGTGCAGGCACAATGCATGTAATTAGTCAGTACATAGTAACTCTTGAGTATATTACTATCGTCGTCGTCATCATCAAGTGGCAGAGCTGGTTCTAGAAGCCGGGTCTTTGGCATCCCAGACCTTGCCTTACCATTTGAATAGCATTTCAGTTTCCAAAGTGATTTCATGTATGCTTTCCATTTTGATGTAGGTAGAGTAGGAGGAATCCATTCATTTTTTTAAAGGTAGAAGTGGAGATGAAAAGACTGGCCCAAAGTCACCACCTTGCAGAGGCAGAGCTCAGCCCTCCTGTCTTGCTAGATGATATCCACCACATCATCTCCCTCCCTACCTCAAGATGAGTCTGATCTTTTAGGGCACCCTCTACCTCCTTCCCCCACAAAGACATTGTTCTCACTTAAATGTTTTTTGGGGGAGGTGAGCCATTCATTAATTCAATAATTATTTATCGAGGACTTTCTTCCAGTCACTATTTTAGGTGCTAGGGATATATCAGTGAACAAGATAGGGTCTTCCCCCATGGGGAGACAAATTGTGAGTAAATAAATAAAATAATTTCACAATGGTATGCTCTATGCGGGGAATAAAAGTCTCTGCCTGGGTCTCCCTTGTAAGGTTGCAATCTGTTCCCCACCTGTCAAGTCTTCTTCAGGCAAAGGCTCTGAGAGTACAGTCCTTTGAGACTTGAAAGCTTTCCACCTGCACCGCAGTTTACCTGCTGATTGTCTGCAGCTGCACTCTTCATGCCTGGAAATGAACAACTGCTGCAATCATCTCTATCTGGGCTCATTGCCTGCCGAAAGCCTGGCTGGAAAGATTAGCTTTCCTTTACCTTCTGTGGCAGCAGAACTCCTTTTACCTGCCAGTACATCCCTTATCACCACAGTACCCAGATCTGCTTTTCTTCTCTCCTTCTTTTTGCTTGCCTATGGAAGGCAGTCCTTAGAGGAGATGGGATTTTTTTCCTCTCCAGGGCTTTTTAAAAATCACTAGAAGAGAATTAGTGTGGCACAAGTCAAAAGAGAGACTGTTGATACAAGTCAACAGTCATGTATCACTGTTTATGGAAGCACTGTTGACCTACCTTCTCCCACTGGCTTAGTGTGTGAACGAACATCCCAACCTAAAAAGGAAGCTAAAGAATAATTGTTTGCTTAATAAGAAGAGTCTTAACCTAACAAAAGGATTCACCTCAGACCTCTTTTAGCCAGATCTGGTTTATTGATCTCCAACTCCTTGACAAAGTTTTAACTGGTCTGTGGTAAAATGAGGAAAATTCAGGTCATCGAAGTGAGTTTTTCTAAAAATTTAGTTCAATATATTAAATTTAAGGATGTAGGCTGGGCGCGGTGGCTCAAGCCTGTGATCCCAGCACTTTGGGAGGCCGAGACGGGCGGATCACGAGGTCAGGAGATCAAGACCATCCTGGCTAACACGGTGAAACCCCATCTCTACTAAAAAATACAAAAAACTAGCCGGGCGAGGTGGCAGGCGCCTGTGGTCCCAGCTACTCGGGAGGCTGAGACAGGAGAATGGCGTAAACCCGGGAGGCGGAGCTTGCAGTGAGCTGAGATCCGGCCACTGCACTCCAGCCTGAGCGACAGAGCGAGACTCCGTCTCAAAAAAAATAAAAATGAAAATAAAAAAAATAAAAAATAAATAAATAAATAAATTTAAGGATGTATGCAATTTAAAACAGTGTTTTCCAAACTGTTATGGGGGCAACTATTAATTGAGGCTAAAATTTTTATTTTAAGAAATAAAGCCAATGTGATGGCTCATGTCTTTTATCCAGCACTTTGGGAGACCGACGCAGGTGGATAGCTTCAGCTCAGGAATTCAAGACCAACCTGGGAAATGTAGGCAGACCCAATCTCTACAAAAAAAAAAAAAAATTTAGCCGGGCATGATGGTGCGTGCCTGTTGTCCCAGCTGCTCAGGAGGCTGAGGTGGGAGAATCACTTAAGCCCAGGAAGTTGAGGCCGCAGTGAGCTGTGATTGTGCCACTGCACTCCAGCCTGGGTGAGAGGAAGACTCTGTCTTAAAAAAAAAAAAAAAGAAAAGAAAGAAAGAAAAGGAATAAAATAATAGAAAATAGTGCATCACATGCAGTAAAGGTAAATACTTTGTTAAACTTTTGTTCCAGTTTGTGCGTGTGTGTGTGTGTGTGTGTGTGTGTGTGCGTGTGCGCGTGCGCGCGCGCCGGCGCGCGAGTGCGTGCGGGCTGGGATATAATGTAAAATGTATCATTTTCCAAAAGTTTGAAAACAGTTTTAATGGCTGTTCTTTATTCTGAGATTCTGTCCTTCATTTGGGGGGTTTAAACAGTTCTTTTTTGAATTTTTTAAAAAAGTTTTTAAAGTCCATGCCTATCAGAATAAAATAGCAACAACCCTCCGTCATTTGCCACTCTCCACCTTTTTCTTTTTCCCTACTGTTCCCTGTAATCCAAAAGTTTGGAAATCTTTGCTATAGTGGATTTAAACATGATTCGCCTTGTTGACAGTATAAATCGACATAATGTTTTGGGGAAGCAACTTATATACAAAGAGCTTTAAAAATGTTCATAAGATGTGATTCATTAATTTTCTTTATAAAAATCTATGCTTAGGAAATATCCTAAATATAGAAAAAAGTATAAGTCTATTACAGTTTCATGCATATAATAAAGGAAAATTAAAAACAATTTAAATATTCAACAGTAAGGAACTAGTTAAGTAAACCAATAAATGTACATCCATTTATACAATCATTTAAACTAATAGTCATAATAATATGAGAAGAATACCTTTATAATATAATATTAAAATCATAAATAGAGTGACCACCCACATAGTGCTACCAAGTGCTAGGCTGTGTGCCTTTTTGTATTAACTCATTGAGTCCTTAAAATGACATTATGAAGTAAGTCCTGTTATTATCCTCATTTTACAGATGGGAAAACTGAGCAGATAATTTTCCAACAATTCCCTGACACCAACTGGATGTCCAGCAATTCGATTCAATTCTGACACTAACTACCTAGAATTATCACAGACCCTGCAAGTTAAGGGCTCAGTCCTACAAGGCCCTACTTTAGATGCCAACCATAGGTTGGATCCCCAAGCTATCTACACTTCAGCCTGGCCAACTACAAATTAAGCGGTTATCATGATCTTCCTTTCATGTTCCATAATTTGCTAGAATAACTCACAGAATTCAGGAAAGCATGTAATTAGAATTATAATTTTATTATAAAGGATACAACTCAGGAACAGCTAAATGGAAGAGATGCAAAGGACGAAGTATGGGTTTGGGGTGGTGCAGAGCTTCCATATCCTCCCTGGGCAGCACTCTCCTAGCACATCTGTTTATTCCCCAACCCAAAAGCTGCCTGAACCTAGTTGTTTCTGGGTTTTCATATGGTGTTTCATTACCTAGGCATAATTAAATTATTGGCCATATGACTGAACTTAATCTGTACTACCCCTCCCCTCCCTGGATGTGGGGATGGTGCTGAAAGTTAAACACTCTAATCATGTGCTTGGTCTTTCCTAACATAAGTCACCTCATGAGCATAAATTCTGGCAAAGCTGACAGTGACTCATTATGAATAACTGATACTCCTATCACTCAGGAACTTCTAAGAATTTCAGGAGCTCTGTACCAGGAACCAGGGGCAAAGAACAGTATATTTTTTATGTCACACTGAGGCACAGAGAGGTTAACTTGTCCAAGATCAAATAGTATGTGAGAGAGCTGAGACTGAGAATTTTAAAAATTCATATATATTAACATATACAGGAAGGAAATATCCCAAAATGTTTAAATAAGTTAGAAGATGAGATTATATTAAAATATATTTAATAGGATTAACTTTATACATACAACATCATAGGAAATCTAATCTTTACTACAACTTGGAGTGGAGATGTTATGTTATTTGACAGTCCTAAAGTTGCAGAATATTAGAGCTAAAAAACCTCTTTAAAAATAAGGAACTATGATCCACAGCATGAGACTTGATCTATATCATACAGTGGGTTGATGACAGAACTAAAGCTAGAATCCAGTGCTCTTTGTTTCTGTCTGTCTCAAATTTATATAAATCAGCTAGATGCTCCTCTGGTCTGTGTTCATGTAGATTAGATGTGGACACAGACCGTAGCTTTCATATGTTTTTGAGATCCTGGCCCTTTATTCAGACTTTCTGATTTTGTATGGGAATCCTCAGCCCCTCCCCACACTGAGCCTCAAGTTTTGGCTTGGTATAGAGTACCTCTGAGATGAAAGACCCAAATAGGACTCTCCTAACTGTCTCCCTGATCTAACCCTGGCCTCTATGAGGGGAAGAAGATAAATAAGGGTACAATCTTCCCTAGACAACCCCTTTTTCCAAGTTATCCCAGTTACCAACAAGATTTCTCTGTTACAGGGCTCTGTGGACTGTCCCACTCTGGAGTTTGAGTATGGAGATGCAGATGGGCATGCAGCAGAGTTGTCAGGTATGAGGCAGATGGGTCAGTAGCTAGTGGAGAACGGCCAGGAGGCGAGGGAAGGGGCCTGTGATCTCCCTGGAAGCTTGTCTGTTCTCACCGAGTGGCTGTTGAACCAAGGCTGTTCTCCACATTCCTTTTTCTCTCTACCCCAGAGTGGTAAATATCTCTTTATTTGTCTTCACATTTCCTTCTGTGATTCTCCTTGACTATGGTATTCTTCATTCTGTCATTCTATCACTCTTTCCTGCTCACTCTTCTTTATTCTCTTTGAAAATAACTGATTTGGTGCACTCTCAAATCAGTTTTCTCTCCATCTTCTCCCTATTCCTCCTCTTTCTCTTTCTGTCACCCGTATCTTTGCCTGCCTCCTCCTTTCTGCTACCTTTTTCTATCCCATGCCATCTCTTTTTCCTTTGTCTCCTCTACCTCCATCCTTTCCTTCTTCCTCTCGCATCTGCCCCTTATTAAAATCTCAACAAAATCTGAGGAAAAACTCCATAGTCAACTGGCCAGCTGAGCAAGGCTGGACATGTCACCTGCATCCATGATAGTGGAGTTCTGCTTGGATGTTTATGAGCTGGAGTTAAGTGATTGCATTCATCTTTCAGTGCTGGCCTGCTTCTCTCTGTCTGGATTTTTAGCTTAGGGTAAATGTGATCTCCTCACATTAAGGGCCTCCATGTTACATGTGCTACAAATGCCAGTTATTAATAAACGAGCTTTGGGTGAGATGGTGTGAAAGTTAAATATTCTGTCACATGGAAGTGATACTTTGAGACACGCTTTTTCAGAGAAAAGAGACAATTTTAAAGAAGTTCTTGTGCATAAGCACAAGGAATAAATTTTGTGATGAGTGACAGAGAAATAGAGAGCTAAGTTTAATAACCAACAAAGGATTAGAATTCATAATAGGAATATGATACAAATATATATATATATATATATATGAGAGGAGAGAGATGAGCACCCCAACAGAGAAGTGGGCAAATAATATAAATGGGAATTTATAGAAGAAAAAGCCAAATAAATGGTCAATAAATACATGAAAATATGTTGAACTTCATTAGTAAATGAGGAAAAGCAAATTAAAATAATATTATTTCACAATCATCAGAGTGCAAAACTTAAAAGCCTGGGGTTGGTGAGGGTGCAGAGAAATTAGTACTTTTATGCACTGCTAGACATTGGGGTGCAGAATATAAAATTTAAAAGCATTTTGCTTTATAAAATTGAAAAGCATTTTGCTTATATCTTGCAAAGTTGAAGATGTACACATATTGTGACCCAACAAGTTTACTCCTAAATATCCACTCTAAAGAAAATTACACTTTAGGCAGAAAATTTCTTGGGCACAAGAAAATGTACAGAGATGTTTATTGTAGCCTTGTTTATCAGTGTAAAAAGTTGGAAACAACCTACAATGCTCATCAGTAGGGAAATGGATAAACTATAGCATATTAGTGCAGTAAGCTATTGAATAGCCATTAAAATAATTGATCTAAATCAAGATAATTATTTATTTATTTATTTTTGAGACAGGCTCTGGCAATGTTGCCTACGCTGGAGTGGCACAATCTCAGCTTACTACAGCCTTGACCTCTTGGGTTCAAGTGATCCTCCCATCCTATCCTCTCAAGTAGCTAAGACCATAGGCGTGCCCTATCATGCCCAGCTAATTTTGTGCCACCATGTCCAGCTAATTTTGTTTATCTTTTGTAGAAACAAAGTCTTATCATGTTGCCCCCAGGCTGGTCCTGAACTCCTGGGCTCAAGTGATCCTCCTGCCTTGGCCTTCCAAAGTGCTGGGACTACAGGTGTGAGCCACCACACCTGGCCTCAACATGTTTCAATATCAATAAATGCTTGACCAGGCACGGTAGCTCACATCTGTAATCCCAGCACTTTGGGAGGCCAAAGCGGGTGGATCACCTGTCAGGAGTTCGAGACCAGCCTGACCAATATGGTGAAACCTCGTCTCTACTAAAAATACAAAAATTAGCTGGGCATTGTGGCATGCACCTGTAGTCCCAGCTACTCGGGAGGCTTGAACCTGGGGATCGTGCCACTGCACTCCAACCTGGGTGACAGAGAAAGACCCTGTCTCAAATAATAATAATAATAATAAGTGCTAAAGACAAAATTGGGAGAAAGGAGCAGTAACAAAGGAATTTATACAATGGGATACCGCTTGGATAAAAAAGTTTTTAAACAGAACAATATAATATGTTTATAGGCATATATACATATAGCAAAAGTAGAAAAATAGGCAGATGAGGATACACACCAATTTCATTATAGCGGTTGCCTCTGGAGGAGGGAATAAGATAGACTGGGGAGCAGTCTGAAGCAAATATAACAAATGCTAACATTTGTTTGACCTGGGTAGAAGATAATACACAGGTGTCTTCAATGTACTATTCTGTACTTACCTGTATATAAAAATTCATAATCTAAAATTTAAAAATAAAAAGACCAGAACTACAGTTCAGTACCTAAGAGCCTTGCCCACTTTTCTGATTTGGCTTGTAGTGCTTTACTCTTAAAAATATATATATTCACCTTCTACACTAATGACTGAAGAATTTAAGATTCAGTGATGGGATTTGCTTCTGGTCACTCCTGGATTCTGGAACTTAGGACTCAAAAGCCCTGACTCCCAGACAAGGTGTTTCTCAACCATTAGACAGCTGGCTGGAACATAAGTGAATTTCTCTTGCTTTGTGAATTACCTGTGACCTAGTTAAATTTCCAGGAAGGGTCTCAGGTAGGGAGCAGAGATTTAAAGGAAATCTGTTCTATCATCTGTTGACTTCTGTATTTCAGTTCTTCATCTTCTGTAAGATGAGAGTACGTATATAATGTTATGCAGAGAGACAGCGAGAGAGTAGGAAAGGGCATTTTTATTGCTTTTCTTCTTTCTTTCTTTCTTTTTTTAAGAGACAGAGTCTCATTCTGTTACCCCAGGCTGGAGTGCAGTGACATGATCATAGCTTACTAAAGCCTCAAACTCTTAAGCTCAAACGATCCTCCACCTCAGCCTCCTAAGTAGCTAGGACTACAGTCATGTGCCACTACACCTGGCTAATGTTTAAATTTTTTGTAGAGATGGGGTCATGCTATGTTGCCCAGGCTAGTCTCGAACTCCTGGCCTCAGGCAGTCCTCCTGCCTCAGCCTCCCAAAGTGCTGGGATTATAATCCTATAGGTCTGAGCCGTCACACATGGCCGGCATTTCTATTTCTCATAAGCTTTCTGCATTTTGTATTGAGAAGCTGCTGTTAGCAAAGTTAGATTTTCCTGGGCACAGCAACCCTTTGACAATCATAGCTGTTCTCTAGAGTTTTTTTTTTGTAGCCTCTGCTTAGTGGCTGTGGGCAGGAGTCTAAACTTGTATACCCTTTGAGGAAACTTAGCAGGAAGAGAATGAACTGGCTCCAATCCTGGAGAGCCATCTAGCACTTACTTTTCAGCCCTTGCTTTGGTTTCCTGATCCAGCACAAGGATCTTTCCTCTAAATTTCAGGAGTTGTGTTGCCCTCCTCTTCCCTTAGAGATAGGATAGTTCCTGGTTGGGTTGACAAAGCAGGAGTTGCAGCCCTGAGAAACAGGAGTGATGAGATTAAGCTCTCTGTGCTCCAGTCCTCCTCCTGGCCCTCACCAAATGTTGAAGGCTGCCTTCTCTGCTGCAGCAGCCAGCTGGCAGGAAGAGGACAGGTTTGATGGTTTAATCTCCCAGGGACACAAGTGGCTATTTTTAACTGCTCTGAAAAGGAGGAAGCTGGCTTTGGATTGAATTGGACACAGGAATGTGTTGGAAGCTTTAGCTCTTTCATGCCACCCTCTCTACTTTGGGCCGCTTCTTTAAGGATCTCCCAAATGTGACTGCTCTGTTTTTCCTGCCACAGAATTGTATAGTTACACTGAGAACCTGGAATTCACCAATAACAGGAGGTGCTTTGAAGAAGATTTCAAGACTCAAGGTAATTCCAGATCTTTACTCATAGAGACCTGCTTTTTCCTTCTATGATATCCCAGCCTGATCTACTAAAAGGCTAAAACAAAGTGGGATCCCTCATCCCCTCTGTATTAGTTAGGGTTCTCTTAGAGGGATAGAGCTAATAGGATAAATAGATAGATATATAAAGGGAAGTTTATTAAGTATTAACTTACACAATCACAGGGTCCCACAATAGGCTGTCTGCAAGCTGAGGAACAAGGAGAGCCAGTCTGAGTCCCAAAACTGAAGAACTTGGAGTCTGATGTTCGAGGGCAGGAAGTATCCAGCACAGGAGAAAGATGTAGGCTGGGAGGCTAGACCCATCTCTCCTTTTCATGTTTTTCTGCTTGTTTTATATTTGCTGGCAGCTGATTAGATTATGCCCACCAGATTAAGGGTGGAGCTGCCTTCCCCAGCCAGCTGACTCAAATGTTCATCTCTTTTGGCAACATCCTCACGGACATACCCAGGATCAATACTTTGTATCCTTCAATCCAATGAAGTTGACACACAGTATTAACCATCATAGGTCCACCCCTTGTCATCTCGAACTCATACACATCTCCTGAGATCATACATAATCTTCAAATAAAGACAATAATAAGGGCATAATTATGCCTAACATAGTACAACTATCCTTTGTACAACTGGAAACTCACCAGTACCCAACCCAAATACTATTATATAAAGTTAACAATACTTAAATGCTGATACGAAGTCAATAAATCTTATGTCACATGATAAAGGAGAAAGGAAATAAAATGAAGATATTAGTGCAAGTGTATACATGCACAAACATGTTTTTAACAAAAGAAGGAGGAAATACTCATGACAATTACAGTCCTCATTTCTGCAGCTAGTCACGTGGTTGTAGCTGGTTTTGATGACTACCTTCTTCTACTACCCATTCTGTATTCCCTTTGCCTTCAGCAAGCAACTTGGCAGGTTGTGTTTTTTTCCTGGTGGAGTAACCCAAACCTTCATTCCTGAGGGGTCTGGGTCATTTGTAGTCCTGCCTGGATTGGGGTGTTGTGGTTTCCCATCAACCTTAATCACAGGGCATAGTAATATTAAGGAGACACCCTAATGGATCTCCTGTATTCCATGCATACTCTTCCTTACCTCCATTGTGGAGTAGTAGACTGATTTCATCTTGATAGTCTGGGTCAATCACCCGAGCCAACACTGTAACTCCCTTCTTAGCCTGTTGACTAAAGGTAGGAGGACCCCAAAGTGTCCAGGTGGCAATCTTAACTTCCAGTTTAATGGAATCATTGTTGTGTCTCCTGGTGGCAGTGTTCCTCCCTCTGGAGCTAAAACCTCTAGGCCAGCATAACGTAATGTCGTGGAAACAGGAAGCAAAAATTTTGCTAGCAGATCACTAGGGGTGATGGTGAGTGGTACCACTTCCACCCCTTGATTCTTGGACCAGTGAATCCTGACTATGGGAAAAACAGTACCATATACTGGATGCTGATTGAGAGCATACACGGCCTTCTGGAGAACTTTGCCCCAGCCCTGCAAAGTATTGTCACCTAGTTGACATTGTAATTGTGACTTCAAAAGGCCATTCCACTGTTCTATCAATCCAGCTGCTTCAGGATGATGGGGAATGTGGTAAGACCAGTGAATTCCATGAGCACAAGCCCACTGCCATACTTCTTTAGCCATTAAGTGAGTGCCTTGGTCAGAGGGAATGCTTTGTGGAATACCATTACGGTGGATGAGGCATTCCGTGAGTCCATGGATGGTAGTCTTGGCAGAAGCATTGCTTGCAGGATAGGCAAACCCATATCTGGAGTAAGTGTCTGTTCTAGTGAGAACAAACCTCTACCCTTTCCATGATGGAAGAGGTCCAATACAATCAACCTGCCACCAGGTAGCTGGCTGATCACCCTGAGGAATGGTGCCTTATCTAGGGCTCAGTGTTGGTCTCTGCTGCTAGCAAATTGGGCACTCAGCAGTGGTCGTAGCCAGGTCAGCCTTGGTGAGTGGAAGTCCATGTTACTGAGCCCATGCATAACCTCCATCCCTGCCACAATGGCCACTTTGTTCATGGGCCCATTGGGCGATGACAGAGGTACTGGGGAAAGAGGCTGATTGGTGTCCACAGAACGGGTCATCCTATCTACTTGATTATTAAACTCCTCTGCTGAGGTCACCCACTGGTGAGCACTCACATGGAATACATATATCTTCAGTTTTGACCACTCAGAGAGGTCCATCCACACACTTCTTTCCCCAATCTTTTTGTCACCAATTTTCCAATCATGCTTCTTCCAAGTCCCTGACCATGCAGCCAAATCATTGGCTATAGCCCATGAATCAGTATATAATCACACATCTTGCCATTTCTCCTTCCATGCAAAGTATACAACCAGGTGCACTGCTCAAAGTTCTGCCCACTGAGAAGATTTCCCTTCACCGCTGTCCTTCAGGGATGTCTTAGAAAGGGGCTGTAGTGCTACCATCCACTTTCAGGTGGTGCCTGCATATCATGCAGAACCATCTGTAAACCAGGCCCTAGTCTTCTCTTCCTCTGTCAACTTATAGGGAGCTCCCCATGAGGCCATCGGTGCAGGCTGGGGGTGGCAGGACTGGAGACCATGGGCATTTGAGCCACTTCCTCATGTAACTTATTTGTGCCTTAAGGATCTGATTCAGCCCGATCACGTATATACCACTTCCATTTGATGATGGAATGCTGCTGTGCACGACCCACTTTATGGCTCGATGGGTCAGAAAGCACTCAGTTCATGATAGGCAGTTGAGGTCGCATGGTGACTTGATGACCCATAGTCAAACGTTCAGTGTCCACCAAAGACCAGTAACAGGCCAAGAACTGTCTCTCAAAAGTAAAGTAGTTATCTGCAGAAGATGGCAGGGGCTTGCTCCAAAATCCTAGAGGCCTCCGCTGTGATTCACCTATGGGAGCCTGCCAAAGGCTCCAAACAGCATCCCCATCTGCCACTGACACCTCAAGCATCATTGGATTTGCTGGGTCATATGGCCCAAGTGGCAGAGCAGCTTGTACAACAGCCTGGGCCTGTTGCAGAGCCTTCTGTTCTGGACCCCACTAAGAACTGGGGGGGAGGGGGTCCAGATAAATGGGCAGGAATAACACACCCAAATGAGGAATGTGTTGCCTCTAAAATCCAAATAGGCCCACTAGGCATTGTGCTTCTTTCTTGGTTGTAGGAGGGGCCAAATGAAGCAACTTATCCTTCACCTAAGAAGGAATATCTCAACAGACCCCACAGCACTGGACCCCTAGGAATTTTACTAGGAATTTTACTGAGGTAGAAGGTCCCTGAATTTTAATCAGGTTTATTTCCCATCCTCTGGCACACAAATGTCTCACCAATAAGTCCAATGTGTTTGCTACTTCTTGCTCACTGGATCCGGTCAGCATAATGTCATCAATGTAATGGACCAATGTGATATCTTGTGGAAGCAAAAAGTGATCAAGGTCTCTCCGAATAAGATTGACTCAAAGCCGGAGAGTTGATATACCTCTGGGGTAGGACAGTAAAGGTATATTGCTGTCCTTGCCAGCTGGAGGCAAATTGCTTCTGGTGGGCCTTATGGACAGGAATGGAGAAAAAGGTACTTGCCAAGTCAATGACCATGTGCCAGGTACCAGGAGATGTGTTAATTTGCTCAAGTAATGAAACCACATCTGGTACAGCAGCTGCAATTGGAGTCACCACTTGGTTAAGCTTACGATAATCCACTGTCATTTTCCAAGATTCATCTGTCTGCTGCACAGGCCAAATGCGAGAGTTGAACAGGGATGTGGTGGGAATCACCACTCCTTTGTCTTTCAAGTCCTTGATGGTGTCACTGATCTCCACAATCCCTCCAGGGATATGATATTGTTTTTGATTTACTATTTTTCTAGGTAGAGGCAGCTCTAATGGCTTCCATTTGTCCTTTCCCACCATAGTAACATTCAACCTACCAGTCAGGGAGCCAATGTGGGGGTTCTGCCAGCTACTAAGTATGTCTGTGCCAGTTATGCACTCTGGCACTGGGGAAGTGACCACAGGATGAGTCCGGGGGCCCACTGTAAGTCAGGTCTGAGCTAAAACTCCATTAGTTACCTGACCTCCATAAGCCCCTACTTTAACTGGAGGACCACAATGACATTTTGGGTCCCCTGGAATCAAGGTCAGCTCAGAGCCAGCGTCCAGCAGTCCCCAAAATGTCTGATCATTTCCCTTTCCCCAATGCACAGTTACCCTGGTAAAAGGCCAGAGGTCTTCTTGAGGAAGAATCGGAGAAAATTCACTGCATAAACTGTCGGTGATGTAGTGGGGTCCTTCCTCAAGGGAACCCAGCCTCCCCTTCATTCAAGGGGTTCTGGGTATATTAACTGGCTCAAGTCTGGAAATTGATTGAGGGGCCATGATTCTCTGTTTTATAATTCAAATTAGTCTTTTGTCCATTCGACCTAGGAGTTTTCTGCTTGTATAAATTAAGTAGGAATGCAGTAGGCTTCCTATCAGTTTCACTTCTAGGAACACCGTGATGAATTAGCCAATGCCACAGCTTTACATGAGTCAGACTATTCTGATTGCTCCTTTGCCTCTGCCATCCATTACGGTAGCTACACCTACCCTGCCTTTGATGGTCGAGTGCTTCCACTTGTCCCCTGCCACCTCGGGATCCAATTATTCCCATTGTATTTAAATTTTCAGTTGAGTGACTGTGGTTCCCACCATTACATCTGACAAGGAGAAAAGTAATTACAGGACTCTTCAAAGATGAAGTTGCTGCCTTCACAAATCTATTTTGTAAGGCATTGGTCAAGGGTGTATCTTCTGGACCCTCCCAGCTGGGATGAGTAGGTCTAAAGTGACTAATCCACTCCACCATCCCAATCTCCCTAAGCCTTTGGATCCCTTCCTCTATATTAAACCAAGGGAGATCAGGCATTTCCAGCTCACTCACAGTGGGCCATCTTTTAATCCATAATTCAGCTGAACAAATAAACTATTAGAATCTTTTTTAACTCCCCAAGCTGCAACATTAAATGCAGAGTCCCTACTTAGTGGGCCTAAATCAATAAATTCAGCCTGATCCAACTCTGTGTTCCTTCCTCCATTATCCCATACCCTTAATATTCATTCCCATGCCTGTTCTCCAGATTGCTGTTTATATAAATTAGAGGACTCAAATAGTTCTTTTCAAGTGTAGCACACCTCCTCATGGGTCACACTCTCAACCTCACCTCTCGGGGCCTGCCAGGACTTTCGTCTAGTTATAGGTCTGGAACCAAACAAAGGTGTTGGGGTAGCTTCTGAGGAGAAGCAGCATTATCTTGCCTGGCAACTGTTTCAGGGCAACTGCCATCACTATTGCTTCAGGCAGTGCAGGGTTTATCTCCTCAGACAAAGGTGGAAAGGCTGAGGGCAGCATGGGTCAGGGAGGAGATATTGCCACTACTGGGGATGGGGAAGCTGTTCCTCCTGACAAAAAAGGTTCATCAGAGTTTACAAACTCAGTGTGCCCAGCTTCACCAGGGTCCTCCCACATGTCCCCATTCCAAGTTTCAGGGTCCCATTCTTTTCCAATAAGTGCCCGCACTTTAACAGTAGACACCTGACAAGGCTGTAAATGCATCTTTAAATACATCTTTCATTGCAGGTCAGCCACTCGCATGACAAGAGTTTGTGTGTGTTTTCCACAATTTCAGCTCTTTCTCTACAGGAGATAAGACTCTCACTCAGGGCAATCTTAGCAGATTTGAGGCTCAGTATCTGCTTCTGAAGCTGGGAGACAGAATCCCTGAGTTCATCATTTTCTTTCATCACTTTGTCCACTGAACTTAGGAACAACCAACCAGCTTCCTTATGTTCCTTGGTTCTCCACATATGGTCAAAGGTATTATGTATAGTCATTAACTCCTTGCCTCTCACGAGCGGTGAATCAGGAATGTCAAATGCATTTATTTTGCATAACTCTCTAAATAGTTTCTGCCAAGGACTATCAGTGTTCTCCATACTATTAGAAGTAGATTCCTTAGCATTTTGGAATCTAATCATATTAAGCAGCCAGCTCCAGAAATCTCAAAACCACTGAAAGAACTCCATCCTTAATATTCTCTTCCTCTAGAACCACTCCTGGTACCCAAATCTGTATTAGTCAGGGTTCTCTTAGAGGGATAGAACTAATAGGATATATATATATATATATGTATGGAGAGAGAGAGAGAGGAGTTTAAGTATTAACTTACACAATCACAAGTATTAACTTACACAATTACCAGGTCCCATAATAGGCTGTCTGCAAGCTGAGGAGAAAAGAAAACCAGTCTGAGTCCCAAAACTGAAGAACTTGGAGTCTGATGTTCGAGGGCAGAAAGTATCCAGCACGGGAGAAAGATGTAGGCTGGGAGGCTAGGCCCATGTCTCCTTTTCATGTTTTTCTGCCTCCTTTATATTTGCTGGCAGCTGATTAGATGGTACCCACCAGATTAAGGGTAGATCTGCCTTCCCCAGCTGGCTGACTCAAATGTTAATCTCTTGGCAACACCCTCACAGACATACCTAGGATTAATACTTTGTATCCTTCAATCCAATCACGTTAACACTCAGTATTAACCATCACAACCTCCATAACCATGTAGCCTTTCCTTCTTGCTTAGGGGATACAGGGTTCTCTGTGTCTCAAGTGGAGAGCAATGGAGTAGAAGCAGTCCTGTGCTGCCTGATACAACCCTTGACCTTAATGTTTCACCCCATCTTCAACTTTGTCCTACTCTCAATAATAATTTTATGTGCCCACACTGTGACATTCTCAGACATTCTCATCCATATCCTTACTTGGTCAGTGGCAATTTGATTTTCAGTTCAACAAATGTGTGGTGAGTATTCTGTGTCAGATACTGGAGGCAGGAGTGAGAAGCAGCTTTTACAAAGAAATTAGAGTTTGAGAGCAGGAATCATGTGCACATCACAAAACTAGCTGAGGCTCAAACAATCCTCCTGCCCCAGCCTCCCAAGTAACTAGGATTACAGGCATGTGCCACTATGCCCAACTTCTGCCCAAGGGCCTTCTCACGCAGCCTATACAGGGCAGCCAGGAAGTGTAGGGAATCAGTGTGCTCCTCTAGTTTAGCACCCTTCATCCAAGAGGAAAATGCTGTATCAGAAAAGTTTAAAAAGCGCTGGGGAAGCAGAGTATTTGGCCAGAGCATTAGTGAGAAAGGTCATTTTATATTGGGCATGTAAGAGTGGGAAAGAGGTCATTTTGTATTGGGCCTGTAAGGATGACTAGGAATTGAATATGTAGGGAGACAAAGGGAACTCCTTGAGGAAAGGCAGAGAGACAGGACAGTATGGGCTGTGTGTGGAGGATAGAGGGGATGTTGAAGATGAGGCTATAGACTGGGTTCAGGCCAGAACATTTTGGGTCCTTTTCCCATCCCTTATTCTTTCTCAGGGAAATAAGGAAAGCTTTTGGAGAAAATAATTTTTGGGGGAGAGCTGAGATCAGAGGTGGCTATGCTATGAGAAGCCTTTCCAGGAAAGGTGGCAATAGCTGACACTAGATGTATATGGNAAATGTCTGATCATTTCCCTTTCCCCAATGCACAGTTACCCTGGTAAAAGGCCAGAGGTCTTCTTGAGGAAGAATCGGAGAAAAATTCACTGCATAAACTGTCGGTGATGTAGTGGGGTCCTTCCTCAAGGGAACCCAGCCTCCCCTTCATTCAAGGGGTTCTGGGTATATTAACTGGCTCAAGTCTGGAAATTGATTGAGGGGCCATGATTCTCTGTTTTTATAATTCAAATTAGTCTTTTGTCCATTCGACCTAGGAGTTTTCTGCTTGTATAAATTAAGTAGGAATGCAGTAGGCTTCCTATCAGTTTCACTTCTAGGAACACCGTGATGAATTAGCCAATGCCACAGCTTTACATGAGTCAGACTATTCTGATTGCTCCTTTGCCTCTGCCATCCATTACGGTAGCTACACCTACCCTGCCTTTGATGGTCGAGTGCTTCCACTTGTCCCCTGCCACCTCGGGATCCAATTATTCCCATTGTATTTAAATTTTTCAGTTGAGTGACTGTGGTTCCCACCATTACATCTGACAAGGAGAAAAGTAATTACAGGACTCTTCAAAGATGAAGTTGCTGCCTTCACAAATCTATTTTGTAAGGCATTGGTCAAGGGTGTATCTTCTGGACCCTCCCAGCTGGGATGAGTAGGTCTAAAGTGACTAATCCACTCCACCATCCCAATCTCCCTAAGCCTTTGGATCCCTTCCTCTATATTAAACCAAGGGAGATCAGGCATTTCCAGCTCACTCACAGTGGGCCATCTTTTAATCCATAATTCAGCTGAACAAATAAACTATTAGAATCTTTTTTAACTCCCCAAGCTGCAACATTAAATGCAGAGTCCCTACTTAGTGGGCCTAAATCAATAAATTCAGCCTGATCCAACTCTGTGTTCCTTCCTCCATTATCCCATACCCTTAATATTCATTCCCATGCCTGTTCTCCAGATTGCTGTTTATATAAATTAGAGGACTCAAATAGTTCTTTTCAAGTGTAGCACACCTCCTCATGGGTCACACTCTCAACCTCACCTCTCGGGGCCTGCCAGGACTTTCGTCTAGTTATAGGTCTGGAACCAAACAAAGGTGTTGGGGGTAGCTTCTGAGGAGAAGCAGCATTATCTTGCCTGGCAACTGTTTCAGGGCAACTGCCATCACTATTGCTTCAGGCAGTGCAGGGTTTATCTCCTCAGACAAAGGTGGAAAGGCTGAGGGCAGCATGGGTCAGGGAGGAGATATTGCCACTACTGGGGATGGGGAAGCTGTTCCTCCTGACAAAAAAGGTTCATCAGAGTTTACAAACTCAGTGTGCCCAGCTTCACCAGGGTCCTCCCACATGTCCCCATTCCAAGTTTCAGGGTCCCATTCTTTTCCAATAAGTGCCCGCACTTTAACAGTAGACACCTGACAAGGCTGTAAATGCATCTTTAAATACATCTTTCATTGCAGGTCAGCCACTCGCATGACAAGAGTTTGTGTCTGTTTTTCCACAATTTCAGCTCTTTCTCTACAGGAGATAAGACTCTCACTCAGGGCAATCTTAGCAGATTTGAGGCTCAGTATCTGCTTCTGAAGCTGGGAGACAGAATCCCTGAGTTCATCATTTTCTTTCATCACTTTGTCCACTGAACTTAGGAACAACCAACCAGCTTCCTTATGTTCCTTGGTTCTCCACATATGGTCAAAGGTATTATGTATAGTCATTAACTCCTTGCCTCTCACGAGCGGTGAATCAGGAATGTCAAATGCATTTATTTTGCATAACTCTCTAAATAGTTTCTGCCAAGGACTATCAGTGTTCTCCATACTATTAGAAGTAGATTCCTTAGCATTTTGGATCTAATCATATTAAGCAGCCAGCTCCAGAAATCTCAAAACCACTGAAAGAACTCCATCCTTAATATTCTCTTCCTCTAGAACCACTCCTGGTACCCAAATCTGTATTAGTCAGGGTTCTCTTAGAGGGATAGAACTAATAGGATATATATATATATATATGTATGGAGAGAGAGAGAGAGGAGTTTAAGTATTAACTTACACAATCACAAGTATTAACTTACACAATTACCAGGTCCCATAATAGGCTGTCTGCAAGCTGAGGAGAAAAGAAAACCAGTCTGAGTCCCAAAACTGAAGAACTTGGAGTCTGATGTTCGAGGGCAGAAAGTATCCAGCACGGGAGAAAGATGTAGGCTGGGAGGCTAGGCCCATGTCTCCTTTTCATGTTTTCTGCCTCCTTTATATTTGCTGGCAGCTGATTAGATGGTACCCACCAGATTAAGGGTAGATCTGCCTTCCCCAGCTGGCTGACTCAAATGTTAATCTCTTGGCAACACCCTCACAGACATACCTAGGATTAATACTTTGTATCCTTCAATCCAATCACGTTAACACTCAGTATTAACCATCACAACCTCCATAACCATGTAGCCTTTCCTTCTTGCTTAGGGGATACAGGGTTCTCTGTGTCTCAAGTGGAGAGCAATGGAGTAGAAGCAGTCCTGTGCTGCCTGATACAACCCTTGACCTTAATGTTTCACCCCATCTTCAACTTTGTCCTACTCTCAATAATAATTTTATGTGCCCACACTGTGACATTCTCAGACATTCTCATCCATATCCTTACTTGGTCAGTGGCAATTTGATTTTCAGTTCAACAAATGTGTGGTGAGTATTCTGTGTCAGATACTGGAGGCAGGAGTGAGAAGCAGCTTTTACAAAGAAATTAGAGTTTGAGAGCAGGAATCATGTGCACATCACAAAACTAGCTGAGGCTCAAACAATCCTCCTGCCCCAGCCTCCCAAGTAACTAGGATTACAGGCATGTGCCACTATGCCCAACTTCTGCCCAAGGGCCTTCTCACGCAGCCTATACAGGGCAGCCAGGAAGTGTAGGGAATCAGTGTGCTCCTCTAGTTTAGCACCCTTCATCCAAGAGGAAAATGCTGTATCAGAAAAGTTTAAAAGCGCTGGGGAAGCAGAGTATTTGGCCAGAGCATTAGTGAGAAAGGTCATTTTATATTGGGCATGTAAGAGTGGGAAAGAGGTCATTTTGTATTGGGCCTGTAAGGATGACTAGGAATTGAATATGTAGGGAGACAAAGGGAACTCCTTGAGGAAAGGCAGAGAGACAGGACAGTATGGGCTGTGTGTGGAGGATAGAGGGGATGTTGAAGATGAGGCTATAGACTGGGTTCAGGCCAGAACATTTTGGGTCCTTTTCCCATCCCTTATTCTTTCTCAGGGAAATAAGGAAAGCTTTTGGAGAAAATAATTTTTGGGGGAGAGCTGAGATCAGAGGTGGCTATGCTATGAGAAGCCTTTCCAGGAAAGGTGGCAATAGCTGACACTAGATGTATATGGCCTTTTATTCCCAGTGCAGGGCAAGGAATGGCTGGAGTTGGAAGAAGATGCCCAAAAGGCCTATATAATGGGACTCTTGGACCGGCTAGAGGTGGTCAGTAGGGAACGGCGGCTGAAGGTGGCCCGGGCTGTTCTCTACCTGGCCCAAGGTGAGTGACTACCCTTGCTAGCTTTAGAGGGGTGGAGGCTTGAGAGGGAAGTGGGCATTATCAGGACTGAGATGATGCAGGCTGTGCTGGGAAAGCAAGGTTTCTTGCCTCTCAAGGACAGATCTTGTCACGTGCTAGGAGTAACCTGTGCTTACGAGGAAGATGAGATAGTGTTGAGTGCTGTTCTAGATCCCTTGGGATCTGCCTTTATCTTACCAGGCATGTCAGAATTTTTTATAGGATTCTTCTTTTCCTTACCCTGTACTATAATCATATGTGAATACTAGCAAGAGGGTCAGTGTGGCCAGAGCTGATGATGTACCACTAGCTGATCATGGAGACAAGACATCAACTGTGGCCTGGCCCCAAAACTGAGGAGAAATAGGAGAGTGTCACAGATACACATGGACCCCTTGCATTGTTTCTCACTGGCATTTTGAAAGTTCAAGCCAACATAGCTGCAGGAGTGGATGCTGTGAGTAATTTGGAGATGATCAGACCTAAATAGAGTAACTGGGGAAAGCTGGTCAGAAGAAACCTGTTAGCCAGGTGTTGGAAAGGGAAATGAGATAGCCTAGCTGGAGTGAAAATAAGCCTACGATCATAAATATGAGGCTTGTTAACAGAACAAACCAGTTGGGAGCTAAAAAAAAATTGTAAAAAGAAATAATAAATAAAGAAGGGAAAGGGTGGACATTAGGTGAAGAGAAGACTAGCAAATAGGACTGTGCCCTCCTGTATCTCTTGGATCTGGTGCTCTGGCCAACCTCCAACTTCCAGTACCTTCATGTGTTTGCCCAAGGACTTTATTTATTTAATTTTTTTTAAAACAAAGTCTCACTATGTTTCCCCAGCTGGTCTTGAACTCATAGGCTTGAGCTATCCTCCTGCTCCAGCCTCCCAAGTAGCTAGGATTACAGGCATGTGCCACCATGCCCAGCTTCTGCCCAAGGGCCTTCTCTGCAGCCCATACAGGGCATCCAGGAAGTGTAGGGAATCAGTGTGCTCCTTTAGTTTAGCACCCTCATCCAGTGACTGACAGGCGTTAGTAGATGGATAGCCTGACTGTCTCACCCCTCTTGGATAGAATAACTGTGAGTTGTGTGTTTTATACTGTTTCCAAAGTTATCCCCTGAGTGAACTCTTTTGTCTTCCTTTTCTTCCCTATCTCTACTGATGATTCCTGAGAATGATTCCCAAATAAGCTAATTGCACTGGAATCCTTACTTACCTCAGGATCTGCTTCTGGGAGAACCCACCCTTAAGATGACAGGCCATTGATGAGCACATTGGACCTAACCCTGGAGACTACCTCTCTTCTCCCCTGACTCATTTCAGGAAGTTCTTGGGGTCCCTGTCATACCTATGTCAGCCTAATTATTGGGCAGAGTATTATAGGAAAATCTTAAGATCATGGGGCAGGGTAGAAAGAACTGGGATACTGCCATCTCTCAACCCCTGTAACAACTGTCTGCTCCTTTAGGTACTTTTGGGGAATGTGATTCAGAGGTCGATGTGCTACACTGGTCCAGGTACAACTGCTTCCTGCTGTATCAGATGGGGACCTTCTCCACCTTCCTGGAGCTACTCCACATGGAAATTGAGTGAGAAGCCTTAGGGGAAGGGCTGGCCTACACAACCCCTATTCCTTAAAGGGGCCTCATATTCTGTGCTGCTTCCCTCACTATAGAGAGCTCCTGAGAGGAACTGGGTCTACTCACACCTCAGCCCAAAGCTCATTGACAGTTCCCCTCCATCCAGCCATGTTCTCTGATATTCTGTTCTCCCTCCCTGAGGCTGGATACATCTGCAGCTTCTGCCTCACTTACAGCTTTAATCCTGGGCTTCAGGGGCCTATCCTGAGTGGGTTCTCTTTTTTATTCAAGGACTTTCTTAGCTCAGCCTAACTCTGTAATTCAAGAGGGAAACTGTTTTGAGTGCATTACCCAAGAAAGACAGGAAATCACTTCCTGTCACTGTGCCCAATTCTTTCCCTCATGGGCTATAGTTCTAGAGGTTGCCTTATTTGCTGCTACCACTACAGTGACCCCTTGTTTTGTCTTATGCCTATCACCCAGGAGTTTGAGATAGGGTGCAATCTGCTTATTATTCATCAGGTGTTTCTTAGCATCTGTTTTATGTCCAGCACAATACTAAGCATAGTGGGGAATGCAAGAGGAGTGGATACCACAGATCCTGCCCTTGCCTTGTCTTCACCATAGATAAGAGAGTTTGCTGAGGTGGCAAGGGAATTCTGTCGGCTCCTTTACCCTAGACCAGTTTCATTAGTGGCTGCCTAGCCAGGGAATGGCAAGCACTCATGTTTGTGTGAGTGATAAGTAAGAGCACAGAGAGAAAAGAGGTCTTATGCATTCCTGTTCTTTTTCTCCTCCCCCTGGCAGCAACAGCCAGGCCTGTAGCAGTGCCCTTCGGAAACCAGCTGTCTCCATAGCTGATAGCACAGAGCTCAGGTGAGTGGGGCTAACTATGGGCTTGGAACAGGGCGGATGATTAGCACCTGGGTTACCTTTTCCCCAAATCCCAGATGACTCAGATCATTAGGAAGTTGCCCTCGAGCTAATCTCACTGGGTTGGGCTCCCACAGATGCCATCCCTGAGGTCTCTGACTGTGGGCTGGGAATTGCCTTGGGAACCTCTTGTGACTCTTCTGTAACCCCAGGGTGCTGCTGAGTGTTATGTACCTAATGGTGGAAAATATTCGCCTGGAGCGAGAGACAGACCCCTGTGGGTGGAGGACAGCCCGGGAGACCTTCCGCACTGAATTAAGTAAGAAATGGCACTTGAGGAAGGTGTGGATGGGGTGCTAATGGGAGAGGGGAAGCAGAGCATCTGCCTAGGAGAGGCACAGTCCTTTTCTTCTTTTGTTTTCTTTTTTAAAATTAATGTCCTTTCTTTTAGGACAGAGATACTGCATGGCAGGCACAAGGGCTGGGCTTGATTGTCCCCCTGTATCTATGAGCTAAGACCAGCCATGTAACTTCTCTATGCCTTGGTTTCCTTGGTTATAAGTGGGAATAGCCATTCCTCTCCCACTCCATCACGAATCCCACATGAAAAAATGAGTTGAGTCACCTTGAAAACTGAGTTCTGCTCAAATGTAAGTTGGTGTTGTCATCTGACAGGGATAGGATATGAAGGCCTATGGGATTTTAAAAATATATTTATTGATGTGGGAAAGTGAATGACATTGAGTACTTTAGCCAGAAAGCAATGTCTTCATTATTGTTACTTCTAGTTTGACATCCAACCCCAGAGCGTCACCCTAAACTCTGGGGCCTAAGCCATTTTAATTCCATGGCCTACCTTCCTGCCCTTGAGGGGCTTCCTTCTGGGGGGCTAAGCCTCCTTCTCAGGACCAAGTACTCTGGAATTCTTCAGGGGAGGTGAGTGTCTTCCTCTGTGTGTCCAGAATCAGGGTTACATGAACAAGGTTTTAGCTGCCTCATCCTCACTTTCTCATTCCCCTCTCTCTTCACCCCTAGGCTTCTCCATGCATAATGAGGAGCCTTTTGCCCTTTTACTCTTCTCCATGGTTACCAAGTTCTGCAGTGGCCTGGCTCCTCACTTCCCCATAAAGAAGGTCCTGCTTCTGCTCTGGAAGGTGGTCATGGTGAGTGATTCTCCCCATTCCCACATTATCAGATCAGCAATACCCTATGCCACCTCAGTTTGTTCTAGTCGCATTCCAGGAGGCTGGAGCCAGGGAGCAGAATAGGGCAGCCCTTAGCCAACTGCTAATTTGGAGGGGCAACAGGGCTGTCCTAGAGACATCAGATGCTCTATGTTAGAATAGGTTTCATGTTTCTATTGGATGGATGGGATATGCCACTCCATAAATTGGGGATGTCAGTGGTACCTTCTCTTATTAAAGCCAATGTTTGATGGAAAGAACACTGGTTGAAAGTTGGTAGATCTGGTCTTTGCTGATACTGAGAAACTTTGGGCAACTCTCTGTACCTCAGTTTCTCTAGCTATAAAAGGTTGGGGTGAGTGCCTGCCCTCCCTCCAGATAAACAGAGGATATGTATTTTTTTTTTTT
>NW_016812389.1:449979-502757 GCF_001698545.2 Rhinopithecus bieti | reverse complement strand
CATAATTTGATATTTTCTAAAATTGTTCTTTTAGTAGCATAACCATCTATTTTTATTAGAAGAAATATTTTACAATTATTACATTTTGGTTTTCTAATCTAATGTGCTTTGCCACCATTTAAAGGAAAAAAAATGGTAAAGTCAAAATGTGTTAACCATATGAGGTAAAACTTGCCAGAATTACGTTCCCAAGATAGGTTGAGCACTCTGGTGATTTGAAAGAAGTAGAAAACCTAGTGTCTAGAAAACTAAACTTGAGAGCTCTGGAAGTCAGGAGCCAATACCAAATACTACTCTAATGTGTACTCCTTTTTTTAATCTTTGTCGAAAATATCCTGGCTTGATCAGTTTTCCTTGAGCATGTCATATTCTGTATCCTACCTAACCCACTGCCATGGTCTGAATGTATGTGACCCTCCAAATTCATATGTTGAAACAATATCCAATATGATAGTATTAAGAGATGGGCCCTTTCAGAGATGATGAGGTCATGAGGACTCATTTCTCATGAATGCAATTAATGCCCGTATAAAAGAGGCCCATGGGATCTTGTTCATTCCTTCAGCCATGTGAAGATGTATAGAAGGCACCAGGTATGAGAAATGACTCTCACCAGACACCAAATCCGTTGGCATCTTGATCTTGAATTTCCTATTTTCCAGAACTGTGTGCACAGTTCTTTCCTCATCACTGAAGGGATGGCAAAAAAGTGTAGGCATTACCAACATGGAAAATGGGTGTTCTCACCAGTTAGTTATCATGCCATTTTAAATACAGCCATTAAAAATTCATATGAATAAATTTAAAAGGGTTAATTTTATGAACATTCTGAGGAGATTCTCTAAATACCACTCCCTATTCATTTAAAATATTTGGATTTTAAATTTAAATAGGCTTGCCTAATTGTGCTTTCCCACTTTGTAAAATCATTTAGTGTTTGTTGAGTACACCCTCTGATATGGTTTGGCTGTGTCCCCACTCAGATCTCATCTTGAATTGTAGTTCCCCTAATCCGCACATGTTGTGGGAGGGACCCAGTGGGAGGTAATTACATCATGGGGACAGTTACTCCAATGCTATTCTCATGATAGTGAGTGAGTTCTCACATGATCTGATGGTTTTATAAGAAACTTTTCCCCCCTTGCTTGACACTCATTCTCTCTGCTGCTGCCCTGTGAAGAGGTGCCTTCCACCATAATTATAAGTTTCCTGAGGCCTCTCTAGCCATGTAGAACTGTGAGTCAATTAAGTCTCTTTTCTTTGTAAATTACACATTCTCAGATATTTCATTATAGCAACATGAGAACAGACTAATACAGTAAATTGGTACTGAGGTGCAGTGCTGCTATAAGGATACTGAAAATATGGAAGCAAGTTTGGAACTGGGTAACAGGCAGAGATTAGAATAGCTTAGAGGGCTTAAAAGAAGACAGGAAGATGTGAGAAAGTGTGGAACTTCCCAGAAACTGGAAGGTTCAGAAGACAGGAAGATGTGGGAAAGTTTGGAACTTCCTGGAGACTTGTTGAATGGCTTTGACCAAAATGCTGATAGTGATAGGGACAATGAAGTTCAGACTGAGGTGGTCTCAGATGAACATGAGGAACTTTTTGGGAACTGGAGAAAAGGTGATCTTCCTGTGCTTTAACAAAGAGACTGGTGGCATTTTGCCACTGCCCTACAGATCTATGGAACTTTGAATTTGAGAGAGATGATTGAGGGTATCTGGGGGAAGAAATTTCTAAGTGGCAAAGCGTTCAAGAGCAAGCAGAGAAAAAACGTTTAAAAAATTTGCTGTCTGATGATGCGACAGAAACTAAAAACCCATTTCTTTGGGGGAAATTCAAGCTGCAGGCTGCAGAAATTTGCATAAGTAACCAGAATCTGAATGTTAATCACTAAGACAATGGGGAAAATGTCTCCAGGGCATGTCAGAGACTTTCTTGGCACCCTGGAGGACTAGAAGGGAAAAATGGCTTCATGGACTGGGCCCAGTGCCCCCTGCTCTGTACAGTCATGGGAGTTGGTGCCCTGCATGATAGCTGTGGCTAAAAGGGGCTAGTGTACAACTCAGGCCCCTTTGAGCCACAGCTGTCATGCAGGGCACCAAGTCCCATAACTGTACAGAGGGTTCAAGCCCCAAGCCTTGGTGGCTTACACATGGTATTGGGCTTGCAGGTGCACAGAAGTCAAGAATTGAGGTTTGGGAAACTCCACCTAGATTTCAGAGGATGTATGGAAACTCCTGGATGCCCAGACAGAACTTTGCTTCAGGGGCAGAGCCCTCATGGAGAACCTCTGCTAGAGCTGTGCAGCAGTGAAATGTGGGGTTGGAACCACCACAAAGAGTCCCCACTAGGGCACTGCCCCCACTCGTGGAGCTGTGAGAAGAGGGCTACCATGCTGTAGACCTCAGAGTAGCAGATCCTCTGACAGTTTGCCCCGTGTGCCTGGAAAAGCCACAGATACTCAACGCCAACTGTGGAGGCAGCCATGACAGGGGGATACACCCTGCAAAGCCACAGGGATGCAGCTGCTCAAGGCCATGGTATCCCACCTCTTGTATCAGTGTGGGAACAGACTAATACATTCTTTGTGTCAGGCCCACTTCTAGAGACTGGAAATGCAAATCTAAACAAAACATGTATCACACTATTGATTTGCATATGTTGAACCGTGCCTGCATCCCTGGGATAAATATCACTTGGTCATGATGAATGACCTTTTTAGGTATTGTTGAATTCTATTTGCTAGTATTTTGTTTCAATTGATGTTGAAAAAGCATTTTCCATAGTACTGGAAATCCCAGTAAGAGCAATCAGATGAAAGAAATAAAGGGTATCCAAATTGAAAAGAAATATGTCGGATTATCCTTACGATATGTTTTGGCTCTGTGTCCCCACCCAAACAGCATGCTGAATTGTAATTTCCATGTTGGGGCAGGAACTTGGTGGGAGGTGACTGGATTATGGGGGGCAGATTTTTCCATTGCTGTTTCATGATAGTGAGGGAGTTCTCATGAGATCTTATTGTTTAAAAGTGTGTAGCCTTCCCGCTTCTTTCTCTTTCCTGCTCCACCATGGTAAGACATGCTTGCTTCCCTTTCACCTCCCTCCATGACTGTAAGTTTCCTGAGGCCTCCCAGCCATGATTCCTGTACAGCCTGTGGAACTGTGATTCAGTTTAAACTCTTTTCTTTATAAATTACCTAGTCTCAGGTAGTTCATCAGAGTAGTAAGAGAATGGACTAATACAGAAAATTGGTACCTGAGAAGTGGGGCATTGCTATAAAGATACCTAAAATGTGGAATTGACATTGGAACTGGGTAATGGGCAGATGTTGGAACAGTTGGGGAGGGCTAAGAAAAAGATAGCAAGATGAGGGAAAGTTTTTAACTTCCTAGGAACTTGTTAAATTGTTGTGATTAAAATGCTGATAGTGATGTGGACAATGAAGTCCAAGCTGAGGTGGTCTCAAATGGAGATAAGGAACTTATTCACAACTGGAGTAAAGGTCACTCTTGCTAGTTTTTAGCAAAGAGGCTGGTGGCATTGTGGCCCTGCTCTAGAAACCTGTGAAATTTTGAACTTGAGAGAGATGATTTAGGGTGTCTGGCAGAAGAAACATCTAAGCAGCCTTGTTCAAGATGTGGACTGGCTGTTTATAAGTGCCTGTAATCATTTGCATAAAGAAAGAAATTCCCTGAAACTAGAACGCATATTTAAAAGAGAATCAGCACATAAAAGTTAAAAATAATTGTAGCTTGACCATGAGGAGGGAGGATTTTTCTGGGGAGGAATTCAGGGCTGCAGAAATTTGCACAAGTAAAAAGCATCCAAATGTTAATAGCCAATTCAATGGGGAAAATGCCTCCAGAGCATTTCAGAGGCCTTCACAGCAGCCCCTCCCATCACAGGCCTGGAGGTCCAGGAGGGAAAAATGGTTTTGTGAGCCAGGCCCAGGGCCCCATTGCCCTCTGCAGCCTTGGGACATGGTTCCCTGTTTCCCAGCCATTCCAGCTCTAGCCATGGCTATAAGGGGCCAGGGTATAGTTCAGGCTCTTGTTTCAGAGGGTGCAAGCCCCAACCCTTGGTGGCTTACATGAGGTGTTGGGTCTATGGGTGCAAAGAAGGCAAGAGATGAGGTTTGGTAGCTTCTGCCTAGATTTCATACAATGTATGAAAATGCCTGGATGTACAGGAACAAGCCTGCTGCATGGGGTAGAGTCCTCACAGAGAACCTCTGCTTGGGCAGAGCAGACAAGAAATGTGTGTTTGGAGCCCCCTCCCTCCAGAGTCCCCGGTGGGGCACAGCCTAATGGAGCTGTGAGAAGAGGGCCACTGCCCTCCAGACCACAGAATAATAGATCTATTATGCTTGCACCATGCACCTGGAAAATCCACAAGCCTCAATGCCAGCCCATGAAAGCAGCCACAGGGTCTATACCCTGCTGACACACAGAGTTGGAGCTGCCCAAGGCCTTGGGAGCCCACTCCTTGCATAAGCATGGCCTGGATGTGAGACATGAAGCCAAAGAAGACTATTTGAGAACATTAAGATTTAATGACTTCCCTCCTGGGTTTCAGACTTACATGGGGCCTATAGCCCCTTTGTTTTAACAAATTTCTGCCTCTTGGGATGTGTCTATTTACCAATTGTATCTTGGAAGTAACTAACTTATTTTTTATTTTACTGGCTCACAGGTACAAGGGACTTGCTTTGTTTCAGATAAGATTTTGGGTTTAGACTTTTCAGTAAATGTTGGAATGAGTTAAGATATTGAGGGACTGTTGGGAAGGCATGACTGTATTTTGAAATGTGAGAAGGACATGACATTTGGGAGAGTGCAGGGGCAGAATGATATGGTTTGGCTCTGTGTCACCCTTTCAATCTCATGTTAAACTGTAATTTCCAATGCTGGGGGAGGGACCTGCTGAGAAGTGATTGAATCAAAGGGACAGATTTCCGCCTTGCTCTTCTCTTTGTGGGGAGTGAATTCTCAAGAGATCTGGTTGTTTAAAACGGTTAGCACTTCCCCTTTCACTCTCTCTCCTGCTCTGCCATGATAAAATGTGCTTACTTCCCCTTCACCTTCCACCATGATTGTAAGTTTCCTGAGGCCTCCTAGCCATGCTTCCTGGACAGCATTTGGAACTGTGAGTGAATTAAACGTCTTTATTTGTAAATTACCGAGTCTCAGGTGGTTCTTGATAGCCATGTGAGAATAGACTAATACACCTTGTTTGCAGATGACATGATCTTATATTTGGAAAACCCTAAAGACTCCACAAAAAAAATTTTTAGAACTGATAAATAGATTCAGGACAGTTGCAGGGTACCAAATCACATACAAAAATTAGCAGCGGTTCTATATGCTAATAGTGAACAATCTGAAAATAAATTTAAAAGCATTCCCATTTTTAATTGCCATGAATAAAATTGAATACCTAGGAATTAAATAAATAAGTTAAAGAACACTACAATAAAAATGATAAAACACTGATGAAAGAAATTGAAGAGTACACCAAAATATGGAAATATACTCCATGTTCATGGATTAGAAGAAACAATATTGTTAAAATGTTCTTACTACCCAAAGCAATCTACCAATTTAATGCAATTCCTATTAAAATACCAATGACTTTCTTCACAAATAGAAAAAAAAAATCCAAAATGCATAAGGAACTAAGAAAGAGCCCCAAAAGCCACAACTATCCTAAGCAAAAAGAACAAAACAGGAAGAATGACATTACCTGACTTCAAAGTATCCTACAGAGCTATAGTAACCAAAACAGCATGGTACTGGCGTAAAAAGAGACACATAGACCAGTGGAACAGAATGGAGAACCCAGAAACAAATCCATACACCTACAGTGAACTCATTTTTCCAGGAACGTATATTGTGGAAAAGACAGTCAGTTCAATAAATATTGCTGGAAAAATGGATATCTATATGCATAAGAATTAAACTAGACCCTTGTCTCTTACCATAAACAAAGATCAAATCAAATAGATTAAAGACTTAAATCTAAGCCTTCAAACTATAAAACTACTATGAGAAAATATCCGGAAAACTCTCCAGGACATTGATTTCAGCAAAGGTTTCTTGAGTAATATCCCACAAGCACAGGCAACCAAAACAAACATGGACAAATGGGATCCCATCAAGTTAAAAAGCTTCTGCACAGCAAGGGAAATAATCAACAAAGTGAAGAAACAATCTACAGAATGGTAGAATATATCTGCAAATGACCCATTTGACCAGAGATTATTAGCCAGAATATATAAGTAGCTCAAATAATTCTTTAAGAAAAAATCTAATAATTCAATTAAAAATGGACAAAAAATGTGAATAGACATTTTTTGAAAGAAGACATGCAAATGGCAAACATGAATATTAAAAGGTGCTCAACGTCATTGATCATTAGAGAAATGCAGATCAATACTACAATTAGATATAATCTCACCCCACTTAAAATGACATATCCAAAAGACAGGCAATACCAAATTCTAGCAAGGACATAGAGAAAAGGGAACCCTCGTCCACTTTTGATGGGAATGTAAATTAGTACAACCACTACGGAGAACAGTTTGGAGGTTCCTCACAAAACTAGAAATAGGGCTGGCATATGATTCAGCAATTCCAGCCCTGGGTATATACCCAAAAGAAAGGAAATCAGTATATCAAAGACATATCTGCACTTCTATATCTGTTGCAGCACTGTTCACAATAGCCAAAATTTGGAAGCAACCTAAATGTTCATAAAACAGATGAATGGAAATGTGATACTTATACATAATACAGTACAATTCAGCCATAAGAAAATAATGAGATTCTGTCATCTACAACAACATGAATGAAACTGGAGGTCATTATGTTAACAGAAATAAGCCAGGCACAGAAAGACAAACATCACATGTTCTCACTTATTTGTGGGATCTAAAAATCAAAACAGTTAAACTCATGGACATAGAGAGCAGAAGGATGCTTATCAGAGGCTAGGGAGGGTAGTGGGATAGTTAGTATGGGGTGGGGATAGTTAATGGGTACAAAAAAAATAGTAAGAAAGAATAAGTAAGACCTAGTGTTTAATAGCACAACAGGGTGACCATTGTCAATAATAATTTAATTGTACATTTAAAAATAATTAAAATTATATAATTGGATTGTTTTTAACATGAAGGTTACATACTTGAGGGGATGCATACTTCATTTTACATGATGTGATTATTACACATTGCATGCCTGTATCAAAACGTCTCATGTACCCCATAAATATATACACCCACTAAGTGCCCATAAAAATTAAAGTATATATTAAAACACTTTGTTACCACTCTAAAAAAGCAAACAAAACAAAACTAAAAAATTTCTTGCTTCATGAAATTTACAACCTGAGGAGTGTTTGTGTGTAATAAATAAACAAATATGTTGTCAATTAGTGCAAAATAGTATAACAAGTAAAGCAATGCAATGTAATAGAATCCTTCACTGATTCCTCATTGCTTTAGAAAGGAATGGGGCAGTCAGGGAAGGACTTTGAGGTGATGACATTTGAGAAGAGTCTTGAAGGGAGTGGATCGTAAGAAAATATGGTGGAAAATCATTTCAGACAGAATGAAAGCAGTTGCATAGTTCTTGAAGCAAGAACATATTTGGGAACTGTAAGAAGAGCAAGAAGGTCAATGTGTCACGAACACAGTGATGATGGGGAAAGCAGTTAGAGACACAGTTGAGTCAAATCATGTAGGATTTGGCAGGGCACCATGGCTCAATCCCAGCACTTTAAGAGGCTGAGGCAGGTGGATCACTTGAGGCCAGGAGTTCAAGACTGGCCTGGCCTATATGGTGAGACTCTGTCTATTAAAAATACAAATATCAGCTGGATTTTGTGGCAAATTCCTGTAATCAAAACTCCTTGGGAGGCTGAGACATGAGAATCACTTCAGCCTGGGAGATGGAGGCTGCAGTGAGCCAAGACTAAGCCACTGCACTCCAGCCTGGGCAAGAGAGCAAGACTCAGTCTCCAAAAAAAAAAAAAAAAAAGAAAATATGTAGGAACTTGTAGATTGTGACCTTTCTATGGTAAGGACCTTGAAATTTATTTCAAGGGGGATTGGAAGCCATTTGAGAGTTTTGGAGGGAAGAATGATGTGAGCTAATCTACATTCACAATTAATTTGGCTGCTCTGTGGAAAATAGACTGTAGGGGTCCAGAGCAGAAGCAGGAAGGCGAGTTAGAGGGGTATTATATTAGTCCTATTGAACAATAGTGGGGGCATTTACTTTTCTATATAGTCATTTGTGTTTTTTGCTGTACATTGTTTAAAGGCAGACCTTGATTTATTGACTCTTATTATCAGTATGCAGGAAATGCCTTGCACAATAAACAAATGTCTGTTCGATAAACACGTATAGAGGGAAGGGAGGAATAAATGGATAATGAGTTTTAATATTCTTGAATCTAATTAAAAGAAATTCACATGGGAAAGCATATCTCTTCCCAAACAACAATGTAATTTTTTAAAAATTTTAAAAAAGAAGACTTCATTATTTTTTCTGGTGAAGGCACACATGTGTTTTCTATTTAAAACTGAAAATGTTGGAATCTACTCATGTACCAGCACTAAATGAATGTGCAACTATGGAGGAGGCTCCTGCAAAAGTGACCAATTGTTTTAAGGTTTATAGGAAACGGGAAAGGAAGAGTGGCTCATATTTATGAGAAGTAAGCAATGTCTTTAAAGAGGATAGAAGTAATTATTCCTACATTCTCTCTCTCTTCCTTCTTTCTTAGTGGGTAGCACTGTGTTCTCTTGGGCTTACAGAAACTCAAGGTCATGGAGCAGATGGTTTATTATTGGGGTGGAATAAAACAAAATAAATCTTTCATCTAAAATCAGTTTTATTTGGAAATAAAATTTTCACTTTAACAGATGTACTTAAAGTTGCCACAAAAATGAGAACATTTTGAATTTGAATCAGTTGCTCTGATTCCTTATGTTTTCTGTTAAGTGATAATCTAATGCTCTTCTGCTGTCATTGACAAAATAACGATAAATAATAAAGTTTAATCCTAAATACAATTATTAATTATATAAGAAACATTTGCAACAAGATTGTATTTGGAACTTCAGTTAACCCCAATTCAGGCCCTAACACAAGAAATTTAACGTTTAAATGATGAGTTTCATTCACAAATCAATGCTTTTGGTAGGAAAATAAGGAAAAATGTTCATGTCAATATGTCATTCATTTGACTATACTGTAAAATTACAGAACAGTTGAACCATGCACCTTGCCTATAAAGATAGTAAAGATGTTCTGATAAGAATTGCTAATGAGCAATTCCAGATGGCTGCAATGTCTTTCAGAAGTTGGGGTTAAAATATCCAATTGGGGCCGGGCTTACAGTGAACGCTCAGAGTTGTCTAAATGTGTGACGGACATTAGGGAAACTTCTGCTTAGACTATCCTTACCTCCTGTCATCCCATATCAATTTGATTTTTACAGAGCCTGTGGCATCTGTCTTAATCTTAGGATATTCATTGACAAGTGACAATTTCATTTTCAAGGTGTTCAGATAAAAAAAAAATGGGCAGCTCCTTGATTTCTATTTATTTCACATACTGCATATCCAATTTATCAATACATCCTGTCAGTTCCATTTGAAAAGATATATCCAAAGTCTTCCTGCTTCTTACCCACTATTGCCTTCATTATCTTCCTCCTGAATTACTGCAAATAATTCCTGTCTTCCTTCTTCTTCCCTAGAGACCCCTCCACAGCCACAGGGATATCTTACATTTAAACATAAGTCCAAACTATTCTTCTCCTCTTCTCAAATTCCCGCAATGTTTTTTCATGAAAATAAAGACAAAGTCAACAGAATATAAGCCTCATGTAATCTATGTCCTCTCTCTCCAATTATCTTTCTGACTTCATCTCCTATGATTTTCCCTTTTATTCAATCTGAACCAGGCATACTGGCCTTTTTGCTGTCTCTAGCACAGATATACTCTTGTCTCAGGGCCTTTGCACTTGCTATTTATTCTTTTTGGAGTGCTTGTCTCCAGGCATTTACACAGCTCACTTCATTATTTATTTCAGGATTTTATTGCAATGCAACCCTCTTCTTAGTGAAGCCACCATCTCTAAAATTACAATACCATACCACACAAATCTATTTCCTTTCCCTCTATTTTTCTTCCTAAAACTTACTCCAACAAAATAGACGGTATATTTTACATACATATCTTTATTGTCTTTTCCCCTAATGATTTTGTCTATGTTCACTGCTATGTCCCCCCACATCTAGAGCAGTCTCTGGCACACACCAAAGAATCAATAAGATTCTAATAAATATTTGTTAATCTATTTAACATTCTACATTTTCCCTACCTCCATACATTTTATTTTATGATTTAAAATTTTATGGATTAAAGACATGCAGTTTTGTTACATGGGTATATTGGATGACACTGAGGCTTGAGCTCCCAATGATCCCTTCACCCAGGCAGTAAGCATAGTACCTAATAAGTGTTTCTGCAGCCCATGTCCCCTTTCATTCCTCCCCCATCTAGTATCCATAGCATCTATTGTTACCATATTTACAATCATGTGTAACTAAGGTTCCCACTTATAAATGAGAACATGCAGTATTTGGTTATCTGTTCTTTCATTAGTTCACTTAAGGTTATAGCCTCCAGCTCCATCCATGTTGCTGCAAATGACATGATTATATTATTTTTAATGAATGCATAGTGTTCCATGGTATATATGTACCACATTTTCTTTAACCTATACACTGTTGATTGGCACCTAGGTTGATTCCACATCTTTGTAATGTGAGTAGTGCAGCAATGAGCATACGAGTGCATGTGTCTTTTTGATATAATGAATTATTTTCTTTTGGGTATATATGGTAGTGGGATTGTTGGGTTGAATGGTAATTCCATCTGAAGATCTTTGAGAAATCTCCAAACTTCTGTCCACAGTGTTTGAACTAGTTACATTTCTACCAACAGAGTATAAGTGTTCCTTTCTCCCCACAGCTTTACCAACATCTGTTAATTTTGGACTTTTTAACAATCTCCATTCAGATCTTTTTGAGATGGTAATCTCATTATGGTTTCCATTTGCATTTCTCTGATAATTAGAGATGTTGCGTATTTTCATATGTTTGTTGACACTTGTATGCTCTCTTTTGAGAAGTGCCTGTTCATGTCATTCACCCAGTTTTTTAAATTAAATGTTTTGTCTTTTGTTTGTTGATTTGTTTAGTTTCCTTGCATATTTTAGGTATTAGACACTGGTTAGATGCATACTTTGCAAATATCTCCTCCCATTCTTTAGGCTGTTTATTCTATTGGTAATTTCTTTTGCTGTGCAGAAGCTCTTTAGCTTAATTAGGTCCTGTTTCTCAATTTTCATTTATCTTGAATTGCTTTGGTTTCTTAGTCATAAATTTGCCAAGGCTGATGTGGAGAAGAGTATTTCCTAGGTTTTCTTCTAGGGTTTTTATAGCTTGAGGTCTTACCTCTAAGTCTTTAATTCAACTTGAGATAATTATTGTATATGGTGAAAGGCAGGGGTCTAGTTTTCTTCTCCTGCAAAGACTAACCCGTTTTCCCAGCACCAATTGTTGAATAGGTAGTCCTTTCCTTATTGCTTATTTTTGTCAATTTTATCGAAGATCAGATGGTTGTAGGTGTGTGGGTTCTCTATTCTGTTCCACTGGTTGATTTGCCTATTTTTCTACCAGTATCATGCTGTTTTGTTACTGTGGCCTTGTAGTATAGTTTAAAGTTGGGCAATGTGATGCTTCCATTTTTGTTCTTTTTGCTTAAAATTACTTTGGTTATTCAGGCTCTCCTTTGATTCCATATGAATTTTAGAATAGATTTTCTGAGTTTGTGAAAATGATGTTGGTGTTTTGATTAAAATAGCACTGAATCTGTACATTGCTTTTGGCAGTATGGCCCTTTTAACACTATTGATTCTTCCAATTCATGACTATGAATTTTTTTTTTGTTTATTTGTGTTATCTCTGATATCTTTCAGCAGTATTTTATAGTTTTCCTTGTCTAGATCTTTCTCTTTTTTGCTTAGATGAATTGCTAGGTGATATAGTTTGGCTGTGTCCCCACCCAAATCTCATCTTGAATTTTATTCCCATTATATCCATGTGTTGTGGGAGGTACCCAGTGGCAGATAATTTGAATCATGGGGGCAGTTTCCCCTGTACTGTTCCCATGACAGTGAATAAGTCTCACGAGATCTGATGATTTTATCAGGGGTTTCTGCTCTTGCATCTTCATCATTTTCTCTTGCTGCCTCCATTTAAGAAGTGCCTTTTGCCTCCCACCATGATTCTGAGACCTCCCCAGCCATGCAGAACTATAACTCCAATTAAACCTCTTTTTCTTCCCAGTCTTGGGTTTGTCTTTACCAGCAGTGTGCAAACAGATTAATACAGTAAACTGGTACCAGTAGTGGGGTATTGCTGAAAACATACCCCAAAATGTGGAAGCGACTATGGAACTAGGTAACAGGCAGAAGTTGGAACAGTTTGGAGGGCTGAGAAAAGACTGAAAATGTGGGAAAGTTGGGAACTTTCTAGAGATTTTTGAATAGCTTCGACCAAAAGCCTGATAGCAATATGGACAATAAGGTCCAGGCTAAGTTGCTTTCAGATGGAGATAAGGAACTTGTTGGGAACTGGAATGAAAGTGACTCCTGTTAGGTTTTAGCAAAGAGACTGGTGGCATTTTGCCCCTGGCCTACAAGTTTTTGGAAATTTGAACTTGAGAGAGATGATTTAGGGTGTCTGGCAAAAGAAATTTCTAAGTAGCAAAACATTCAAGAGGTGACTTGGGTGCTGTTAAAAGCATTCAGTTTTATAAAGGAAACAGAATATAAAAGTTCATAAAATTTGTAGCCTGACAATGTGATAGAAAAGAAAAACCCATTTTCTGAGGAGAAATTCAATCCGACTGCAGAAATTTGCATAAGTGATGAGGAGCGGAATGTTAATCCCCGAGGCAATGGGGAAAATTTCTCCAGGGCATGTCAGAGATCTTCATGGCAGCCCCTCCCATCACAGGCCTGGAGGCCTAGGAGAATATGGTTTTGTGGGTTGATCCCAGGGTCCTTGTGCTATGTGCAGCCTAGGACTTGGTGCCCTGCATCCCAACTGCTTCAGCTGTGGCGCTGAAAGGGGCCAGTGTAGAGCTAGGGCCATGGTTTCAGAGGCTGCAAGCCCCAAGCCTTGGCAAATTCCATGTGGTGTTGAGCCTCTGAGTGCACAGAAGTCAAGAACTGGGGTTTGGGAACCTCCGCTTAGGTTTCAGAAGATGTATGGAAATGCCTGGCTGTCCAGATAGAAGTTTGCTGCAGGGGTGGGGTGCTCCTGGAGGGCCTCTGCTAGGGCAGTGTGGAAGGGAAATGTGGGGTCAGACCTCCACACAGAGTCCCCAGTGGGGCACTGCCTAATGGAGCTGTGAGAAGAGGACCACCATCCTCCAGACTCCAGAGTAGTAGATCCATCGACAGCTTGCACCATTCACCTGGAAAAGCCACAGACACTCAATGCCAGACCATTAAAGCCATTGGGAGGGAAACTGTACCCTGGAAAACCCACAGGAGTGGAGCTGCCCAAGACCATGGGAACCCACCTCTTGCATCCACATGACCAGGATGTGAGACCTGATCTGGAGTCAATGGAGATCATTTTGGAGCTTTAAAATTTGACTGCCCCACAGGATTTGGGACTGCATAGGCCCTGTAACCCCTTTGTCTTGGCCAATTTCTCCCACTTGGAATGGCTGTATTTACCCAATACCTATACCCCCATTGTATCTAGGATGTAACAAGCTTGCTTTTGATTTTACAGGATCATAGGTGGAAGGGACTTGCCTTGTCTCAGATAAGACTTTGGATTGTAGACTTTTGGGTTAATGCTTAAATGAGTTAAGAGTTTGAGGGACTGTTGGGAAGGCATAATTGGTTTTGAAAATTGAGGACATGAGATTTGGCGGGGCCAGGGGTGGAATGATATGGTTTGGCTGTGTCCTCACCCAAACCTTATCTTGAATTTTACTCCCATATTTCCCACATGTTTTCAGAGGGACACAGTGGGAGATAATTTGAATCATGGGATTGGTTTCCCCCTTAATTTTCTTGTGGTAGTGAATACATCTCACAAGATCTGAGGTTTTATCAGAGGATTCTGCTTCTGAATCATCCTCATTGTCTCTTGTCACCACCATGATTCTGAGGCCTCCTCAGCCATGCGAAACTGTAAATCCAATTAAACCTCTTTTGTTCCCCAGTCTCAGGTTTGTCTTTATCAGCAGCATGAAAACGGACTAATACACTAGGTATTTTATTTTCTTCATGGCTAATATAAGTGGGATTGTTTTCTTGATTTAGTTTATAACTAGACCATTCTTGGTATATAGAAATACTCATGATTTTTTCCATTGATTTTGTATCCTGAAACTTTACAAAATGTGTTTATCAATTCCAGGAACATTTTCATAGAGTCTTTGGGGTTTTCTTTGTATAGAAGAATTATATTGTCAGCAAAGATAGATGGTTAACTTCTTCTTTTTCTATTTGCCTTTTATTTCTTTCTCTTGCCTGATTGCTCTTGCTAGGACTTCCAGTGCTATGTTGAATAAAATTGGTGAGAGTGTCTTGTTTAGCTTCTCAAGGGAAAATGCTTTCATCTTTTGCCCATTCAGTATGATGTTGAATATGGGTTTAGCGTAGATGGCTTTTATTATTCTGAGGTATATTCCCTCAATGCCTGGTCTGTTGAAGACTTTTTTTCTGCATCTATTAAGATGATCATATGTTTTTTGTTTTTGATTCTTTCTTTTTATGTGGTGAATCATATTTTTTGATTTGTGTATGTTGAACCAGTCTTGCATCCTAGAAATAAAACCTACTTTATTGGGATAGACTGGCTTTTTGAGGAGCTGCTGGGCTCATTTTTCTGGTATTTTGTTGAGGACTTTTGCATCAATCTTCATGAGGGATATTGGCATGAAGTTTTCCTTTTTTCATTATATCTCTGCATGATTTTCATATTACAATGATGCTGGCTTTGTAGAATGAGTTAGGAAGAAACTCCTCCTCCTTGATTTCTTGGAACAGTTTCAGTAGGATTGGTGTCAGTTCTTCTTTGTAGCAATCTGAAGAGTTTAATTTGGGACTTTGGCCAGATAGAGTATTTGTAAAAATCTATGGCCCTTTTGCTTTAGTTATAAAGTGAAAGTAGTTAGACAATCAGAATATGAAAGGTGAAAAATTTAGCACTGGGAAGAAAAAACAACATCTACACAGATTACTAAACCAAGAAGCCTGTCTTCGTAAGCTCTTGAGGTAAAAGTCAGGTGAATGTGAAAGTCAGGAATGTGAATGGCACACTCAGCAAAAATAAGAACTAATGTCCACACCACATCTTTAGTTCTTCTAGATATTAAACAATGACTCAAGCTCTATGAGTGTCAATTTCTTCATTTGAAGTAAAGGAGTTGAACTAGGTTGTCTCCTTAAAATATTTCTCTAAGTTCTACTGTCATGAATCCTTTTAGTAAAGTCTTTGGTGTACAATAATAGAATCAACATAAGGAAGTTTCAACATTAAAATAAAATTTACCACAGTAAATTTATAAAATTTATAAATTTATATTTTATAACATTTAAAAGAAAACTACAACTCTTGAGAAAGGATGCAATGGGGAGTAAGGATCTTAGCATCAACAGTTTGTGGATCTTTCATTAGAGTCCACCATTAAAATGATTCAGCACACAAGTCCCATCCTCTACATCCCTCAGTTCACATTCTTGAAGGAAAATATATTAGACCAAATATAAGTCAACTGCTTACCATAGTCTTCCAATCTTGCTAGAGAACCAGGGTAATGTGGTAGAATTGTGGTTCTTTGGGACCCACCATTAGAGATGGACTGACTATTTTCAGAGAAAGGGACCAAGGAAGACTTTTCTAAAGGGACTGTGAAAATTCTAAATCCTACTATGTCTAAAACAGCAGGATTTTTACCTTAGGACAAATTCTGATATTTTACAATGGAGATCATTCTAGTCAGATGATACATTTCTAACTTTTAAACCATCAATATTGAGATCAATAATTTTTACTTGAATTCAAGCAGTAGATTTGCTACTGACATGATAATTACTGTAGATAAACTTTAAAATACTACCTGTTTAGTCAATAATGATCACAATGACTTTTACAACCCAATTTTATAAATCATAAAAATAAGTTTATATGCTTTCTGTATTCCCACATACAAGCCAGACCCCACATTAAATAAAATCCTCTTCATTTATCAATTTCTTGTGAACCAACCAAGATAAAATTTCTAGACATAACAAATAGATTTTACTTAATTTAGTGTTTTTACTTATTATGTGAAAATATTTCTTTGTGACTAGTTATCTTAAGATTAATTGTGAGAACAATATTGTGATTCTTCAGTCCCCTTTGCCTCATCATTCTAAAAGTTTAATTGTAGGGCTAGCTTAAAAAATCATTAAAATTTATTTCTAAGTGTGCATATATGCATGCTTACATGTATGAATGCTTATATGCCTTCTTACCTAAAACTTAGCGTAAGTGTACTAGGTTGCAACTCTAAGTGTAAGTAGGTTGTAATTGCAAATGTAGTAAGTTGCAAATGTCATTTATTTGACATCTTAAAATGTTATCTACTCTTTATTTTACGATCAGCTTCTTTACTCCTTCATAATACTGAGCTTGCCCAGCTTACATAGTTCCTTGTTGACTTTGGAGCAAATCTTAAATTCCCAAAGAGCATTCTTTCCAATCTTCTGCCAAATTAAATTTAATTTGTTAAAACAAAAATATTATGTAAGGCTATTTTGAGAGGAATGTTTTGACTCTGATTTCCCTGAACTAAAATTTTTGGAGTCTCTAAAGACTAAGTGCTTATTCTCATTTCTAAGTTTCTTTGATTGGTAGTACAGGATATTTTTTCCCAGATAACATTGGTGGAAATTAAATGGTTCATTGCTTTTGAGAAAAATTTTACTCTTCGCCTGATGGTTTAAATTTAAGATACTTTTCTTCCCTTGCTTTACTTCCACTTGACAAGCTTCAGGCAGAATTTAAACTAGGAATCCAATATACCTAAATGTTACAGTAATAAGATCTATATGAGTTTTCCACAAAATCTTTCCTTGGAACTTATACCTCAATGGTGCCCTCTCTTATCACAATAAGTTTAATAAAAAGTTTAAGTAGGCTCTTCTCAAGAAAAGACTTCAAAAAACTAAGAAAATCTCCAGAATAAGTTTTGGGGAGATGTGGAGTTATAACAGAATGTAAACAAGACCAATAGGCAATCACTGCTTCAAAGAATAGTGAAATGCTAATACATTGTAAGAATGTGTTTACAAAGGAATGATAGGTAATGGTTGATAAATGTTGCCATTATAATTAATGTAAAGCTTTTTATTTAACCTTCTGCCTTTCACCTTTCAATAGATTTAATATTATAAGAATTCCTCCTGAGAATTACAAAAATAATGATAAGAATGGAAAGGTTTCTAAGAGGCAAAGTGTGAGGCACTAGTTTGAGTCATCTGAGAAAAGAGACTGAAGGGTTGATTTATTTTCAAACTTTTAAAGAACTGTTCTAGAATACCCAGGGCATTCTTTCATTCATTGTTACAAAGGGCAAAACTAGAGACAATGGGCTAAATTTCCAATTAAAACCTGAGAACACAGGTCTAAGGGCATAAAGCAGTAGTTCAGAGACCTAAGTTTATATTGATTCACCTGGGAACTTTAAAAATTACCAATTCCCAGAACAATTAAAGCAGCTTGAGGATTGTTGTATTTTAAATGTTCTTATGGTGCTGCTAGTATCAAGCCAAGCCTGAAAAATCACTGGTGTGAAGCAAGAAGATTCTATGACCTATACTTCATTGGAGCATATTAAGGCTTGAGTAAAAAAGTTATGAACGTAGAAAACATGCCTACCTTTCTTGAAAGATACTTCTTTCCAAGCCCTTATCCCTTTGGGAAGCCCTCACATTTTTTTTTATATATATATTTGTGATTTTAGAAGAATAAAAGTGCTATTTGTGTCAAGAATGTAGACATGGAGTTGAGGTTGTGTTTCCTGCTTCCTGTAATGGGTTCTTAATTGTAAAATCAAACCTAGCCTCCTAAAATTAATAGAAAATAAAATCTTTAGGTTTCTAAGTGGCTCTGACTTTGCCATTACCCTGTTCCTTCAAGTCATTTCATTGGTCCTCTGGCTGGGACCAGAGGACAGTGCCTTGACCCCACCTCCAGCACTTTTACTCAAATCTGTGCCCTTTCTCTTTGGAAGTGAACTGAAACTCTCAAAAGTAAGACAGGATAGTAAGAGATAGTTAAAGGAACATAAGCTCATACATGTTGATAAAATTCAAAGTTCTATTTATGTCTTAGTCACCTTATTTGTGAGACCTTTTCCAATTCACCCACTGCCTTGAGACATCTATATTTTAGCCCTCCAGTGCAGGAACAAGCTACAAGCACATGGCTAGTTTTTTTCATTTGTTTTCACTCGATCCATCCCCATGTGACAACTGCATTGTTTTGCCACACAGGTATTTTTTTCCTATTCTGCTTTATATCTCTCTGGGTAAATTTTAGATAAGAAGATTCTGCCCTTTAGTTAATAGAAAAAGAAATAATAGGAGAGGGAGAAGGAAATCTGATTTTTTAAATTAATACTGTGTGTTTTATATGTAGTATAAAACTTTACATTAAAAAATAAAGAATACTTTATACTTAAAAAATAATTTTATTAATGCTATGTGCTTTATATAAAGCATGTCTATATATACTGATCTTCACAACCACCATAACTTTTGAGTATTATATTCCAAATGATGAGACCACAGCTCAGGGAGGTAAAACAACTTTACTAGGGATGTGCAGATATGAAAACTAGTCTGAGATTCATGATCTTTCTACTTTCTTTCCTCTCTAAGTCCTGTTTCTGGGAAAAAGGAGTCACATGTGCCTCAAGTTGCCAAAACTCCAAGGTATCCCAATCTTATAGTAGTCCCTGTGAACGACACCTGACATAATTGTGCAATGCTTTCATAGGCCTGTCTCTCCTCAAGGATTTAGTATAAATGGTCTACTGTTCAGGTGAAATGCTACATCACCTCCAAACCAGCTGTAATAGTTATAATACTAACAGTAGCTGCAGCAAATACACATTATGCAATTATTATGAGCTAGACAATTTTCTGAAACATATGTTGTGAATTAACAAATTTAATCTTTATAACATTCTATCAGTTAAGTAATATAATTGCCTTCATTTTACAGATGAGGAAACTGAAACAGAGAGAAGTTGTTAAAGGTCACATAACTGGCAATTTATGGAACAGGAATTTAAATCTAGACAACAACAATTATAATTCAACAAGATTACAATAACATTAGTGCAATTAGAATTATATATGTCAGCCAAAAGCTGTTTCCTCATACTTGTCATCTGCCTAACTGTGAAAGGAATGATCTAGATGATTAGAGGTAAAGATAGAATTATCTTGAAGTTTTAGGAGACAGGCTTGGAAATAAATTTGAAATGTAAGAGAAGTGGACAAGTAAATACTACAGTACACTAAATATTTGGATATATTTTAACAGCATTTGAGAAATGGCAACTGAGATTATAATTTATCTTAGGCATAACTTAAACTGAACAGTTGGTTTTGTGTTTAATATGGTAAAGCCAGACTGGATCATTCTTTCCTTCCAATTTTGAAAATGGATATTTAGTTAGAGAAAGGACAAACTGTATCCTCAGAGGGTTGAAGAAACTTGCCGGGAGGTTTAAAATATTTTTTTAAAATAAGATATTTTCCCCAGTATTAGGATTATACAAATAAAATATTATAAGTAGAGTATTTCCAGGATATTTTGAATAGAAAATACCTATTAATATTACCCTTTTAATTAATTCTCATCTTGCCTATTACTCTTCTCATGGAAATTTGTATTTCAGTTTTCTAGTTCACTACATAAACCCTGGCTTTCATTAGTCATTGACATCACTGAAACTGTAAACTTTATGTATGTCTGAGTATCTTTATATCCAAGTAGTATCAAGCAACTTTATGAAATTAGAGAATAAAAGACAAAGTAGAGAGGAAATATTCTTAAGATAAGTAAGTTATCATGATTGGACAGGAAGGGGAGAGGATCATGGGACAAGAAGGAGGAAAAAAAGTTAATTTTAAAAAAATTATATTTCTTTCTCTTATTTGATTTATCTGGCTAGGACTTCCAGTACTATGATAAATAGAAGAGGTCAGGCAAGGGAAAGAAATAAAAGGCATTCAAATAGGAAAAGTCAAGCTATCTTCCTTTATGAACAATATGATTCTATACCTAGAAAATCCTTAAGACCCTGCCAAAAGGCTCCCAGAACTCATAAATCACCATAGTAAAGTTTTGGGATACAAAATCAGTATACAAAAATGAATAGCATTTCCATACACAAACAACATCCAGGCCAAGAGTGAAATCAAAAACACAATCCCATTCACAATGGCTACAAAGAAAATGAAATACCTAAGAATACAATTAACCAAGAAGGTGAAAGATCTCCTCAAGGAGATCTTTACAAAACGCTGCTGAAAGAAACTACAAAACACTGCTGAAAGAAATTAGAAACACAAATGAAAAAAGATTGCATGATCATGGATTAGAAGAATCAATATCATTAAATGGCCATACTATCCAAAGTGATTTATAGATTCAATGCTATTCCCATTAAACTACCATTGACATTCTTCACAGAATTAGGAAAAGCTATTTTAAAATTCATATAGAACCAAAAAGAGAGCCTGAATATCCAAGACAATCCTAAGCAAAAAGAGCAAACTTAGAGGCATCATGCAACCCAACTTCAAACTATATTACGAGGCTACAGTAACCAAAACAGCATGGTACTGGTACAAAAACAGACACATAGACCAATGGAACTGAATAGAAAACTCAGAAATAAAGCCACACACCTACATTCATCTGATCTTCGACAACGCTGACAAAAGCAAGCAGTGGGAAAAGGACTCCCTATTCAATAAGCGGTGCTAGGATAACTGGCTAGCCATGTGCTGAATTGATGCTGGACCCCTGGCTTTCACCATATACAAAATTAACTTAAAATCGATAAAAGTTTTAAATATAAGCCCTCAAACTATAAAAATGTTAGAAGACAACCTAAGAAATACTCTTTTCATCATCAGCCTTGGCAAAGAAGTTATGCCTATGTCTCCAAAAGCAATTGCGGCAAAACCAAAAATAGACAAATGGGGCCTTATTGTACTAAAGATCTTCTGCATAGCAAAAGAACTTATCAACAGAGTAAACTGACAACCTACAGAATAGAATAAGATATTTGCAATCCATGCATCTGACAAAGGCTTACTATCCAGAATCTATAGAGAACTTAAAGAAATCAGCAAGTAAAAAGCAAATAACCCTATTACAAATGGACAAAGGACATAAGCATACATGTCTTAAAAGAAGACACTTAAAAGTGGCAACAATCATATGAAAAAATATTCAACTTTACTAACCATCAGAGAATTGCAAATCAAAACCATAATGAGATGCCATCTCACACCAGTCAAAATGACAATTATTACAAAGTCAAAAAACAATAGAAGCTCATAAGGCTGCAGAGAAAAGAAATGCTTATACACTGTTGGTGAGAATGTAAATTAGTCCCAACCCTATGGAAAGTGGTTTGGAGATTTCTTAAAGAACCTAAAACAGAACCCCCATTCAAACCTGCAATCCCATTACAAAGTATATACCCAAAGGAAAATAAATCAGTCTACCAAAAAGACACATGCATTCATATGCTCATTGCCACACTATTCGTAATAGAATAGGCATGGAAATAACAGGTGCCCAACAACAGTGTATTGGATAAAGAAATTATGGTACATATACACCATGGAATACATTGTAGCCATACAAATAATGAGATCAGGTCCTTTGCAGCAACATGATGGAGCAATCCTAACTGAATTAATGAAGCAACAGAAAACCAAATACCACATATCTCACTTATAAGTGAGAGCTAAACATTCAGCATACATTGACATAAATATAGATATCATGAAAAAATAGATACTATGGACTACTGGGGCAAAAAGAGGGAGTGGGGCATGGGTTGAAAACTACCTATTGGGTACTATGCTCACTACCTGATTGACGAGATCCATACCCCAAACATCAGTAGATGCAATATCTCCATATAATATACCTACATATGTAACCCCATTATCTAAAATTAGTTGAAATTAAAAATAAATAATTCCAAACGATTGTTTTTAGGAATTTTATAATATCTTCTTGCTTTAAAATGTTGGAAAAATGATCATCTTATTTTTTTTTAAGAACTTATTTCCATTCTTTAGAGGCAAGTAAATTGATGTGAACTATTTCCTTATATGACAATTTATTTTTGTTGAGAAAGCAGTGACAATTTAGTCAGTATGAGTCAGCAATATCTAAACCATTTTTTAAATATTCTACAGATGCAATTAGGATTACTAAAATGATGAGAGAAAAACTTTGCAAGCTATTTAATTGGACGATTGTGGAACATATCCGCTTGCCCACAATTTACCATCACACAAAAATAGCTGGTAGCGTAAGAGTAAATCACAGCTGAACGATATGCAAGACACGGGTCCTCCCAGACAAAGAGCACATAGGAAAGCCCAAAGTTAAGTGTGGAGAGGAAAAACAAGGACAAGAAATGAAGTTAAATTTTCTGGTGCCTGTAGCTATGACAAATATTAAACACAGTCCAACTGCTAGCCATATGAGCATAAATCCCCATAGTAAAGACCTATTTATCTCACTTCCTATTACCCAAATCGCTGTATCTGGTATCTGGTTTTAAACAAAAAGATTGCCAGGTATGTCAAAATGCAAGGAAAAAAAACACATGCACACACTCTGAGAAAAAGGCAATCATCAGAACCAGACTCATGATATCACATACATGTTGGAATTATATGATAGGAATTTTAAAATAACTATGATTAATATGTTAAGAGCCTTAATAGCAAGAGTAAACAGCATGGAAGAACAGATAGGTAATGTAAGCAGAGAGATAAAAACTCTAAGGAATAACCAAAGGGAAACTTTAGAATTAAAAACCACAGTAACTGAAATGAAGAATACATTCAGTGAGCTTATCAGTAGACTTGAAATGACTGAAGAATCAGTAAATCTGAGGATAGGTCAATAAAAACTTTTCAAATTAGAATGCCAAAATAACAAAAATTAAAACAAACAAATGAGAACCAAACATCAAAGAACTGTGGGATAATATATAAAAGTGTAACATACACTTAATTGAAATACTTAGCATCTTTCCAAAATTAATGAGAGACACCACATCACAGGTCCAGAAAGTACAGATAAAATGAAGCATAATAAATACCAAACAAATAGATTTTGGCATGCCATGTTTAAATAGCAGGAAACTAAACACAAAGAAAAAAATCTGAAAAGAATACAGAGGGGAAAAACACTAATTTATAGAGGAATAAGAATCACTGTCATCAGAGACCACGACAGCAAAAAGAGAGTGGAAAGGAAGGTTTGAAAACAAAATAACATAAATACATCAATCTAGAATTTATCCAACAAAATTATCCGTCAAAAGTGGAGGGTAAACAAAGAAAAAACAACCTATATGACCAGCAGACTTGCAAAAAAAATAGTTAAAAAAAAGTTCTTCAGAGAGACAGAGATAAAGAAAATGAAAATGATAAAGGTCAGAAATTTGGATTTTACATAAAGAAAAGAAAGCATTGAAGAAGGAATATATGAAAGTAAATTACAGTCTTTTTTTTGTAATTTTAATTGATGTAAAAGATAGTTTTAAAGCAATAATAGTAACAATATATTGGGTGATTAAGAAAGGGTGAAATGAGTGACAGCAATATTGGGGGAAAGGAGGGAGAAACTGGGAATAATTACTTATAAAGTACTTGCACTATATGTTAATCAGTATAGTATTATTTGAAGGTGGACAAAACAGATAAAAATGTAAACTGTAAATTGTAGGACAACCAATACATTTTTTAAAGTAATATAATTTGTATGCTAAGATAGAAGATAAAGTGAAATAATGTAAAATGCTCAATTAAATAAAGAAAAATCAGAAGGTAGGGAAAGAAATAAGCCAATAAATTTTAAAAAGACTTTGAGATATCATAAATATTAGTCCACGTTAATAATCACTTAATGTATAAATGATTTAAATAAACCAATTGAAAGAAAATTTTGTCAGAGTAGATTAAAACAATGTTTCCAAACCATATGCTGTCTGCAAAATCTACTTTGTATATAAATTTACTAATAGTTTAAAAAGCAAAGGGTTGGAGAAAGATACATCATAGTAACACTAATTTTGAAAAGCTGGGGTAGGGTGGGTGCATTGGCTCCCGCCCGTAATCCCAGCACTTTGAGAGGCTGAGGCGGGCAGATCACCTGAGGTCAGGAGTTTGAGACCAGCCTGGCCAACATGGCAAAACCCCATCTCTACTAAAAATACAAAAATTATCCAGGCATGGTGGCACGTGCCCGTAATTCCAGCTACTTGGAAGGATGAGGCAGGGAGAATTGCTTGAACCCGGGAAGCAGAGGTTGCAGTGAGCTGAGATTGTACCACTGCCCTCCAGCCTGAGTGACAGGGCAAGACTCCCTTTCTCTCTCTCTCTCTCTCTCTCTCTCTCTCTCTCTCTCTCTCTCTCACACACACACACACACACACACACAGATACATGCACACACACACACAAGCTGGGGTAGCAATATTACATATAGACAAAAAGGACTTCAGAACAAGGAAAAGCTTCAGAAGTAAACAAAAGTATTCCATAATGATAAATAATCAATTCTTGAAGAACGCATAGTAATCATAAACTCATATGTAACTCACAAAAGAATGTGAAAATACATGAAGAAATTGCTGATACAACTGATTGGAGAAATAGACAAATCCATTCCTATTTGAGGACATCAGTACCTCTTTTAGCATTTGTTAGATCAAGCAGGCAGAAAGTCAGCAAAGACATAGATGACCAGAATAGCAGAATGCATCAATTTGTTCTAATTGACATGTAGAGAATATCCCATTCAGCAACAGCAGAAGACACATTTTTCTCAAGGCTACTTGGAACATTCACCAATGTAAACCACATTCTGAGCATAAAACGTATCTTAACATACTTAAAAACCTAGCAATCATACAAAGCATGTTCTCAGATCACAGTGGAATTAAACTATAAATATACTATAGAAAAATAGCTGGGAACTCTTCAAATATTTAGAAATTAAATAACACACTTCTAAATAATCTATGAGTCAAAGAAAAAGTCTCAAGAGACTTTTAAATACATTTTGAACTAAATGAAAACACAAATTATCAAAATCTGTTGGCTGCACCAAAAGCAATGCATAAAGAGAAATTTATAGCATTAAATCCTCATGTTGAAAAATAAGAAAGACCTAAAATTAAAAAAACCTAAGATTTTACTTTTGAAAACTAGATAGAGAAAGAAGAGGGATTTAAGTTTTAGTGCATAAATAAAAAGAAGTAATACAAATTAGAGTAGAAATCGATGAAATTGAAAGTAGAAACCCAATAAGGAAGATGGTTTTAGAGATTCATTTTTTTGTAAAGATCAATACAATATATTTTAAGTATCTCAACCAAAACAAAATGGGAGAACACACAAATTATTGCTGTTAAAAATAAAAAAGAGATCAACACTCCGACTAAGGAAATACTACTTATTCATGTAACCAAATATCACTAGTTCCCCAAATATCTATGGAAATAAAAAATCAAAATAATAAAGCCAGTAAAATAAAATAAAGGTAATAATTTAAAATTATTATTTTTCTCTAATACATGTGTACTCTTTAAAGGGTCAGATATCAAAAATTTTAGGCTTTGTGGGTTATGCAGTCTCTGTTGTAACCCTGCCATTGGATTTCTGAAGCAGCCACAGACAATATGTAAATGAATAAGCATTGCTGTTTTCCAATAAATTTTACAAATGCAGGTGATAGGCCACAGATTGCCCTCCTGTCTCTAAAAGATCTTAAATAACTGCTTGTACTGAAGAAACAGCTTAGTGACAAAGCAAATATAAGAATTCTTAGGCTGGATATGGTGACTCATGCCTGTAATCCAAGCACTTTGGGAGGTTGAGGTGAGAGGATTGCTTGAGCCCAGGAGTTCAAGACCAGCCTACTCAACATAGAGAGACTTCATCTCTACAAATAAAAATTAGCCAGGTGTGGTGGCACATACCTGTGGTCCCAGCTGATTTAGGATTGCCCTAGCCTGGGAGGTCGAGGCTGCTGTGAGCTCAGATTGTACCATGCACTCCATCCTGGGCTACAGAGGGAGACTCTGTGTCAAAAAAAGAAAGAAAAAATTTCTTTATTCCTGAGAGCCTAACATTTCTAAATCTGTTTCTTATATACTCATTGCCATTGTTTTCTGATGTTGCTTAGAACCTTAACTTTGAAATAATTTAACAAACTAGTAATAATACATATATGAAATATATTTTACTTTAATAAATCATTACAAATAATAGGGAAAATCTTTAAAACTTGTCTCAATGATATTTTAACCACCAAATGGAAGGGTTCAATAAGAAGCAGTCAAAATTAACATAAAACATAATAAAATTAATGGAGTCAATATCTTTAGTCTCTAAGACCATTAGTTCTCATTTCTCAGTTTTGTAATTTAAAAAATGCTTTCCTACTGTTCATGTGTTCATCCATTCATCAAATAATTTTAATGACTACCATGTACAGTATTGTTCTAAGTGTGATTTGAAAAGTAAATGTGATGGTACACCGAAAAAAAATTGATAATATAGATGAAATAAAGCAATTTCTTGGAAGACAGAAAGGACTAAAATCCACACGAGGAGACATAGATGACCTGAATTGCTCTATACAGGAATTAATTCAATATTTTATAAGATTCTCCAAGAAATTACGAGGCCAGATATTTTCACTGGTGAATTCTACAGAGTACTTAAGGAAAAAATAATACCAATTTTCCACAACCTTATTCAGAAAATAGAAGCAATGAAAACACTTTCTAATGTATTCTCTAAAGCCAGAATAATCTTAGTATGTAAATTGGCTGAAGACATTACAAAGAAAGAAAACAACAGAATAACCTCCCTCATGAACATATATGCAAAAATCTTAAACAAAATATCAACAAATGGAATCCAACAACCTGGAAAAACAGTTTATACAAGAAACAAGTGGAATTTATTAGGGGTATATAAAGCTAGTTCAGCATGTAAGAACAATGTAACCTACCACATATACAGGCAAAATAAAAAAAAATCGGAGATGATAGTATGAATTGATGTTGATAAAGCATTTGATAAAATCCAATATCCATTCATGATAAAAACTCTCAATACTGTGAAATAGAGTGTAATTTCTTCAACTTTTTTTAAGAAAGGAAACCTACATCTCCTACATCTAACATCATGCTCAACGATAAGAGACTGATGCTTCACTCCTAATATTGTGAAAAAGGCAGTCACCTTATCACTCTTGTTAAATATCCTACCAAAAGTCAGAGCTAGTGCAATAAAACTAGAAAAAGATAAAATGTGCACAGATTGGAGGGAAGAAATAAACTTTTTAATTTGCAAATGACATAATTGCCAGAACACAACTCCCCAAAGAATGTGAATAACAACAGCAACAACAACAAAATACACTTCCTGGAACTAACAAGCAAGTATAGCCAAGTCACAAGATACAATATCAATATTAATCTCAATTACTTTCCTTTATAAGAACAATGAATCATTGAAGTTTGAAATTAAAGCTATACTGTTTACAATACCACCAAATTAATGGAGCACTTAGGTATAAAACAACCCACAGAATTTGTATGCAGAAAACTACAAAATACAGATTTAAAAAAGGTGTCTAAACAAATGGAGAGATATTTTATGTTCTTAGATTGGAAGACTCAATATTCTTAAAATACAGTTTCCTCCCAATTTGATCTATTTATTTGATAATCACAATCTGAGCAAGCTATTTTATATAAGCAAACTAATTCCAAAATTTATATAAAAATGCAAGTGAGCCAACAAAATGCTAAAGAACAAAAAAAAAAGCTGCAGGACTCACAGTATCCAATTTTCAGGCTAATTATGGAGCTACACTAATCAAGAGAATTTAAAAGGATGGCAGATGTTAAGGGCCAGACTTTCTCACTGTTGGACTGGAAGATTATGGACCAGCAAGGGGATAAGTCTAAAATGATTTATGTGGTATTAGAGTTGCAAACATCAGTATAAACTCATGTTTAGCTTATTAGTATATACTTCCTCTGTCAGCTGAAAGGGCTTAGAAGTACTGACACTCCAGTCATAATGAACATAACTAGCACACCAATCTTGGATTCTAATACCACACTCCAATGAAAGGCAGTGGGCTCCATAGATAAATACTTGATTCTAGGATTGAGTCAGAAGATAAACAAGATGTATTCAGAGCATTTTGTAGTGCTAAAAACAAAACAAATAACAAACAAACCCTCAATGATGGTACTATGTCAAAGGGATAAAGTAGCTAAATGAAAGGATGTCCATGACCAAAGCTAAAACAATTTGAACAAAATGGATAAACTTGTATTAAATAGTAATCTAAAATATAAAATTGTATAAGTCCATATTGACATAAATGAATGATTGAATAAATAAATACGAGGAATAGATAATTCTGTCATTAGAATAATTCCAAATAATTCATATAGCTAATCTGTACTCAAGAAGATGGAACATACTTCTCCATTCATTATATATGGGCTGTAGGTAGTGACTGCCTTCCAAAGTACAACATGGAAGGTGGGGAGTAACTTTACAATGAAGAAATCTGACAACACTACCATAGCTGGGTGTTCAAAGATAACTAACAAGGATAAAGTCATATTAATAGCATGTAGGATTATTGATATGTTGTGATGAGAATGGTGTTTTACTTCTGTGGATTTTGTCCCCCCAAAAGTATAATTTCAGTCTAATTATGAGAGGAAAACAGAAAGAAACTAGCATGGCATGTGAGGAGTCATCATAGTGAAATGTAGTGTGACATACTGAATGGGATCCTCAAATAGAAAAAGGACATTTGGTAAAAACTACAGAAATATGAATAAAGTATGAATTTCAGTAATAATATAATAATATTGGTTCATTAATTATAACAAATTAAAACTTATATTAATGTAAGATGTTAGCAATAGGGAAACTTGTGTGGAGGGTATATAGGAACTCTCTGTACTCTCTTCCTAAATCTAATACTATTCTAAACTTTAACAGTGAACTAAAAAATAAAAATAAAAAAGCTGAGGTAGCATATTATGAAGCCTATAGCTTCTATTTTGAATTTTTATTTTCCATATTGATGTTATTTATTGAGATTTCACTCAAATCTTCAATTTGCAAAAGGCAGGCATTCTATAGCGAATAAAAGCTAAATGGCATAATTCATAATATTGTACATCTATATTACATGTATGGACTGGGTGTAATCATTTAATTTATCTCTATACCTTTTAAATGCTCAACACATTAAGAGAAGAATTAAATAGCAAGAAACATAGTGACAGTTGCATGAAAAGCAGTATAAAGAGAACTTTATTGTGTGGGAGTCTAAATCTCCTTATAGGTCTCCAAGAAATTGCTTTATGAATCTGGGTGCTCCTGTATTGGATGCATATATATTTAGGATACTTAACTCTTCTTGTTGAATTGAGCCCTTTAGCATTATGTAATGCTTTTCTTTGTCTTTTTTGATCTTTGTTGGTTTAAAGTCTATTTTGTACAAAATTAGGATTGCAACCCCTGCTCTTTTCTGTTTTCCATTTGCTTGATAAAATTGTCTCCATCCCTTTATTTTGAGCCTATGTGTGTCTTTGCACATGAGATGGGTCTCTTGAATACAATATACTGATGAGTCTTGACTCTTTATCCAGCTTGCCATTCTCTGTCTTTTAATTGGAGCATTTAGCCCAATTACATTTAAGGTTAATATTGTTATATGTGAACTTGATCCTGTCATGATGCTAGCTGGTTATTTTGCAGAGTTGTTTATGTAGCTGCTTCATCATGTCACTGGTCTGGGTACTTCAGTGTGTTTTTGTAGTAGCTGGTAACAGTTTTTTCTTTTCATATTTAGTGCTTCCTGAAGAATCTCTTGCAAGGAAGGCCTGGTGGTGGTAAATTCCCTCAGCATTTGCTTGTCTGAAAAGGATCTTATTTCTCCTTCACTTATGAAGCATAGTTTGGCTGGATATGAAATTTTGGGTTCGAAATTCTTTTCTTTAAGAGTGTTGAATATTGAACCCCAATCTCTTTTAATTTGTAGCATTGCCACTGAGAGATCCCCTGTTAGCCTGATAGGCTTTGTTTTGTAGGTGGTCTGGCCTTTCTCTCTGGCTGCCCTTAACATATTTGTAATATAGCCATTTGACAAATGTTTAATATCCGGAGTCTACAAGAAATTCACAAGAAACTTAAACAAATTCACAAGAAAAAAACAAACAACCCCATTAAGAAGTGGGCAAAGACATGAACAGACACTTCTCAAAAGAAGACATTTATGTGGCCAACAAACATATGAAAAAAAGCCCAACAACTATGATCATTAGAGAAATGCAAATAAAAACCACAAGAGATACAATTGAAAACCAGTAAGAATGGCAATTATTAAAAAGTCAAGAAACAACAGCTGCTGATGAGGTTGTGGAGAAGAAGGAATTCTTTTACATGGTTGTTGGAAATGTAAATTAGTTCAACCATTGTGGAAGACAGTGAGGCAATTCCTCAAAGATCTAGAAGCAGAAATACCATTTGACCAGCAATCCCATTACTGGGTGTATACCCAAAGGAATATAAATCATTCTATTATAAAGATGTATGCTCATGTATGTTCACTGCAGTGCTATTCACAATAGCAAAGACATGGAATCAACCCAAATGCCCACCAATGATAGACTGGATAAAGAAAATATGGTACATATACACTATGGAATTCTATGCAGCCATAAAAAGGAACAAGATCATGTCCTTTGCAGGGTCATGAATGGAGCTGGAAGCCGTTATCCTCAGCAAACTAATGCAGGAACAGAAAACCAAACACCACATGTTCTCACTAATAAGTGGGAGCTGAATGATGACAATACATTGACACATGGTAGGGAACAACACACACTGGGGCCCGTCTTGGGACAGGGGGAGGGAAAGCATCAGGAAGAATAGTTATTGGATTCTGGGCATAATACCTGGATGTTACCTATATAACAAACCTGCACATCTTGCACATGTACCCCAGAACTTAAAATAAAAGTTGAAGAAAAAAAAGAGAACTTTATTAGTCTACTAAGAGGATACTAGCTGAAATGATTGACATGACTAGTAATACCTCAGTTCTAAAAGCTAAGAAATAATCACGTCAAGAATAAATGAAAAATTATACGCACCAACTTGACAAATCTAGACATGCCCAAAACAATACTTTGTCAACTCTGACTTCCCAACAAATATAAACACTATTTCTTTACTATGAAAATTTTGTCAAAAAATAGAATGTCTTATCTTGACAGGGCAGTAGGACTTCTCTTCCTTTATAGTAGCTTCTCCATTTCTGTGATGCTGTGATGATTAGATACAATTACAGTGACTGATTGCACCTGTCTCTTTCTCTCTCTCTCTCTCTCTCTCTCTCTCCCCACACCCCCACCCTGCCCTGTTGCTGAGTCTTCTTACTAGAAATGTTCTCATATTTCACTACTGTGTAGAAGTAGAGCTGCCTTGTTTTTTATGTGCAAGCCACTTAATGAGAAAATAAAATTCTACAAAGACAAATGCTACTCACTGGGCCACAAATCTACTTCCAAAAAAAAGCTTTCATGTGGAACCAAATGGAAAAAGCAGCCCCTGAAGAAGTTTTAAAATGCATAACAGTTTTAATCTCACTTGATAATAAATATTTAGGAAGACAGTATTTATGACGAATACTGATGAACTTCTTCCACTGAAAAAGTGTCTTCCCTTCAAATGGGATGTGAGGCTTTACACTTTCCTGCCTTTTCCCTTGAATTAGGTTAGCTTTTACCATATTGGAATGGCAAAGAAGCATAAAATATCTTTAAAAAATCAATTTAGAAAAATTAATCCTTTCTCCCATTGGAGCTCTGTAAAGATAGCAGAATATCCAATCAGGAAGTGAATATACAAGATGACCCTGACTTTCAAGCAAAACCTTATTAAAATGGGTAAGTTACACTTACTTATGATATTAACATGTTTCTATCATGGGAACCAAATTGCAAATAAATGAAATCTCTGCAAGCATAACAGTTTCCCTTTACATAACTTTTACTGAGAATATTTTATGTGTCTTATTGATCATAAATATAGTAAGATATTTATTTCCATAGATTGAATTCTGTTGAATCAGCGCAAAGCAATACTTGGCTGCAATGCACATACAGATTACTCAATTTGGAAATTTTACCTTTTTTAAAAGTAGCACTTTTCTTTAAATCACATCTCATTGCACTTGGAAACATCTGTGACAAACAGAGAGGAGGATGAGCTATCAAGACAGAGTGTGGTATTTTCCAGCTGGTGAGGCCTGCCTCTTGCAGAGTCTCAGCAAGCAGTGAGGTGGAAATTCACATGGAGAGCTAGATAAGGAGCCTGCCCTACTGCAACAACTAGACTTTCATTCTCTATTTATATTTGAAATGTCTTTTGTTTCTTCAAGATGCATGAAATAAAATTGAGGAGTACATAACAAAAAGTCAAAGGATTTTGATAATGACTTTGGAACTGAATAGAATGGCCTATGAAGAGTCAGAACAAAAGCATATTCACATTTACATGTAAAACAACATTTTGAAAGTAGATTTTTATTCTCCTTACAAAGTAGATATTGCATATCATAATCTGTCAAAAAAATAAAACTACCTATCTTATTTTTGGAAGAAATTTTCATCCTAAAGAATCATTTCATCAGTGGTGTTCATTAATGCACAGCTGCTAAGCACCTGTGCATGCATGCATTGGTCCATGAAGATAAGCAACTAGAAATTTTGATCCCCAGGTTGTGGAGATTCTATGCATACACGCGCGCACACACACACACACACACATATATGGAGAGAGATATTATACATACATATTTTCATATATACATTTTATATATGTATGTTATATACATTTATTATGCATCTTACCATATAAACCAAAATGAGTAGTGACACTGCTGCATTTAAACTGATCATTATTCCCTAAGTGCTTACCCTTATGGAAACCAACTTTGGAGGTTAGAACATCCTTTTTGGAGTATCCTTTCAGAAAGCTGGGAGCCACATCCAAGCTCCATCATTCATTACTTAGGAAACCAGAGGCAATTCATATAACCACTGTCCTTTATCTCCATGTCAATGACCTGAGCGATGTGTACAGCACATGGTAAAAACTTCATAAATGTTAGTAATTATTATGCTTATATTTCCATAAACTGAAATGCTCTTTTCTCCCTTTCCCATCTGTTTTTACCCTTTTAGTCCTTCAAGGCTCACCTCAAACACAGAAAGAATAATCATACTAGCACTAGAAATTTCCCTTCTCCAACTCTACATTACACAAAACCATTTGTATATCACCGCTCTCATGGAACACCTTGTTGGAAACACCATATAGTGCTTAAAAATTGGTGTGAAGCTTGGAAATTTTTGAGTAAATCAAGCCCTGGAAAGCTTTTTCATGTGAATAACTCCTAATTTTGATAGATCTGCAGATGAGCATTGGGGAAGAAAAAATTGGGGCATTGGATGCTTTGATAAAGATCCCCAGGAGTATATGTAAGACCTCCTTCTCCCAGACTTCCTACAAATCTACTAAAGCATTTCATTATATTAGAATACAATGTATTTCACTGTATTAGAATATCAATGACTTATCAATTTCCAATTTTTACCTCTTACCACAGAGTCTAACACATTGTAAGTATTCAATAGACGTATGTTGACTGATTAAATGAAAAATAGCCTTTGTTCTTCTCGTGTTAAACAGTTCTAACTTAAAGAAAACAGAAGTTATCTAATGTAGACTTCAAATTGGTTGACTAGAAGCATTCCATGCTCACCTCTCCACTTAAAAGATCCAAAATAGTGCATAGATAATCATACTTCAAATACATTATCCAAGAGACAACACTGGAATTCAAATGAAAAATGACAGGAAACAACAAAAGCAAGGGAAAAAAAAGAGAGACAGCCTGCTTGACTGGCATGAGCTGGGAGCCAGGAGGGACTGCCCAATGTAGAGAAAGAATAAGTGAGAGATTCCCAGCATCTCGCATCCCCAGCATGGAATCATGAAATCCTGGTAACAGGAGAGCCTCTCAACCCTTTCAAGCCCTGAAACTAACACAAGGAGATGCCAGGAGACAATGAGATGGAACTGCTTTAGGGAGAGAGTTTGCACTTGTTCCCGCACCCTTTCTGAGTCATAGGTGGCTACAGCAAAACACCATTTTCAATCCCAGACTTTATTATACTGCATATTGTCCTTGGGCTCAGCAGCCCTTACACTGAAGTGGTAGGAAAACTTGGGCAGTTGCCGTTGGGACTGGGCCATGACTTGATAATAGGCTGCTGCAGCCAAGGCTGAGAAGCCAGTGAGGTGTGGGCTTCAGCTACTGGTGTTGAGAAGCAAGTGCTGCCAGGACTGAGAAGGGGACACAAGTGGGACATGAGTTACCACTGGGACTTACGGTGGGGACTCCTGTAGCTAGGCCTGGAGTGTGAGCTAGGTGTGGGCTACCATTACCAGGGCTCGGGGTGAGACCCACTGTGTCTGGGGCTTGAGAGAGACATGTGTTCCCCACCTACTAGCTTAGATTGTGGCCACTGAGTCTGGCCTCACCGTCCTCAGTGGAGCTAATACCACTGCTCACCCAGCATTCCACCTGGGTGCTGAGGATCACCCTCAACCCACCAACCTTGGCTAGTGGCTGTTCTCATAATTGGAAGGCTTGAGCACAAGCATGCCCAACCCAGCTTTGCCCCCATCTCTAAGACAGAGCACATGGTTCAAGGTCCTAGAGATTGCCCAAAGCAATTCACCACCTTGGGCACCTGAGCACTCCTCTTGGGGGCCTAATGTTCAGCTTAAACCCTGGCCCTTACCACCTTATCTGGCACCTACCTACAAGGACCACCTGAGGGCCCAGAGATTGGCCTCTCCAGGCCATTGCAGCCACTGCTAACATCAGTGTACATGATTTGGGACTCAAAAATCATCCTACTAATGCTACTGGCATTGCCCATACAAACAAGCTGTCCAGGGACCCAGCAAATTGAAAACCTGCCTGGTCCATCTCTGCAACTATCAGCATTCAAGCTAACCACCTGGAGGCCCAAGAATTGGCCCTCCAGTAACCACCACCACAGGTGCCAGTGTATGCCACCCTAAGGCATAAGGATCAGAATGCTCAGCCCACTGCTGCCATCACTAGGGCCTGAAAACTGGCTACATGACATCCCTATCTCCAGTATGACTTTACTACAACCTCCACTAATAACTGCACCCTAACCCACTAAGGAAATCACAGATATCTCTAATGCTGTTTACAGTCAAAGAAATCATACAGAGACTACACTATTGCATGTATACAGAAACAAATGCAAAGCACCCTGCCCAATCAACACCATAGATACATCTTTGGGAAAAAGTCATCCTCTACAAAAGTCCATTCAAAAATATGAAGAAATGGCTTTCACACCAGATGCATAGATATCAACATAAGGACACAGGAAAAACGCAAAAGCAGGAACATCTGACACTGCAAAGGAACACCATGATTTTCCAGCAATAGATTTTTAAACAAGCAGAAATTCTCAAAATCCCAGATAAAGAATTCAAAATATTAATTTTAAAGAAACTCAGTGAGACACACGATAATTCTGAAAAAATAATAGAAATAAATCAGGAAATCAATTCAGTATATAAATGAGAAATTTTCCAAAGAGATAGATATTTTTTAAAAGAAACAAATAGAAACTCAGAAGCTGAGGAATTCAATGAAAGAAATACAAAATACATTAGAAATCTTCAACAATAGACCAGACCAAGCAGAAGAAAGAATCTCAGATAATGAAGACTGATCTTTTGAAATAATTCAGTCAGACAAAAATAAAGAAAAAACAGTAAAAAAGAATGAGCAAAGCCTCCATGACGTTTGGGACAACATAAAGTCACCAAATATTCAAAGTCTTTGTATCCTTGAGGGCAAATAGAGAATTAAAGAATTAGAAAACCTATTTAACAAAATAATAGATGAATGCTTGCTAGGCCTAGCAAGAGATTTAGACATCCAGAAACAGGAGACTCAGTGATCTTCAAGCAGATACAATGTGAAAGGTCTTCTTCAGGGCACATTATAGCTAGACTGTCTAAACTCAAAGAGCAAATCCTAAAACCAGCAAGAGAAAAGTTTTTAGTCACCTATAAAGGAACCCCCATCAGATTTCACAGCAGAAACCTTACAGGGCAGAAGAAAATCAGATACTACATTCAAAGTACAGAAAGAAAATCATGACAGACAAGAATATTATTCAGCAAAATTATCCATTATAAATAAACGGGAGATACAGTATTTCCCAGAGAAGCAAATGTTGAGGGAATTTGTTACCACTAAACTGATTCTGCAAGAAATGCTCAAAGGAGTCCTATACCTGGAAGCAAAGGATGATATTTACCATTATGAAAACACAGAAAAGAATAAAACTCCTGGTTAAGCAGTCACACAAATTAGGAAGAGAAAAGACTCAAGTGGTATCACTACAGAAATCCACGAAACCACAATGACAAATACTAAGATAAAAAGAAAGAAACAGAAAATATGTAAAACAGCTAGAAAACAATTAGCAATGTGACAAAAACAAAACCTTGTATATATATCAATATTAACCTTAGACAAAATGGATTAAATTCTCTATATAAAATATATACAAAGGTTTAGTGAATTTAAAGAATTGATCCACCTATCTGTTGCTTACAAGAAGTTCACCTTATCAGAAAAACTTATATACACTGATAACAAAGGCATGGAAAGATGTTCCATGAAAAGAAACCAAAAGTGAAAAGAAGTAGCTTTATTTATATTAGATGAAACAAACTTTAAGTCAAAACATTTTAAAAGACAAAAATATCCTTTTGCTAAATTGATGCCTTATATGTGCCTCATTATAATGATAAAGGCATCAATCCAGGAAAAGGATAAAACAATTCTAAATATATATGCATCCAACACTAAAGAAACTAGAATTATAAAACAAACATTACTAGATCTAAAAAGAGAGGTGCACTACAATACAATAATAGTGGGGGACTTCAACACCCCACTCCCAGTGTTAAACAGAACATCTAAGCAAAAAATAAACAAAAGCACTTTGGATTTAAACTGGACTTTAGACCAAATGGTCCTAACATTTACAGAACATTTTTGTAAATTTTTTTTCCTTTTATTATTATACTTTAAGTTCTAGGGTTCATATGCACAACGTGCAGCTTTGTTACATATGTATACATGTGCCATATTGGTGTGCTGCACCCATTAACTTGTCGTTTACATTAGGTATATCTCCTAATGCTATCCCTTCCCCCTCCTCCCACCCCACGACAGGTCCTGAAAACTATAAACATTGTTGAGAAAAATAAATAAATGAAAGTTATATTGATGGATTGGAAAGCGCAATGTTATTGAGATCCCAATTCTTCCTAAATTGGTCTATACATTCAAAGTAATCCTAATTAAAATCCTAACCAGCTTGAAAAAAATACAGAACATTTTTTCAGCAGCTACAGAATTCACATTTTTCTCATCAGTGCATAGAACATTCTTCAGGATAGACTATATGTTAGAACAAGCCTCAACAAATCTAAAAAAAAAAAAACACACACACACATAATATCACATCAACTATCTTTGCAGAGCACAAAATAAAAGTAGAAATCAATACAAAGAGGAGCTTTGGAAACTGCAAACACATAAAATTAAACAACATTCTCCTGAATCACTATTGGGTTAATGAAGAAATTAAGATGGAAGTTTTAAAAATTTCTTGAAATGAATGAACGTGGCAACACAGCATGCCAAAACCTATGAGATACCATAAAAACAGTTTGTGAGAATAAATGCCTACATTAAAAAAAGAGAAAGATTATAAATTAACAATCTAACAACGATCTTGTAGGAACTAGAAAATCAAGAACAAACCAAATCGCAAATAGCAGATGAAAAGAAATAATTAAGTACAGAGCAGTACTAAATTAAACAGAATTAAAAAAAAAAATGTACAGGGTCAACAAAATGAAAATTGGTTCATTATAACTTAGACAAAAAGTTGCAGACTTTGCCGAAGATGTGGAGGAAAATAAACTCTTACATACAATACATTATTGATGTGAATATAAATTAGCACAGCCATTATTGCAGCATGTGATTTCTCTAAAAACTAAAAATTGAGTTACCATTGAATTTAGAAATCCCAGTACTAGGTGTCTACCCAAAGGAAGAGAAATCAGTGTATCAAAGGGATATTTGTGTTCAAAAGTTTATTGCAACTTTAATGACAGTAGAAAATATATTAATTCAACCCGTGTCATCAATGGATGAGTGGATAAAAAAATATATATTCCATTGTGAAATTATATATATATGATTTCTATATAATGAAATATATATTTATGTATAAATGCATTTATAAATATATATATCTATGTAAGCATAATATATACTTCTAAATATGAATATGTACATATATTTATATCATTTACATATATTACATGTGTATATATATCACTTACATATATATTTTATTATTTTTTATGGTCACATACTATTGCATATGGGTGCAGAAACGTGGATAGAGGAGGTCATTATGTTAAGTGAGATAAGCTAGGCACCAAAAGACAAATATCACATGTTTTCTCACTTATATATGGGAGTGAAAACATTTGATCATGTAGTGATAAAGAGTGGGAAGATAGGTAACAGAGACTGGGAAGGTTGAGTAGGGAAGGCTTAAGAGAAGTGTGTTAAAGGGTATGCATACAGTTAGCAAGAAGGAGCAAATTAAATGTTTTACAGTTGAGTAGGGTGACTACAGTTAACAAATACGTATTGTACTCAGGAGATGGAAACCCTAAATAACTGACTTGTTTACTATGCACTAGATATGTGTAATAAAACTTCACATGTACCCTATAATTTTGTACAACTAAAAAAAATCAAAATAAGAAAACAAAATGGATTTGCATGAGGTAGGTAAGTGGAGCTTACCATTTTAGATTTAGGAACTGTTATCACCATCAGCCTTACTCAACACTGAAAAGTCTTATTTATCATAAGAAAAGATATAGATACATAAAGATATTGATACAGAAATAATGCTGGACATTCAAACATTCAATTTTGTGATGATTTGCCTGTAATTTTATGAAAATGTTATCAGAAAATAAAACAGTTTAAAAATACATGCCATCATTTTCAAATTATTATATTAGCCCAATGATTCAATATATTTTAACCCTGATATTGCCTTTGCAATGTTTTATATGTTTAAAAATTCCCATGAAGATGGCACGTAATATCTACTGGATAATTTAATAATTGGATTTTCACAGTGTGAGGAAAATATGACAAACTGTTTAATTCCAAGTTGAATAAAAAATAGGTTTTGGTTAAAATGGTGTCCACTATTTGGTTCAAGAATAACAGTTAAAAGAAAGAGGAGGTGCCAGGTGCGGTGGCTCACGCCTGTAATCCCAGCACTTTGGGAGGGTGAGGTGGGCAATCACCTGAGGTCAGGAGTTCAAGACCAGCCTGATCAACACAGAGAATCCCCGTCTCTACTCAACATATAAAACAAATAAACAAAAAAAGTAGCTGGGCATGGTAGCACATGCCTGTAATCCCAGCTACTCAGGAGGCTGAGGCAGGAGAATAGCTTGAACCCGGGAGGCAGATGTTGCAGTAAGCCGAGATCATGCCATTGCACTCCAGCCTGGGGAACAAGAGTGAAACTCTGTCTCAAAAAAAAAAAAAAAAAAAAAAAAAAAAAGAGAGAGATAAGAAATTTGAAAGATGGCAGGGAGCAGTAGGAAAGGTGAGAAGGAAAGGAAGGTTTGGTTTTCTCCATCTACATTGAATCTGTTTACTTCTGGTGTGTCCAAAACATGAAACATGTTTTCAGAAAGTGTTCAGATTTAAAATCACTAACGTAACAAGAAGTTCAAACCAAGTGTTTTTAATAATAAAGTAAAACACTAATCTGTATTTTGATCAATTCATACAAAGACAGCCATTATAACAAGATCATTAGCAGTCACATTTTTAATTATTCAAGAGAAAGCACATGTTTTGAGATTCAGGAATGTAAAACATGAACTTGTTTTGTTGAATATATTAGAGAGTACATTTGGCTCAGGCTGAAAATTAAAGCATGTTTTTAAATGTAAGGCACACCAAGAGACTGTTGTCTGGTAGTTTAGTAATTAAATTCCTCATGGAAACACTTTCATCATCTGTACAATTAGGATATTTTCATTTGCAAGTGTTAGAAAGCCAACTCCAACCTAAGAAATGGAAATTAATGACTTATGTAATTGAGAAATCCCACAGATGATGGTGGTTTAAGGCACAGCTGTTATTAGGCACTTAAAGACATCTTTCCCCTTCCTCTCCCTTTATTTCCCTTTCCTTTCTCTCTCTTTCCTCCTTTTTTCTTTTCTTCTTCCCCTCCCTCTCCCCTCCCCTTTCTGACTCTCCTCTCCTCTCTCCTCCCCTGTTCTCCCTTCTCTTTCCTGCCCTCCCCTCCCCTCCTCTCCTTTCCTTTCTTCTCCGCTCCTCCCCTCTCCTCTCCTTTCTTCTCCTCTCTCGTTTCAATCTGTCCATTGCTTTTTCCATCACAACTTTCTTTTATTCCTCTGTGTCCGTTTTATTCTTATGCAAGCACTCTCTATGTAGTGAAAAAGTTGGCCATCAGGAATATGGAACTTAATTCTAAAAGTTAAGCAACCTTAATAAGAAAGAGAACTGCTTTCGATAGCCCTGGCAAAAGTCTCATTAGAAATGTTGGCATACATGGCTGGGCCACTTAATCATCTCTGAACCAATCAAGGAAGTCTTAAATTTGTGGGTTCTGATTGGCCAAGGGTAGGCTGCATGACCCCATATGACGCAAGAGAAAACAGAATCAACTGCTTTCAAACTTTGGGTCTGTTTAGGCACAAGTAAGTAGTGGTACATGATAACAGTGTTTCTGAAACTTTTATGTGTATTGATTCATATTAATATGCATTTGTTAATATGCATATTATGTATATTAACATAATATACATAAGTATGCATTGTATACTATATAGCTCAATTTCTGCTGAAATAATTCTATATCACAGTATACAATTACAGAAAAAAAATTTCTAGGTCACAACTGACTATCCTATTATTTTAAATCCAAGTTCGTGGAAGTATTCTTGTACACAATAAAATTTAAATAGCCTACTACCAATGATTGAGAATTAAGCAGAAGGGGTGCCAAGGTCTGGGCCTATGGATGTCAGAGAGGCACCCCTGTGACTATTTTGCCTACATTTTACATCTTCCGGGTTGCTTGCTAGTCAAATAAACCAAGTAAGTAGATGAGCACATGATCAGATACAATGAATTTTCAGTCATTGTCACAAATAGTCAAAGAACTACAATTAAAAAAAAAAAAAAAAAAAAAAAAAAAAAAACTGTGTTCTAAGTGAAATTTTAAGTCCACTTATTTTTTTTTTCTGATTTCAAACTACCTGAAAGTTCAACTAGTGTTAAATGCAATTGTTTTTGGTCTACATTCAGCTTACTACATTTGTAAGAAAGAAATCACAAGTAAATGAGTCCATGTAAGGAATTTGTTTTTAGGAATATGTAGAATATGACCTATTAGGGATTGAGATAATTCAACCAATTCAATTAATATTTTGTCTGGATTATTAAACTGATTTTATGCTATATAAACATATTTACATTTCAAGTAAATATTTTGATGTAAGAAATGAATGTATGAAAAAGTAGACACATGCTTAAAGAAGCATTAATGTTCAGAAAACTTATAGGAAATAATGAACAATTACTTCCTCTGGAAAATGAACGTGGGTGGTGGAGGTCTAGTAGGAAGAATTTATGTTTTTGTGGGTTTTGTTTGCATCTTACTATTAGTGTACATTAATTTATTTGAAATTTTAATGAACTCTAGTACCTTGTCTATCAATTTAATCAGTATTTTTAAGAGCTAACATTATGAAGAAGAAACTGTGTAGGAGGCAGAAGTGATGGTGAATGACACTGACTTGAGCCCCGTCTCATGCAGTTTACAGCCTATCTGGGCAAGCAGACATTAGTCACATGTTTATAAGTTCAATAGCTAGCACAAATGGGAAATGTAAGTGTGGCCAATGGGAGTTGTTCTCAAGAGTAAGGTGACATATCTTAGGTTTCAAAAATTGAATTGTGTCTTATGTCATTTTCTTGTATACATTGCTCTAAATTCCTTTCTAAAATTAATTTTTGAAATTTTACTGTGTTTGCAGGAAAGCTCACTTATCTATAATGAGCATATTTATTGAACCTCGTTTCTATCTTCTCAAACTGGCTTATCCTAAAAATTGAATTTCCTTGGATAACCTTGAATTTGAATTACCATATATGAGCAATAATAAGGCACCTTCTAAGACACAACCCCTTAAGTGTTTCAGTCATTTTTATGATCAATTCAAGCCTCAGCACCAAAAATGTAATTGAATATGCAGCAAGCAGCCATTGTTACAATATACCTAAGAATGCCTACTGTGATGGTTAATTTTAGGTGTCAACTTGGCAGAATTAAGGAACACCTAGAAGCTTGGGAAAGCCTTGTTTTTTGGGTGTGTCTTTAAGATTGTTTCCAAAGATTAGCATGTGAGTCTAAGAGGACTAGGTGAGGAAGATCTGTCCTCAGTGTGGCTTCTTACTCTTACTTCTTACTTCTTTATTTAGTCACTTATCTTCTCAGCTGTATAATTGGTAATATGTGCTCATAATATATACTGTAAAGGATTATTTGAAGATCCGGTGGGATCACATTATATAAAGCACTTTCTGGTATCTGACTTCAAATGACAGAAACTGTTATTATTGTACTAGCTTTCAAATGCAATAGCTGGGCACCATCCAATCTTCTGGGAGTTCAGAGAAAACAAAAACAGGAAAAGGCTAATGTGTCCATCCATCTGCTGCAACTGTGAAACACTCTTCCTCTCCTGTTCTTGGATGAAAACTCCAGTTTTGTGGCCTCTGGACTCCAGGACTTAAAGCAGCAGCCTCCTGAGTTCTGAGGCCTTTGGTCTCAGACTGAGATTTACATCATTCACTTCCCTGATTCTTAGACCTGGGAGCTTGGACTGAGCCATGCTACCAGCATCCCAGGGCCTTCAGCTTGCAGATGGTCCATCTCAGGATTTCTCAGTCTCCATAATCGCATGAGCCAATGCCCCTAATAAATTCCCTGTCACCCATCTGGCTGGCTGTCTCCCTATCTATCTATCTATCTATCTATCTATCTATCTATCTATCTATCTCTCGCTCTCTCTCTCTCCTATTGACTCTCTCTGGAGAATCCTAATACACTCTCTAATAATACCATATATTAGATTAACCATATGTTCTGTTCTGAAACACATTAAAATAAAGTACAAACATGGAGAAAGGGAATGGCCTAGGATAAGACGTTCTTCAACATTAATACCAACTCTGTCTCTTATTTACTCAGTTACTTATTTTCTCCACTGTAAAATTGGTAAATATGTGCTGATAATAAGTGCTGCAAAGGATTATTTGAAGATCCAGTGGGATAACACTATATAAAGCACCTTCTGGTAGTTGACTTCAAATGATAGAAACCACTACTATTGTACTAGATTACATATGGCAATGGTTACCTGAAATACTTTTTTCAATTCTCTTGTGAGTTTGACATGCCTCATGTTTTTGATAGGTTTTATTAAATAGCAAGAAGATAGGTGAACAAAATTACTTTCAAAAAATTATTACTACTGTTAATCCCTACAGGCAATGGTACTCTAATTCATCATAGCCTAAAATGCAGACTCAGAAAAGCCACAGAGTAAACCCATGGTATTCCACCACTGCACTTCCAGTCATCCTTCATCTTGCTAGAATGTCAGCTTGTGTTAGTCTGTTTGCATAATCAAAATATCTGAGGCTGAGTAACTTATAAAGACAAGAGGATTATTTGACTCATGGTTCTGCAGGGTGTACAAGAAGCATGGCACTAGCACCTGCGTCTGGTAAGGGCCTCAGGAAGCTGTAAGTCATGGCAGAAGGGAAAGGGGGAGTAGGTGTGCCACATGGTGAGGCGGTGATCAAGAGAGGATGACTGTTATGCTCTTTTAAACAACCAGCCCTCCTGTAAACTCAGATAGTGAGAACTCACTCATTACCTCAGGGAAGGGAAAGCAAACTATTCATGAAGGATCCACTTCCCACTAGGCCCTACCTCCAACATTGCAAATAAAATTTCAACATGAGATTTGGAGAAGATAAATATCTAAACTGTATCACAGCTTGAATAACAAATAGCACAAGACTGGAAGATCTGAGTTTTAGTTTTTATTTGCCCATAGCTTGCATAATCATGGACAAGAACTTGACTGCCACAGCTTTTGGCTTATCCATGTGTAAAATGTAATGGATCTATGTTGGCATTAATAACTTCATGTTTTGAGGACTAAATTGTGTTTTTCTTCTCCATGTACACTCAATTCATTTCCTTTTGCTTCCCTGAATGTGTACATTATCTTACTGTTCTGAGAAAAACCTGTTAATTAGAAAGGATATTTTCTAACATTGTTATTTTTTAGAGAAGGTTACATTATGTAAACAAGTTTGGTGATACATATTTACTTTATAGGCCTCACATCATACTTACAACAAGTAGGGTTAAATAAAGTAGTATTATATATTATAATATCTTGTGCAGATGGCTCCCTAGTGACTACACTGATCTTATCTAGTGTAAGTTCGTGTAACTCTACAGTACTTATAGCAGAATGAATCAGTGTTTACATGTGGCTACAGAATGTTTCTCAGGCTCATTTATAATGTTTACTAACAATAAAATGAAGGCATTATTAATACAGATAGGCCTTTAAATGGACTTGAAGAGTAATTGCTAAGAGTGGGGAATGAGGCGGGGAAAGTTAGCTGCCCACCAAAAATGTATGACCTCCTTCAGTAGTTGGAAGTTTATTTTTAAGAAGTGACTGCACAGTAATGGACCGCACTTGCCTATCATTCTTGTATCTCAGTGGGGTCTCATGACTAATTCTTATCTGTAAAACATGGGACAAATTTACATGGGTCACTTTTCTGCCAAGGTGGTTTGAAGTGGGAATACTTTTATATTTTTTTTCTCTCTTTACCTACTGAATATCCATGTAGGGCAACTTGCTGTCTCTCTCTACCAGCTAAAGCATCCAGGAAAATATGTGTTGGCAATGGCACAACCTTCATCATCCTGGTTCCCTAAATGACTGTATGAAGTAGAACCCTATACTTCATCAGCCAAGAGCGTCTCCATAGGACTATACATCAATGAAAAACTAAACATTCATTGTCTTAGGGTACTGAGTTTTTTTTATTTGCCCATAGCTTGCATAGTCATGGACAAGAACTCGACTGCCCTAGCTTATTTGGGAGCTGGTTTGTTAAAACAGCAAGCATTACACTACCTAACATAGAAGAGATACATCTGACTCAAGGAACTAGAGAAGGAAGAGACTATTTCACAAATCAGAGAATAATCTAGGTGTGTAAAAAGTATGAGAAACTTGAGCTTTGGCCTTAATTAAAACAGTTAAATCAAGCTGGGCACAGTGGATCATGCCTGTAATTCCAACCATTTGGAAGGCTGATGTGGGAGGATTGCTTAAACCCAGGAGTTCAAACCCAGCCTGGGCAACAGAGGGAGACCCTGTTTCTATGAAAAACTAAAAATGTAGCCTGATATTTTGGTGCACGCCTGTGGTCCCAGCTACTGGGCAGGTTGAATCACTTCGGTGTAGGAGTTTGAGGCTGCAGTGAGCCATGATTGCGCCACTGCCCTCCAGACTGGGTGGCAGAGCAAGACCCTGTCTTAAAAAGTAAATAAATAATTAATAAAACGGTTATATATCAACTCATACAAGCAAACCCAAAATGAACCAGTTGTCTTGGGTATACATTTTTTAAAATGAGATTTACTAAGGTATTTCCCTAAATATTTATTTCCTAAAGCTAAATATATCTATATATATTAAGCATTAACTTTAAATATTGGTATTACCTTTAAAAATCATAATGATAATTTATGATACTTTTTTTTTTCTTTTCACTGAAAAGAGAGAGAGAAAGAGATGGAGTCTTGCCGTATTGCCCAGGCTGGTCTCAAATTCCTGGGCTCAAGCAATTGGCCCCATCGGCTTCCCAAAGTGCTGGGATTACAGGTATGAGCCACCATGCTTGACCAGTAAAATAATGTTGACATGACCATATAATACATTTGTTCTTATAGATATAAACCTAAAAAGTACACTGGCTGTTAGTACTATCATGTTCTAACATATCTAGAATTATGCTAAGAATAGTTTAAGATAAATAACTATTTCATTTCTCACTAAGAGGGAGTTGGCATTTATTACCTGGTTTCAGGGGAACTACTATCTTTCAACACAATAGCTCTTATAAAGAATTATTTTATTATCACCAAATTATATTTATGCGATTAACATGTTTTATGGGAGAAATATTCATCCCCCAGCACAGAAAGAATGTGGGATAGATTGACTCTTCAGAGGAAGATGGGTCTCATTAGCAGGTTAGTTAATCCCAAATGTTCAAAAAGCACATGGTACAGAGTAAGACAGCAAATACACAGTCACACAAGGTTTATGCTTGTGTGACAGTTTGACCAAATTTTCTTTTCTTGATCTGTTTATTTTGCCCCTCCACCATTTTCCCATACCACTATTTGACAGGAATAAAAAAAAGATAAGTGTGTCAGTACATACATTTTGTTACTTTTTAAACATTGAGAAAGATCAGAAAAGAGACAATATCTTTTATCAGAATGCAGAAAAAGAGTCTATGAAGGCTCTGAGATTTTTGTCTTCTTTGTAAGCTAACAAGACAGTCTGCCACAGTTTCATAAATGCCTGCAGAAAACACAAGATGCTTGGGTCTTAATATATGCTTATATCCTATTTTATATTTATTATGTATTTATGTTTTATATTAAATATATATTTAAGGTAAATATTTGGTTGGTAAATAGCTAATTCATTCAACACAAAAGTGAGTACTCGTTAATTCCTATTAAAAATAGTCTCACTGTGCCTTAGTTCCCTCACTTCTCAAACTAAGACGATTTAAGAGTATTCACTAATTGAATTATTATGAAGTTTAAATGAGACAGTGTATGTAAGCACCACAAATTATAGTTGGTTTACATGTCAGTCCAAAACATGTTAGTACATTATTCTATTACACTAATGTTTATATTTTATTATGTTTTCAATATCATCTGTTGGTAACTACTTATTTTACTAGACAATTAATAATAGTTCATTTATAATTACTATCACACATGTCTACTTAGATAGATACATATAAATTGCCTCGTTACATATAAAACATTTTTTTGCATTACAAATATATTATACCTACAATTAAATTCAGCTTCTAAAGAACTTAACTAGAATGCTCTTCTTCAGAATCTATAAAGATCTGGTTTTTTTATTACTATTAATTAAAGTACACTAAAGTTGAAGTGTGGAATCAAGTTAAAACAAAGGAAAGATACTAGCAGTGGGATAATAATTCCCTCCTATTTTGTTGATAGAATACTTTTAATAAACTGAGATCCACCAAGGTATGGAAAAGAAACAGATGCACAATATGGAAAAGAAATAAAAGAAAGGACTTTTATTAAAAGCAATATGATTTTCCTTCAAAGAGTATGCATGTAGAGCCTGTTCAAAGGCAGTAAAATCCATTTCCCTGCAAGAGAACACATCAGAAGATGGATCCTTTTTATATATACTTGCATTTACTAAGAATTTCCTTTCTAATAGCAGGACTAAGTCCTGCTGCCAAATATATGCTGCTATAAATGGCATTTTGCCAGTTTCTCGGTGGCTCTGATCATCTTTCATTTCTCAAGGAATGAAAATTTAGTGGGAAAGGGAAGCTCAGTTAATAGTGAAATGGCACTATTAGTACTATGTGCATAGGGTTGGGGTTGTGGGTGGGAGTAATTTGGAGATGGAGACAGCAGGACGGTAAAGCCTATAAAATTTATTCTTTCTTTAAAAATTGACACGAGTTTTCCGAGGCAAAACAGCCGAGTAGGAACAGCTCCTATCTGCAGCTCCCAGCAAGACCAATGCAGAAGGGAGGGTGATTTCTTCATTTCCAACTGAGATGCCCGCTTCATCTCATTGGGACTGGTTAGACAGTGAGTGCAGCCCACAGAGGGCAAGCAGAAGCAGGGTGGGGCTTTGCCTTACCTGAGAATCACAAGGGGTCAGGGAACTTCCTCCCCTAGCCAAGTGAAGCCATGAGGTACCATGCGGTGAGGGATGGTACAATCCAGCCCAGATGCTACAGTTTTCCCACAGCCTTCACAACCTGCAGACCAGGAGATTCCCTCGGGTGCCTACACCACAAGGGCCCTGGGTTTCAAGCACAAAACTAGGCAGCCATTTGGGCAGACACCAAGATAGCTGCAGGAGTGTTTTTTCGAACCCCAGTGGCACCTGGAACACCAGCGAGACACAACTGTTTACTGCCCTGGAAAGGGGGATGAAGCCAGGGAGCCAAGTGGTCTTGCTCAGTGGATCCCATCCCCATGGAGCCCAACAAGCTAAGGTCCACTGGCTTGAAATTCTTGCTGCCACCACAGCAGTCTGAAGTTGACCTGGGATGCTCGAGCTTGGTGAGGAGAGAGCCGTCTGTCATCACTGAGACTTGAATAGGCATTTTCCCCCTCACAGTGTAAACAAAGCTGCCAGGAAGTTCAGACTGGGTTGAGCCCACTGCAGCACCACAAAGCCGCTCTAGCCAGACTGCCTCTCTAGATTCCTCCTCTCTGGGCAGGGCATCTTTGAAAGAAAGACAGCAGCCCCAGTCAGGGACTGAAACTGCCATCTCCCTGGGACAGAGCACCTGGGGGAAGAGACAGCTATGGGTACAACTTCAGCAGACTTAAACGTTCCTGCCTGCCAGCTCTGAAGAGAGCAGCAGATCTCCCAGCACAGCACTTGAGCTCTACTAAGGGACAGACTGCCTCCTCAAGTGGGTCCCTGACCGCCATACCTCCTGACTGGGAGACACCTCCCAGCAGGGGTCGACAGACACCTCATACAGGAGAGCTCCAGCTGGCATCTGGCAGGTGCCCCTCTAGGACAAAGTTTCCAGAGGAAGGAGCTGCCAGCAATCTTTGCTATTCTGCAGCCTCTTCTGGTAATACCAAGGCAAACAGTGTCTGGAGTGGACCCCAGCAAACTCCAGCAGACCTGAAGAAGAGGGACCTGACTGTTAGAAGGAAAACTAAAAAACAAAAAGCAATAGCATCAACATCAACAAAAAGGATGTCCACAGAGAAACCCCATCCGAAAGTGACCAACATCAAAGACCAAAGGTAGATAAATCCATGAAGATGAAGAAAACTAGCACAAAATGCTGAAAATTCCAAAAAACAGAATACCTCTTCTTCTCTCAAGGATCACAGCTCCTCACCAGCAAGGGAACAAAACTACACAGAGAGTGAGTTTGATGAACTGACAGAAGTAGGCTTCAGAAGGTGGGTACTAAACTTCTCTGAGCTAAAGGAGCATGTTCTAACCCAATGCAAGGAAGCTAAGAACCTTGAGAAAAGGTTAGAGGAATTGCAAACTAGAATAACCAGTTTAGAGAAGAACATAAATGACCTGATGGAGCTGAAAAATACAGCATGAAAACTTTGTGAGGCATACGCAAGTATCAATAGCCAAACTGATGAAGTGGAAGAAAGGATATCAGAAATTGAAGATCAACTTAATGAAATAAAGTGTGAAGACAAGATTAGAGAAAAAAGAATGAAAAGGAACAAACAAAACCTCCAAGAAATATCAAACTATGTGAAAGGATCAAACCTGCATTTGATTGGTGTACCTGAAAGTCACGGCGAGAATGGAATGAAGTCAGAAAACACACTTCAGGATATTATCCAGGAGAACTTCCCCAAACTAGCAAGACAGGCCAACATTTAAATTCAGGAAATACAGAGAACACCGTAAAGGTACTCCTCAAGAAGAGCAACCCTAAGACACATAATTGTCAGATTCACCAAGGTTAAAATGAAGGAAAAAACGCTAAGGGTAGCCAGAGAGAAAGGTGGGGTTACCCACAAAGGGAAGCATGTCAGACTAACAGCAGATCTCTGGCAGAAACCCTACAAGCCAGAAGAGAGTGGGGACGCATATTCAACATTCTTAAAGAAAAAATTTTCAACCCAGAATTTCATATCCAGACAAACTAAGCTTCATAACTGAAAGAAAAATATGATCCTTTACAGACAAGCAAATGCTGAGGGATTTGGTCAACACCAAGCCTGCTTTAAAAGAGCTCCTGAAGGAAGCACTAAATATGGAAAGGAAAACTGGTAACAGCCACTGCAAAACAAAACAAAACAAAATATAAAGACCATTGAAACAGTGTGAAAGGCTTCTCTTTCCGCCACAACTTCAGAAACACTTATTGTATCTTGTCTTTTTGATGGTAACCATTCTAACAGGTTTAAGATGAGATTTTATATGAATTTTCTGATGATTAGTGATTAGTGCATTTTCATATACTTATTGCCCAGTTTTATGCCTTCTTTGTGAAATGTCTATTCATGTCATTTGCCCATTTTTAATCAGGTTATTGTTATTATTAATTATTATTCATTGCTATTAAGCTGTATGAGGTTTTATATATTTTATATATTTTGGATATTAACCCCTTATCAGATACATAGCTCACAAATATTTTCTTCCAATCCATAGGCTGCTTTTTAATTTTGTTAACTGTTTTCATTGCTCCTTAGTTTGATGTAGTCTCAATTGTTTATTTTGCTTTTGTTGCCAAGATTTAGTTGTGATATTCAAAAACTAATTCCTAAATACAATTTCCAGGAGCTTTTCCCATATTTTCTTCCTGGAGTTTTGTGGTATTAGATTTTACATTTAGATTTTTAATCCATTTTGTGTTGAATTTGTGTGTGGTGTAAAATAAGTGCATGTATTTATTTGTGTGCATACGGATATCTAGCTTTCTTAACACCATCTATTGAAGAAACTATTCTTTCCTCATTGTGTCTTCTTGGTATGCTTGTCAAAATTTAGTTGATGGTATATATTTGGGGCTCAGTCACTTTGGTGGCCCAGAGGACTTAAAGAAAATGGTTATACTCTATAGGCCTCATATCATCATATAAAAAGGAGATGATTTATATGACCCAGCAAGGTTTGGGTAAGTTTTTTCAAATCCATCCCATTTTGCAAAAAAATACATTCAAAAAATAAAAATAATTCCTTTGAGTTTAAATTTTGTTTTTGGAAAAGTATAAAATCCAGACATAAGAAAATGGTGTTTACTATATGTCATTTACTAATATCTGAAAGAAATTATTCTGTATCAAGAGATTAATGATTTCTAGTCTTTCTCATACAACTTTAATTGTGTGAAAAAGATCAGTTAAGTTAACAGGGATTAAGAAATGTTGAAGAGAAATTTGGAATCATATCTTTCTGTTAGCAAAGTTGAAAATAATGATTACTCATATAGCCAATAATAAAAGTTATGCTTTCTTTTAACAGCAACTAAAGTATCAGAAAGTATCAAAGAGAATGCAATTTTAAAAAAGCAAATGTAATGCCTCCCCACTTCAGAGTATTTAATTTTGTTTCAAATCTATTAAGGGATTACCTCAGCTAACCTCAAACAACCTAGATCTATTACACATATTAGGGTGGGTATAAACTATGATAATACTCCATCACAAAATCTCAGTAACTTAAAAAATAGTTTTTAAGCTTTTCCACTTATGAAGCTTACTGTAGATGTGGGGCTTTCCAGGGTGCTGAACTCAATGTGATGGCTCAGCATTTCAAATTTTAGAGTTTCCAATAACAACATGTGACCTTCACTGTCATTCTTAGGGGTAAGAGCTGAATGGGAGAATCTTGAGGGGATTTTCTCTCTCTCCAGTGGGAAGTAATACTGACTGCCTCAGCTCACATTTTATTGGCCAGAACGTCACATATCACATGTTCCCTTCTCACTGCAAAAAAATTGGAAAGTATGGGGGTTTAGGGGACAGATTAAATGTTTGGTAAGCATCACTGTCTTTGACCAGTCATATTATTAAAGTTTTTTAAAACTAGCTCCAATTAAGAGTTTAAGGTTTTAATATTCTCTTTCCCAAAGATT